>NC_050528.1:20203110-20236887 GCF_002922805.2 Oryzias melastigma
TTGAATTTGTGATATTGGGCTATATAAATAAAATTGAATTGAATTGAATTGGATTCATCCATCCATCCATTTATTCAACAATCCTAATAAACCCATCACACTTGTGGGGAACACAAAACTCCACACAGAGAGGACCCAGATGAGATCTGAACCAGATCCTTCTTGCTGTGAGGCAAAAGCTACATCTGCAGTGTCCACTAGTAACTGTCCATTGACTAAAGGTCGAACCCAAATTCTTCCCCTACATCCAGTCCTCCTAATGGGGTTATGGGAAAATCTGTCTTCCGATTTGGACATTACTCCCACTCGATGGCGCCATCAGTAGTTGTCGGTCAGCTACATTGGCGTGGAGCTGGTAGCGCTTGCACAGAAGCTTACATTTAAATGTAGGCTTCTGTGCTTCAGAGCACATCCACGTGAAGAAAAGTGCTTCTCCTTCATGGCACAGCCCCCTACCGATGGAGGGATACAGGACTCAAATTCCCTTTACTCTACCTTTAAAAAACTATCTTGGACACCCCTTTCCCTTTAAATGCCCCTTCAGTTAGAGGGGTAGGGAGAAGCCGGAAGCATTTGGATACCGCCTTTGTCTATTGGCTGCTGCTTTTTAGAGTGACCTCAGAGCATCATTTGCCTCTTTTCAACCATGTCCTCTGCATCGTCCTCTCACACCAACCACCCTAATGTTCTCATTGACTACAGCTATGAACTTCTTCTTTGGTCTTCCTCTACACCTGTTGCTCCAACATAGTCACTGTTCCTTCTTTCAACATGTTCAAACCATCTCAATCTGGCTTCCCTGCTTTAATCTCCCATACATCTAAGATGAACTGTTCCTCTGATGTCATCAGTCCTGATCCTATCCATCCTCGTCACTTCCAAAGAGAACCTCACCATCTCCTGTTTTTGTCTCAGAGCCACTGTCTCTAAGCCAACATCATGGCTGCGGTTGCCAGTCTTTCCATTCATTCTTGCTGACACTCTTATGTCACACATCACACTTGAGATCTTCCTCCAAACCTGATTGCACACTCCTCTTCCCTTCTTACCCACACTCTTCATATCTCTAAACTGTTGAGTACTTCAGGTCCTCCCCCATCTTCACCTTTTCTCCCTATAACCTTACCATTCTCGTACTACTGTGCCACTCCAGACTTCTTCACACAAACTACAGCTCCTCTCTCTGTATCCTGTCATATTTTTTTGTGGATTCTTAAAAGCAGAAGATAGCCCCTTCTGACCTTCTCTGTTCTTCTCCAAAAGCATCTTCAAAGCCAATATTGCATCTGTGGTTCTCTTCTTTGGCACAAAACCATACTTTAGCTCACACATGCTCTCTTGTGACCTCGGCCTAGCTTCCACTCGTCTTTCTCAAAACTTCATTGTGTGACTCATCAGCTTCTTTTCAGTTTCCACACCTCTGCGCGTTGACCTTGATCTTAAAAATGGGCACCAGAACACTTCTTCTCCATTCCTTTGGCACCCTCTCACTTTCCAAGATTGTGTTTAAAAAACTCCAATGAAAATGGTGTTTCTTACATGTTCTTCTAGTACTTTTCTCATGATGGAGGACATATATAGAGAAAATTTTTTTCCAATATTTCTCTCCATTTTTGTTGCACCAGTAATGTTAGAATTGGGTTTTGAGGTGCTGGAGAAGAGCAGATGATGGGAAATGGGGATGAGCATACTCCATACAAACAATTTGGCTCACAAGTCAAAGACAAAATTGTGGACGAACTCTTGCTGCTCTGCAGAAACTATGTCCAGGAAAATGACACAAGTCTTGATTTGGGCTAAAAATGGCATAATAATAATTAAAAGACGACTGGAAACAGTTACAATTATCAAAAGATAATCAGACTGGGACTTTAACCATCCCAATCCAAATCTCTACTTCAATTCCTCTTCAGGTATGTTGTCAGGACACGGTGTATTTCCACTCTTCATCTTTCCTCTTCATTTTTGCTGATCGGTCCTGTTTCTTCCACAGCAGCCACCTCTCCTGCTCTGTGCTGTCTATCATTTACCTGATTAATCACCTCCTTGTATCTTTTCATCAGTCTTGTTGAACCCGTCAACAGATTTCCATTCCTGTCCTTGCTCACTCTAACCTGCTGCACATCCTTCCATCTCTGTCTCTCTGCTTCTCCTGTAGATCCACCTCTACCCCTTTGTGTCTACCCTGTTACACAAGTCCTCGTGTGCCCTTCGTTTGGCCTTTTCCACCTTCACCTTGTGCTGCATCTCCCTGTTCCTCTGTCGGCTTTCTTCTGCCCTCTTAGCGTCCCATTCTTTCTTAGCCAAACTTTAACCCTCTAGACACTCCTGGACTTCTTCTTTTCACCACCAAGTCTCCTTATCTGCTTTCTGCCTTCCAGATGACACTAAAAGTACCTTCCTCCCAGTCTCCCTGATGACTTTAGATGTAAAACTCAAAATTCTCAGACCCTTGCTGACTAAATATTGAATGCAACCACAAGCATGCGAGTCTAATTCAAGTAGTATTCAATATTGAAATTTGACCTGACACATAATAGACCCTTTTTATTTTATCAAGCATACCTGAGCAAGTATACTACAGACCATCTATGAGTAGTGTAGAAAATATACTACCTAAATACTTCCTAAGATAAATTGAAACACTTTTGGTTTACCAGATATAGGTACAATTAAACTGCAAGTATAATGCCTCACATTTTTATAGACTAAAGCCATTTTAACTGAAACTGGCAACATTTTAAATGAGTTGTTGACTGTTGAAATGGTTTTGACTTACTTCCCCTTAGTAAAAAGTAGCACACTTGAAGGTTATTTTATTAAGTATACTTGAGTATATCAGGTATACCATATTCCATGTCTGTGTAGTGTTGGAAGTATACTAACTGAATACTTCTACAGACTCAATTGTAACATTTCAAGTTCATAATATATAGCAAGTATACATAAAGTAAACTTCATATATACTGCCTCACTTTTAGTATGGACTAAGTATACTTGTAGTACAGTCGACAAGTTATATAATACTTTTTTTTTTTATAATACTAGATACTTTTACTACGGGTCAACCTCAAAATTCTGTATTTTTTCGTTTTGGCTCTTAAAATAAGTAATGTCAGAGTCATTGTATCTTTCAAAAACTACATCCTTGCTTGAACTATACATTCTTGAAGGAAATTTAAATTCAAACTAATTTTTAAAATGAATCTTTAATCCAACAATCACAAGAAAATGACTTGTGGCCGTTTGCAAGACTGCATGTTTCTACTTTGTGAGCATGTAGTTTTTCCTCCCTCTACCAGATCAACACATCACACTATGGTAAAGTTTCAAATTGATTATTTGCTTACATGTCTAAACTACTACAAGTAAAGGGAAAAAAGATGGATTAGACAGAAAAGGAAGTAAGTAAAAAAACGGAGAGGAATTGGTATGCAAGCATCTACCCGGGCTGAACAAAAGATCGTTGAATCAACAGGCTGACGGATAACTGACAGGATGACAGCTCCATGCTGATCGCTGAAGGACATTAGGAAAGAGTGAGGAGGGGAAAAGCTCGTAGACCGTTGACAGCCAATAGTAATGAATGATAATTGTTCACTGAGTAGATACAGACACAGTGTGTGGAGCTAATTTTATCAAAGCCACTTCCTCAATCCTCCACATTACAATCAAATGTATTAACTCACCTACTGTGCACAACGGCAACTCAGTGCAGGTTTGCACAGAACCAAGAAGACAAAAAGGCTCAATAAGTTTATTACTCAAATGGGGTCTACTCTAAAGGCACTATTTCCAAGAAAGTGGATTCTCAAGAATGTCTTGGTAAAACCACAGAAATGTGGAAATATACACACTCACCAACCATTTTTTTTTAAGTATAACTTGCTAGTACCAGGTTGGATCCCTTTGCCTTCAGAACTGCTTTAATCCTTGGTGGAATAGATTAAATAAGGTATTAGAAACATTCCTCGGAGGGTTTGTTCCATGTAGACGTGATAACATCCAACAGTTGCATGATGGCCATTTTCTTTTCCACCACTTCCAAAAGGTGCTCTACTGGGCTGAGATCTGGAGACTGTAGAGGCCATTTGAGTCCAATGAACTCATTGTCATGTTCAAGAAACCAGTATGAGATGATTCCAACTTTATGACATGGCTCAATGTCCTGCTGGAAGAAGCCATCAGAAGATGAGTACACTTTGGTCATAAAGGAATAGACATGGTCAGTAACAATACTCAGGTATGCTTTAGTGTTGTAACCATGCCCGATGGATACTAAGGGGCCTAATGTGTGGCAAGAAAATGTCCCTCACACATCACACAACCACTATCCTGAACTGTCCATACAAGGTAGGAAGGATCCATGCTTTCATGTTACTGATGCCAAAGTCTGATCCTACCATCTGAATGTTATAACAGAAATGGATGCTCATCAGTCCAGGCGGCAATGATGTTCTAGTCATTTATTACCCAGTTTTGGTGAGTCTGTGTGAATTGTTGCCTCAGTTTCCTGTTCTTAGTTGAAAGGAGTGGTCCTGTGTGATCTTCTGGTCCCAAAGCCCATCTGCCTTAAGGTTGGACATGCTGTGCATCCAGAGATGTTCTTCTGCAGACCTCGGTTGTAACCAGTGGTTATTTGAGTTACTGTTCCCTTTCTATCAGCTGGAACCAGTCTGATCATTCTCCACTGACCTCTGGCATCAACAAGTCATTTCTGCCCATAGAACTGGCGCTCACTGGATATTTTCTCTTCTTCTGACCATTCTCTGTAAACCCTGGAGACGGTTGTGGATAAAAATTCCAGTTAATCAGCAGTTTCTAAAATACTCAGACCAGCCTTTCTGGCACCAACAACCACCCCACAGTCAAAGTCACTTCAATCCTCCATCTTCCTCATTCTGATGCTCAGTTTGAACGACAGCAGATTGTCTTGACCATGTTGCTGCCATGTGATTGGCTGATTGGAAATCTGCGTTAACAAGTAGTTAGACAGGTATGCTTAATAAAGTGGCCAGTAAATGTGTGTCCATTACAAAAGTAAACAACTTAAGTGTGAAGAGGTGTAAAGAAACTCGTTTCTACCTACATCAAGGCCCAAAGCACCTATAGCAGTCCAATGCACACATTCTTACACTGATGGCTAGCCAAGCTACCAAGAACAATGTGGGGTTTAGTGTTGTGCACAACTCCACTTTGGTGCATGAAACAGAGAGAGTGGGAATCAGATTGCATGTGCAACCTTCTGATCAGAGGTCAACCACTAAATTTCTGTTTTGGCTGTTGCCAAGCTGGTTTAATCTTTCAGATCAAGAATGATTAAAGGCTAAGCATAGATTAAGTTGTGCCTCAGATGTTGTTGCTTAGTCAAACTAGAACACGGGAAGACCCTTATGTAATCATATTAAAAATTTCAATCTTAGTAGTTTGCTTCTGCCCCATCTTGTCTTTGTGGGTCAAAGTTGCTGCTGTGCATTTTTGTTGCTGTTATGCTCAGGTTGTGTCAGGTCAGGAACAACATTAAATAGAGGTTGCAGGTGTCAAATTCACAACCAAATAAATGACAGACTCCAACAACTTCTTGAAGTTTCCTCATCAAAGTTACTTTGTCAGGTTGGTGTATCTAGGACAGCCAAAGAAGCAAGCCCAGGAGTGAAAGGGAAAAAGTCAATTTATTCAGTCACAAATGGTTAGTCTCTGCAATGACACCTCCGGACCACAGGGGGCGCAGGATCTTGCAGGGTCTCCGGTGAGACGGGAGAGGAAGGTGATGCACGAGAGTGGAGGAGAGGAGAGCGCCGCAATGAGGCGGGGCAGGCGAAACAGAAGTTCTCCGTAGGGGAATAGTACTCCACACAGCTGGGATCCACAATCCAGGAGGGAGAAGAGGAGGCTGAGGCGAGGCTGAGGCGAGACTGAGGCTGAGGCGAGACTGAGGCTGAGGCGAGACTGAGGATGAGGCGAGACTGATGCGGCGGCGGCGGCGGCGGCGGCGGCGGCGGCTGGAGTTTGGAACTTGACTGGCGTGTCAAATCAATGCGTGGCTGGAGGTAAACAGAGGATCTGAGACGTTCCGGCGAAGGGTGGAAGACAGGGGCGTGCTTAAGAAGAGGCAGCAACAGGTGAATTACATCGCTGGAGATTACGCCAACCGGAAGCCTGGCCATATAAGGTAAGTGAGGCAGCAGACATGACATACTTACCTGTTAGTGATTCAGATTTTTTTTCTCTATCCAATTTCTCAGAAAGTGGTCATATGGAAGAAAGTCTAATAAAATATTACTTAGAAATATTTTGTTACAAATTACCAATAAAAGAAAAATTAAACTTGACTTAATTTGATGGGAGATATTTAACAACTGAAGTTCTCTTAGCGATGACAGAGTTCAGAGTAACTGAAGCAGAAATATGAGCTATTGAAAAACTAAAAAGGAAAAAAGGAGCAGAACTTGAAGTAGAGGAAAAAAATCAGTGATGTGTGACAGAGTGAAGAAATGTGCCAAAAAAGATCTCAGAGTTCTTCAAGGTCAAATGTACATGTTTATGCTCCTGCAGAAGTCGCATCTGAGTCATTCTCAGGGCTTCAGTTTTTTGCCTCTTACTTTCTGAAAAGTGGGATGCCTTTGTTACATGTGCTTGACTTTGGAACATTATCAAAACGGATAGAAAAAAAAAGAGAACAAAGCATCAACTTTTTGGGAACACTCTAAAGTCTACTCAATCAGTTTTATAAAGAAAACAAAAAGGATACAAGTTTGCTGTTTATGGTGGAGTGAATAGCTAAATAATAAATTGTAACTGTGTCAAATTGATCTATAAAAAAATCATTTGTACATTTAAACTATCATCAGTTTATCTAACATAAATATACAAAGCAATAAAATAAGGATTTCCAGAAACTTCTACTTTAATTTAACTAATTTAGTCAAGCACATTATTGGTCTACACCAGGGGTGCCTGGTAAGAAAGATAAAAAAAAAATAAAAAAAAATAAAAAAAATTACAGTCAGCCAATCTCCCCATCCTTGCCATGAAGTATGTCCCATGATTGATGTGCTAAATGGTCAGTAAAGGTGTGAACGTTCAACGTCAGACTCTTAAACATGAATGTAGATGATATATTTTATAACTTGTCGACTGATCCAAGGTGAGTCACTCAGAACGCATACAGAACGCTTCTGTTTTTGTCACACTGTGCACCACGGTGCCATTAACGTGTCAACTAAGAACACACGGGTCCAATTCAAGAAGCTGTTAGGGGAAAAAAAAAGACAGAGAAACTTTAGATCCAGTTGTCATCTTTCACAGACACCTGAACTCACCGAGTTAATTTAAATTTACTTTACAATCAATTTAATAATAAGTCTGTGCTTAAGTACAAAAAGGTGAAAATTACAAATTATGATTTTAAAATATATATCAAATCAATTATATATTCAGTGCTTCTCCGCATCTTTGTGTTTTTTATTTGCGGTTTCACATATTCGCAGATATTTTTTCAGTCCCATGACTCTTCCAGTTTTTCTCAAAAGCTCCAACAAATCAAGACGCCTGTATTAATTTTTTACGTCTGAAGGATGTGTGTCGGTGCTGAGGTGCAACGCCGCACAGTGGAGCCGCCTGCGAAGCGAGAAGAGCGCTCCCTCCTCTCTCCATGCCACTGCATGGAGAAATGGCATCAGCTGACTCAGAAGTGGGCAAAATAAATCCTGATATGCTGAAGATGATAATCGCGGAGGATAATTATAATCCTGAGCAGGTGTTTATTATTTGATGAAGGAGGAAGAAAGCCCTCCTGGTTTTAAGGCTGAGATAGAGAGACAGAGTGACACTCTTCATCTGCACCGTAAAGTACACTGTTGCTCCGGTACAGTCTTCTGTTCTGAAAAAAAAAAAAAAAAAAAAAACTCTTTATGTTGAGCAATACTCCAATGTTCATTATCAAATGTTTACAAAGAATGATCAGAAGTGCTTTTGATGAACATGGACCGGTAACAGATGTCCTTCATCCGCAGGGGTGGAGTTTTCCATATTTGGTATATTCGCGGATGTGTCCGGTCTGCAACCCTCGCGGATAACTGACAGGGATTACTGTATATGTATATATATATATATATATATATATATATATATATATATATATATATATACATACACAGTACGCTGAAAAATTATAGGTACGGTCTATGGCAGGCGTCACCATCCTTTTTGAAGCTGAGAGCTACTTCATGGGTACCGTGGGCACCAGGTTGGTGACCCCTGGTCTACATATGTATTTGTTTTATGAATATAAAAATGAGGGTGATATGAGGCAGAAAAACTTTATTTTAGATATTCTAATTATTAAAACAGTAGCTGATGTGTGTGCTGACCTTGTGGTTGTAAAATCTTAATAACAATTGATGTGTTAGTGTTAATGCATAAAGTATTGTACTGTAATGCGCTTCCAAACAAAAGCCCAAAAGCAGTCGAGGGTGGTTATGCCAGCGCTCAAACTAACTATTGATTTGGCAAATAAACTGCTGCAACCAGTGAAAAAAATAACTTCTTGGCTGGGTTAGATTGAAAGGAAAACAACTGGCTTTGCATTGTGTTGTCAAGTATTCCTGTGCTGAAAACACTAAAGTGAGCTTCAGTACTGAGGGGAAAAGCGCTTCCTTTATGTGTATGAAGCACTAAGTGCTGTTGTTTCTTCGAGGACTTCGTCTCTTATTTTGTTGTAGAAGAATCTCTCCCGGTTTTGTGTTCATTTTCTCACACTATGGAATTGATCAATATTTTCTTTAGAATTTGATTGCTTGTGTTTAAATAGGATTCAATTTCAGTCCAGTGGTGGAGCAAGAACATTTTAAGGGGTAGTGGGGGATGTGCAGTAGTCTTTTGAAGGGGGGCTAAACAAAAACAGGAGGGGGAAGGGCATCTCAAATGAAAGAACCAAAAATATTTATTTGAAAACAGTTATTGTTAATTTTATTAAAATTAAAACAGAAATTCATCTAGCTGAGGAGCCATTACTCGTGTTATTTTAAGCACTAGTGTTTGGTTATTTTAGCAATGCCTAAAGAGGCTTGTGTTGATGATTTCTTAACCCTTGTACTATCTTATGGGGTCCAGATCACTCTAGCCTTACACTGATGTTATCCATCCCATGACAAATGTGGACGAAAGATGTGGACATGATTTCATGTCTGAAATGGACACCAGTGACAATCAAGAACCACTGAAGATTTTGCGCTCTGTCTTGTGGGGTCCAGATGACCCCACTCCCAACGAGAAGATGCCTGGGATAGCACAAGGGTTAAATCGCTTTCAATAATGATGCTAATATTGACACAAAAAACGGGTCATGCCCCCCTGTAGCTCCACTCTATACCAAATCCCTAAAAGTATTATTTCTGACTCTCTGTTGTTGAACTGCTGATAGGTTTCACAAAAGTATTCAAGTTCAATTCTGCTTGCATGCATCCTAAGTTTAACTTGTATACATTTTAAAATAAAGAAACTTAAATTATAAGCCATGCCTGACCGTAGATATGAGATGCTTTTGCTGAAATACTAATAGATTATTATTATTTGCTCACAGAAGTCCAAATAACCTTGCTTTGGTCTCAAAAGCTTTTAAAAAACACTTTTTGTATCCAATATGCATATTTCAATGCTCCTTCAAAATAAACATAGTTTTATGTTAATCACTAAATTAATATTTTTTTATTTCAATGCTTCCTTACATGGCTCAATTTCTAAGGATAGATTAAGGTTTGGAGTATTGCACTGTTTTTATTATTTTTTAGTTTTAATTCATATAGTAGAAAATCCCATTTATAGAGAAATACTTTGTTTTGTGCTGTTTTTATCAAATCATTGGTGATTCCTTAGCAAGTTTACACCTTCAGATATATATATTTTTTTACCATTGTAAATAACTTGGCCTTAGCTTTGTCTGATATTAACTTGGAGTCTTCAGATATTAAGGCAACAGCAATTTCCTTCCTTGTATCATAGCCGAATGTTTCCAAAAAGCTAAATGTGATTATAAATAGATGACCACAGCTGTTGATAGCCAATTAATCAAGTGCAATTAAGTCATTTGGCCATTTGAGCTGCTAACCCTACCACTAACTTTGGTGCCAGATCGTCAATGGATGAACTGGTGCTTATTAGAGTGAATACTTTTTAATTTCTTCTTGATTGATGTACAACTTTGGTCCCACCGTGACCCAATTAACTGCGATTTTGCATTTCATTATGGGAGAAAACGGCTGTGAAAAGTGTAAATTAGGGGAGTCCTGCTCTTAAAATGTGTAAGGCTTGTGTTAACTCCAAACTTCTCCAGAGACAGAAATAATGAAAAGAAAATACCCCAGATAGATAAACCACTTGTTTTTACTTGACCAAGCTGAGTACAGATGAACAGCTGAAAATTGTTCGTGTTCGCAAACTTTCAGTGAGAAATTAGTAAAGCAAATGTAAAATAAAAACCCATGAACGTCGTCATCAAATAGACAATCACTGTGTAAGAACAGCTGCTTTTGAAAAAAGAAAAAAAAAAGCTAGAATTAAAATACAAACTATCATGGAGTATTAGGGCCACCAAAAAAATAATATTATGAAATTAAACTCGTAAATTTACTAGAAAAAAAACAAAATAAGAAGTAATCGATATCCCTGCAGCTGTCCACTTCCAGTCCATTCTTTGTATTCGAAAGAGAAGATCTCCTCAAAGCCTGTGCGATGCATCCGTGTGAAGAGGCCCGGGTTTCAGCATAATTTTTTCAATGTTCTAATGCTAATAATTTAATTTAGCTCACCAAAAGGTTCAGAATTCTTTTTTTTTTTAAAAAACTATCTGACAACAAAGCTTCACAGAATCCTCTACGTCTTTCAACTCCAAACAGGACTCCGAAAAGAGAACTTTGGTGTTTTTGTTTATAACTTCCTTCCCGTATTTTCCTCTTTTTTACCCGAAAATTGACAAGTTTGAAAGTCGTGAATTTACATCAGTTAAATTAATAAATTAACAACTTTAAACACATACATTTACGAGAGAAAAAGTTCTTAATTTTGCCTTTAAATTACAAAGTCGTAAATTTACAATTTTCTTCTCGCAATTCACTTTGTTTTTTTCACAAAAAAAAAAAACAAAAATAAATTTCAACTTTAAATAACATACATTTTTCTAATCCTAAATTTGGTCTATGATTTAAAAAGTCTTCTATTTATTTTCAGAATTGTTTAGTTACGACCTTTTTCGCATAAATGCAGGACTTTCTTCTTGTAAATTTTCCTTTTTCCGTAAAAAATGTACTTGTTTGAAAGCTGTGAATTTATGACATTTAAATGACTTCATTTACAACTTTAAAGCACGTAAATTTATGAGGAAAAAAAATCCTAAATTTGGAATATGACTTTTAAAGTCGTAAATTTATTACTTTGTTCTTGTAATTTACAAGTTACAACTTTTTTCTCAAAAATCTGACTTCTTGTAAATTTGTCTTGATCCCCATAAACTCACGTGTTTTAAAATTGTGAATTTACAAAATGTAAATGAATACATTTAAGACTTTAAAAGACCTTAATTTACAGGAAAAAAATCCTACATTAGGTCAATGACTTTTAATGTAAATTTACAACTTAAGTTGCATAATTTAACAGACATTTAATTCAACCTCAATTAACAGACCTTTTTCTTAAGAATTTACGACTCTCGTAACCTTGTCTTTTTTGTCAAAAATGTACATATTTAAAGTTGATAATTTATGATGTACAAATTCATAGGTTTACAACTTTAAAAACTAAAAATGTATGAGAAAAAAAATCTAAACTAACCAAACTAAATTTGGTTCATGTCTTAGAGTCATACATTTCCAATTTTACTCTCTTAATTTAGCAGTTGTAACTTTTTTCTCAAACATTTGACATTTTTTCTCGTAAAAATTGTCTTTTTGTCAAAAATTCACGTTTTAAAGATGTGAATGTATGTTATTTAAATGTATAAATTTACAACTTAAAAAAAAAGTCATATATTGAAACATTTACTTTTTTAATTTAACAGTTATGACTTTTTTACTCATAAATTTACAAAGTTAACCTAATAATTAAAAGTACAACTGGCCCTAATACTCCTCTGTTACAAACAAACCTTGACCTTAATAGATAAAAATAAAAAAAAATTAAAAAGTTGTATTCATCTGAGGCTTAACCAAAATATCCAAAACCATTTTTTAACTATATTAAAGCCAAATAATTTCTAAAGTTAGTGAGACTTGGTAATAATTGCAGTTTTTGCAGAACGATTACACTGTGCAAGTACTGGTGAGCACTGTGAATGGTGGCTCAAAAAATTTCACAACACCAAAATCAAAACAAGTAAGTGCAGAGAGTGTGACTGCGTTTACATGGAAAAGCTGCATCACCACATTTGTCTGGAGAAAGCCTCTGTCTTTGTAGAAATATCGAAATATAAAAAGCAATACAACCTTCGCTGGGAAGCCAAACACAGAAAGTAAATGTACTTCTTATCTTAACATTGACTTTCCATATAAGGCATGAGTTTTGTTATAAATATTTTTTCTTTTTTGTGTATTTTTTTGGGTCTTTGGACTCAGTTATCTAAAAAGCGATGTGCACTTGTCCACAACCCGGGGTTAGATGGAGCAATATTTACAGCGCCGTATCCGCAGACCTTTTTGTCTTTTGACAGTTTCTTTAACATTTTTAGGTCTAAAAAAAAAAAAAAAAGAAAAGAAATTCAACATATGCAACATTTTGTCCCTCTGTTTGCCAATATATATATAACTTTTTTTTTTTGGCTTAGACACACCACCAAATAACAGAACATCACTTACAGGCTTCTCGTTGGGGTTTCAAGAATAGATACAAGTTTTCTAAATGAAATTAAGGAATTTAACAAGTGAAAAGAGATGTTCAAAGACAGTAACAGGGTTGAGATTATCAAATTTCATATTGTTAAGCATAACATAGTTCATTCACCACATATATATTACCACCCATTGTTCTGTATCCAAAGAAAATAGTGTTTTTCTTAACACCGCTTGGGAGTTCCTCTTAAAATATCAAAATTTTCTCTCAGCTTGGCAAGGCAGAAGTCTTAGGTAGATTTAAGGATGTCTCTTCTGTGGTTCCGTATCGCGTAGAACATTTAGCTGCTCGGGCTTGAGCAGTCCAGCTTCCTTGGACAGGTGCCTCCAGTTTACATCGCAGCGAGTGAAACCAGTTTCTAGAGGAGTTTGTGTGGCGTTTTGTTCTCTGTCAAAAGTAAAAATGCAACAATAAAATACCAGACAAGGCTGGCGATGATAAAGGCCCAAAATTTACGCTTCAGAGTTGCTTAATCCATTAGTCTTCGAGTGTAAACATGGTAACTCTGCGGTATTTCGCAGAGCTACTCCCGAACTCGGGCTGTGAGCTGAGCCAGCTAGCTGCACAGCTGGGTCAGTTCGGGTTCTGGGAAAGCATTGGGAAGCTTGGAGTTGAAGATCTGCAGAGACTCCTTTATTTGTGCTACCTCTCCAGCTGACAGCTTGAGGCGGTGCCGCAGCAGGCAGGAAAACAGGTCGATGGGCGGCACCGCCGGGGGAGAGAGCCGGTTAATCCGGTCCTGCATCTCCAGCAGCATCAGAAAGGCGGCGTCCTGTGTGCCCTGCGTGTAGGGGTAGTCCAGCTGCAGAATCAGGTCCTTGATGCCTTCGGGGTCAAAGTGCATGCTGTATCCAAAGACTTTGAGCGTGTTGATCTTCATGTAGCCGAGGTTTGACGTCTGGTCGTCCAAGTCCAGTGGCTCATAGAAAAGAGTCTCATTCACCGTTGGATCATCCGTGACTATGCGGCTCCGCAGGTAGATGTGCACTGTTTCGAAGAAAGACTTCCACTTGTTGTTCAGAGACAGAGTCCAGTTATAGCAGTCTGCAGTGGTAATGCCATCAAGCTTAGTTCTTTCCCAGTCTGGGAAGTCAGGCTGGTTTACTGGCATGAACCAGCTCTCTGAATGACTGCCCCCAAAAGGATTCACGTAAACCACAGGCACAGGTTCCAGTGTGGAATTCTTAGTTGAGCATATCTGGAAAGAAATGGCCATCAGCATGTGGATGAGGTTGGATTTGTTTTTGTTGCTCTTGAGGGTCAGTAACATCCTTTTCCTCCAGGCAGGGTTGAACCAACTTCCCAAGCGGACATCATTGCTGATGTAGATGGCGTGGACTTCTATTCTGCTGTCCAGTCTCTGCAGAAGGTACTTCACCTAAAAAAAAAGAATTAGAGAATTGTTAAATCTCATGCTACGTTCACACACGGTTCAGAAATACATGTCTGAGCGACCGCTTCAAAAGAAAAGTCTGTGAGTGTATTCATACTGGGAAAGTCTGTTGTTTCGGATCAAGTCCATTTATTGTTCTGGATCGGGTCATGAAGATCGCATTTGGTCTGTATTCAGACAGGCGTCTACATTAGATTTGTGCTTCGGTCCAACCCTTGTAAACAAACCCATGTGACTAAATATCTCTTCAGTCATTGGCCAGCAGTTAGAGGGGTGGGTCAAAAGAGAAAAATGAAGTTGTTGTGGTTTGCCAGGATTTTTCACTTATTCAAACTTTTTATTTTGCTGATCAATTTTGAGAGTCTGCATGAAGGCCAGGTTCAACAGTTTTAACTACTACTTTAGTAAAACAAAGGAATACAAGCAGGACTGTTACTGGGGAAATAGGTGTTTGTGACGTATAGATTGTCAAGAAAACAGTGAGAATCAATGTGGATCACGGCAATAGTTGTTTTAATGAGCCTGAATTCATCCAAACACATTTTAATGAGATGCTGCGTTGCATCGGATCATATTCAGACTGAGGAATCTCAGAGGGAACCGAAGTTCAGGAGGATTGGAAACGAACCGAAACCACCTCAAAAGATGGATCCAAGACCAGTTCCTGGTCGGTGACCAGAATTTGTTTGTGTGTATTTCAAAAGAAACTTTGTTCCGCATTATCGGGGTAAACAAACTCCGGTTAATTTTAAGTGGACCAAATGCGTTCAGCCTCGAGGGCCAGCCTCCTGCTGGTTTTCCACTAATCCTCCCTTATCTGCCGTTGATTACCTGAATCAGGTGTGATTAGCCAATAAAGGGTTCAATGGCAGGTTGGTTGGAAAAGATGCTGGACACCAGTTATGGAGCCTGGATTTGGACACCTCTGGTATGTGTAAATGTGCACATATGTGCATTTCGGAGTTCCACATACAAAACTCCTGCGTTCACGTGTAGCTAGTTTTCAAATCAGTTTTTGGAATTTATGTACAAAATGTGTGACGATTGAACATGTGTTGAAAGTTAAAGCAGTTGAACTTTGACCAATCATTACGTTGTGACGTATGGGTAGTGTACTTTTAAAAACATGGTAGTGAAAACTATTTGAAAATGGATCATGAAGGATAAATTAATGATTGCGGTTTGTGCCCAGACTGACTTATATGACTCCAATTCAGTGATGTTTCAGAATAGAGATGTGAAACCACTTAGAAATTTTATACTTCCAACTGTGCGTTCATGCACTAGTATCTGATAGCGATACACCTGTGAGAACACCATGTGCTAAAAGTGTATTCTTGAATGTGCCATACATGGCCGGTATGTCCGTAGCTTAAGATCAAACCACACCAATCAAACATACTTCAGAGGTTTGAAACTATAAAATGAAAAGATCTCAGAACCTCAGCGTCTGGCATGTCCAGGTCAAAGTTCAGATAATGGTCCAGCGATGCGGCAATGCTCGGCCGGCAGGAGCCAAGATGAAGGAGGTTGCCATGGTGACAGGCTCCGCAGCGGGTGGCATTGTCACTGGCGCAGACGGAGCAGGAAGTGAGTGAGGGACCTATGACACAGGGGATGACGCCTTGGCATGTGGGCTGGTCCGCGGGACAGCTGCAACTCTTTGCCTCCTCGGAGAAGGAGCCCAGAACTCCGTGTTCATTGCAGTAGAGCAGAGATTGAGCCCTGCCCAGCCAGAACCCTACAGACCTGCAGAGGGGCGAAAACAACACTGCCATAAGAATTATGGGAAGAATCCCAAAAGCATTTTTAAACCTTGAATGACCTTATGTGTCAAATATTGATATATTTCCAGGGCAACAATAAAAAGAATTTGTCCAGTTTTCCTATTATGACACATCTTACTAATACATTAGCCAGTCCCTATTTGTATTTTTTTGTTTCTCTGCATTTCCACTTTGCAATGACAGCCCATTTTCTGCGTGGATATATATTTTTGTTACAAGAAACCCTTCGGAGTGGAACCTAACATTAAATATCACGAGAGCAGAAGATTACAGTGCTCCAGAATAACCAGCATTTGGATTGCAGTATTGTCAGGTGTGTTAAATGAAGTTCCACAGCCAGTTAAATATATTTTTCTGGTTGAACAACCGCTGCTGTGTAAAACTGAACACATTCATATTTTTAGTGTACAAGTGTAAAGCAAAACACAGTGAAGAAACGGTAAATTTGCATGAAACACTATAGAAATTTATTACTTTTTGAAATAAAAATTTTAAGGATTTTGCTTTTATGGAATCCTATTGTTTATTTTCTTTAAAGCATATCCTATATTTTTATACATACTTTATTTTTAGAGTGGGGAAGAGAATTTTGGGGTCATTGGCATTGGTCAAAAGTTGTCTTATGGCGTCAAGTAACCAGTGACTTGAGTATAAAGATTCAGGGTACGCATGCACCAGAGATGCAAGGAGGGCTAGGTCTTATGGTTTTAAAGGAATGCTGAGAAACGGTCTCCAAAGTTTTGTAAGATGTTGTCCATCTCAAAATAAAATTGCTTTATTTGACCTGTTGAAATGTGCCTCTCCTTCAACTTAAAATATAACTTGGTGAGACGTTCAAGGACGGGGAGCCACTTCTCAACAGAAGGCAGTCTAATACTTTAGTAAGAATATTGCTGAAGCATAAGCAAGTTTCACTTCTTTCAATATGTTTTCAAATGTTTTATTCACCATAGAAAACAGAATAAAATAGTAAAAAAGAAATCAACAAGTTTCTTTGCAGATGTTCATTTGAACTGCGTATGGTAATCGCCAAATGAAACTGCATTTGCAAAGCAACTGTTGTTCTGTTCACAGCCTGTCTGCTTAAAATAACACACATAGCTTAGTCTGTTTAGAATTATGGCAAGGTTGATGTTTCACTATATGCTAAAAATAACTCTTACCGGACTATTGAAAGTTGAGGTTTCAAATATGCAAAAAGAAAAAAAAGAAAAATAATAATAAATTAAAGCTTAAACACTAACTCAGAATACCCCAAATGGTAACTACACTGAACAAAAACATAAATGCAATACTTTTTTTGCACCTTGTCTATCATGAGATGAACTCAAAGATTTAAACTGTTTTCTACAAACACAGATTAACAATTTTATTTATTTTTGAATATTGTTTACAAATCTGTGATAGTGAGCGCTTCTTATTTGCTGAGATAAACCATCCCACCTTACAAGTGTCTTATTATTGTGCTGATTAGACAACACAAGTATTGCACAGGTGTGCCTTATCAAAATATTAATTAGGTAGCATAAGTATTGCACAGGTGTGCCTTGTCAATGTGCTAATTAGACAACACGAGTATTGCACAGGTGTGCATTATCAAAATATTAATTAGGTAGCATAAGTATTGCACAGGTGTGCCTTGTCAATGTGCTGATTAGACAACACGAGTATTGCACAGGTGTGTCTTATCAAAATATTAATTAGGTAGCATAAGTATTGTACAGGTGTGCCTTGTCAAGGTGCTTATTAGACAACACAAGTATTGCACAGGTGTGCATTATCAAAATATTAATTAGGTAGCATAAGTATTGCACAGGTGTGCCTTGTCAATGTGATAATTAGACAACACGAGTATTGCACAGGTGTGCCTTATCAAAATATTAATTAGGTAGCATAAGTATTGCACAGGTGTGCCTTGTCAAGGTGCTTATTAGACAACATGAGCATTGCACAGGTGCGTCTTATCAAAATACTAATTAGACAACATGAGTATTCCACAGGTGTGCTTCAGACTGGCCACAATAAAAGGCCACTGAAATGTTCTGTTTGGTTTTTGGGGGGTCTGGGGTCTCAGAAAACTGGTCAGTATCTGTGGAGTATATTTGGTGGGATATATTTCCTTTGCATAGAGTTAATCAGGTTCTGGCTTGTTAAATTTTGGTCCACTCCTCTTCAGTGGCTTTGCCAAGTTGCTGGGTATTGATAGGAACTGGAACACACAGTCATATACGTCAATCCAGGACATTCCAAACGAGCCTATATTTGAAAAATGCCAAAAAGGGGGCGGGGCTTGTGAAGCCAGACTGAGCAGCAGAGGTGTAGCTTACATATTGTTTATTTGAGTGATTCAAAATCCAAAAAGGCAGTACTTTTAAAGTCCCATTTGTAGATGTAAAGAGCCAAAAAGGGTCGATTTAGGGTTTGGGTACCTTGTAAACCTCCAACACTCCCCAAAGGTTTTGACCATGGCTCAATGGCTTACACCTCAGATGAGTATGGATGCTATGCAAGAACTGGGATGTTTTCAGCCTCTGCATTTGTGCACACATCCTAGCAACATGGGGTTGTACATTATGCTGAAACATGAGATGATGTTCTTGGATGTACTGCACAACAATGGGCCTCAGGATCTCATCACGGTATCTATGTGCACTCAATATGTCATCAATAAAACACACGTGTTCTTCGGTCCATACAATAGCCCCACAGCCATCACGGCCACTCGACAACCTGATTAACTCTATGCGAAGGATTTGTGTTACACTGCATCAGGCAAATGGTGGTTATACTAGATATTGTCCAGTTTTCTGAGTCCCCACACCCCTCCAAAAAGCAAAACGGGATGTTTCAGAGTGACCTTTTATTGTGGCCGGTCAAAGGCACACCTGTGGAATAATCATGCTGTATAATCAGCATCTTGATATGGCACACCTGTGAGGTTGGGTGGATTATCTTTAGCACCGATTTTGATTTGTGAACATTGTGTGAGAGAAATTGTTATTGTGTGTTTGGAGAAAATGTTTCAGATTTTTGAGTTCATCTCAGGACAAATAGGAGCAAAAAAATGATGATAGGTGATTTTATTCAGAGTAAATACCTAAGAGGCACTGCTAGAGTACACTATGGTGGAAAAAAGAACATTTTCTTTTTGTTAAGGTTTCAAAGCCTCAAAAAAATCCTTGATTTTCAGTTTATTTTTTTACTGTAAAAAACAAAAGTAAAACTTCTTGCATCTAAACAAGAAAAGAGAATGAAGCAAATGAGAAAAAAGCCCTCTGGCAACAGGGGAGTCACGTTTTTCGGACACATACAATTTGATGTGATTGAAGATGAACTTATAGACTACAAAAGTAAACTGTTCTAAAAGATGCTTTTGTGATTCCAACAGTTAACTGGAGATGTCCTTTCTTTGAATTCTAAAGTGATTTAGGTTTTATAACAAGCCCTAATTAGCTCCTTAGGAGTGGCAATTTAATTGCACTTGTGGGAATGCGGCTTTTAACACTTTGAAAGGTGATTGCTTACCTGCTGGGAACGCGCATCATCTTGGTCGTGGGATGATATGACACACACTCCCTGTACTTCAAGAGTGTTTTTCATAACAACTGTTTATGTGCTTGCTAAAGATTCAACCGTGAGGAAACATGTTGCCCATTTTGATCATTGTGTTCAATTTACAGAAAGGTAGATTGATAGGGAAATACAGCAAACAGAGGAATTCTGAGAAACTGGGTTACCTTTCTCGGGGCAGGCTGATGCGAGGCTGTTTGGGGCAGCGTTTGCTCAAAGTGAATAACTTCCTGATGATCTTCTGGGCTTTTCCGAAAACCAGTGCAGTGCTTGCCTCCAGCTGGGTGTAGCGCTTTTGGAGAGGCGGGTCAGCAGACCAGAACTTGGCAATCGTGGACACGTTCAGGAATCGATCGGTGGGCAAACGCTTCAGGAAAGCTTTGAACTCATCTGCAGGAATTTAGAGAAAAAAGGGGAAGGGAAATAGAGAAATGGGGAAAAAAGAGCAAAAATGAAATGATTTAAGTTCAGTTATATTTCTAATTGTGCTATAAGTCATTTACCATTTGGACTGTAAAGCTGGTGCAATGCCAGTCAATAGAATTATATATAAAAAAAAGACTTTAATTGTCATTAAAGAATAAACATCTCTCAATAAAATTGCAGCTGGATTTATCCACGTCGCCACGGAAACCCATAATGTCAAATTGACTTGACCGAGAACATTCTCATTTAGAAAAGCCATTAAATGTGTCGTGTTGAACACAGATGGGTATATTTATTTATTTTTTTAATCCTTGGAGTCTAAAACCAATTAACACAACATAAACCAATCAAAGCAGGTGGTAAAAAGGTGACAGACTCTCCAGCATCTTTGATGCTCCTCTGTAAAACGGTCAATATTCAAAAGGAAATAGCTCTACAAGATTTTAACTACAGGGTTTAATGTCAAAACATTTTTTATATCTTCTATACTTTCAACAAATTTATTTTTAGACAGAAATACTGTAAGCATGTTAATTTCTGGGCTTGCTGCTTTACGATAAAAGTGAACATCAACAGTTTGTTAATAAACCGAACGCTTTCCAATGGAAAATTCCTTTAAACATTAGCATCAAGCTAGCAGACTTTAGCTTTATGTGATTCATATCTTTTATGAATTGATTATTGATCTATTAAGCTTAAATCGATTAAAATCAATTGATTTTTTTTTTAACTCAGCCCTAATTTTCAGCACTAGGTGCACATAGAAGACTTAACTTTTTTTCAGAAAACGACAATGCGCCTTATAATTCAGTTACCAAAGTTAGCAAATAGACCATTTATTCATTGATGGTTTACTTTATAATGCAGTGTGCTCAATAGTGTGGAAATCATGTTAATAATGCAGATAAACAAAAGAACGAGATGAAATGAAATTGCTAATTGCTAAAAAACTGTTAAAGTTGAGAATAATTGTGTAGTTTTTTCTAAACAAAACATGTAGTTAAATTATTTTTACATCCTTTGTACATCCTAGGAGTGCGAATAAAAAATAGCAGAGCCAAACATAACAAAAAGGTTTCCATCCAATACCGCTGTGTTTTTTGTAATATTTCCAGCAAAAATAAAGATGTCTTTAAGTTTGCCAAAAGCGTTCCTGCGTTACGACCCTTTAGGCTCTCTTCATGAACCAGAGGACTGATTCTTTGCCTGCATGAAGCAACTGGGAAACATAACCGTGTCATTTCTTTTTCTTCTAAATCCAAACAAGTGATACTTTTTGGAATGTTTCTGGCCCTCTGGAGAACCACATCCCTGTGTGCTGTTTATTGGCAGAAACTGCAGCCATGTCGACCTATTCTGAGCTCAGCTGACAAGTTTCAAGCCTATTACAGTGATCAGTGATCCCAGATGACACTGTGGTCTGGGTCCCTCCATTCCCCACTTTGAGCACGTCTTCCTCTTTTCCCATCAGAGATTGTTCTCTCCAGCACAGGCAGGACATGGTTGTCTCTCTTTTAAGCTGTCAGTCTCAGCCTGCCGGTTTGCTTTTGGTTTGTGTCTTTTTCGCTGCTGTCTGATCTCTTTCTCACATCACTTGTCAGTTAATTTGTGATTTGAGGCATTTTGCATTTAGTTTCCTTGAAATAAACATGTCACCATTTGAGTGCAAGTTAGAACCAAATGTGCAAATTAGCCATAGTCCTCCCACCAAAAAATAAATCTCATAAAATCCAATTTATATGAACTGAGAAAAAAAGTATATTTTCAATATTATTAATCAAAGACAGCATGTACCAGTAGTTAAAATTTTAATAGAAAAAAAAGTTTAATTACATTCACACATTTATCATTCATTACAAGCATGTGTTATTTTTGCAGTAGGGGTTGGCAATATAACATTTGTATATCACAATATACTTTTTTTCCATATCAGGCGATAACGATATATATCACAATAAAAACCAAATAACAATATTTGTCAAATTTAAACACTGTGACTCCTAAAAGAAATCTGTAATCACCAACAGGTTCTTTAGATTTAAACATTTATTTCCTATCACACTTAAAACATAACAGATGAATACATATTTTTCTATCAAGAAAAAGTTCCATAGCGATATATATTGTTATCGTTTAATTGCCCAGCCATATTTAGTAGTTTTAATGAACCCTACAATATGATAACCATTTATATCATATTTGACATGATCAAAACGTTCAGAACTTGGTCTGTTTTCTGTCCTGTAGTACATCATCTTTCCTTTAGAGGCAGTAGAAGCACTTTTGTTGCTCATTTTAAAGTGGCTGGTTCTGTGAAATCTCAGAAACACTTTTTTGCTGGAAAAATATTCCTAGTTTTTAAAACGTCAGCATTCAGAACTAATCAATGTATTTGTGGATTTCATAAAAGGGTCTTAAAAAAACTTTATTTTAATTCCAAGAAATGTGGTCTTACTGGGTTAATGCTTCCACCACCGAGCTCAGTTTTTTTACGAGATAATCTGCTTTCAGCTAACTATAGAACTCTGAATGCACATATACAGATGATAAATAATTGACAACTACCCTAAACATTGGAAGATATACAGAGAAACATCAAGGTAATTTCACAAAGAGCAGATACTTGAATGGACATAAACTGGTACGGAGTGTTTCTCAAACTATCCATATAGAAAATTATGGAAAATTATTGTTAATTTATTGGGAATAACTGAAAAAAGAAGACCACGGTGCTACTCCAGAGACATGGGAATTAAAAATGAAAATAAGATGCCTTGTAAATGAACATGGTGTCTATAAGGGGTGAAGGTGATAGGGATAATGAAGGGTTTTCTTATTTCTCCACAAAATTCCTACATCTCCCCAAAATAAAGATTATCTTGACCCAATTGATGCAAATATACATCAAACCACTTCAGCTTTAAAATTACCTCAATTCAGCATCTACTTAAAAGCAAGAACATAAGTGGTTAAAACAGCTTCTTATACCTATATAAGGTACAAGAAGACCCAGAGTTGACCCCACCTGCCAAGGAGACTCTTCAGAGTTTCCAGGACTCTGTTACAGATTTTTATAGGGTTGTTGCCTCTCCCCTTTTCTACAGAGTGTGCTGCTAGGGGGTGAGTATGCACTGACAGGAACAGGAAGTGGATCAATAAACTGGTGTTGAGATCCGGCTCCGTTCTAAGATGTCCCCTACAGTCTGTGACTGTGGTGGGTGAGAAGAGGATGCAACGGAAACTGAAATCCATCGTGAACAATCCTCTTCATCATCATCTTCTGCGTGAGACCGTGGGTGAACTGAGCTGCTACTTCAGACAGAGGTGAACACATTCTCACTGCAGGAAGGAGATTCTTCTTCCTGTTAGCTCTTAGTCTCTACAATGCTTCATAGACACTGGACACTTCATTGTCGTTTTTTTATTGGGTTTTAGTTGCTATTTATTGTATTTTAGTGCTATTTTAGTTGCATCAGTAATGTTAGGTGGGAGGCGCTAAGCTAGCTGGAGGACGTAAACAGAGAGCTCTCAAGAAAGGGGGAGGGGAAGAGGGGCGGGTTACTCCACACCAACAGTCTCGCCCACAACTCAGTGGCAAATTTCTGATGAACTCTGCAGAAACTATGTCTTAGAAAATGACAATGTTTGAGTCGTGGGATTAATTAAAGTTCTATTTATTTTTGCTTTACTGGGACAAATAAAAAGATTGAGAACAGTTTTGGTCTGACATATTACTCATACTGAATAAATACTACCTTCTCCTATCAAGTTATTCTTACCTTTATTAAATCTGCATCTGGCAGCCAATTCAGTCCTTACTTTAGTTTACTTTTCCTGTTTGCAACAGTTTTTTTTGTTTGGTTTTATTCGCCTTATATGACAAAAACCTGCATACATTTTGGCTTTGAGTTTGTTTTTCATAGTTAATGGTCAATCTCATCTTTGTATTTTATTTTATTTTTACTTTTTTTGCATGTAAAGTACCCCGTGTCTATCTGTCACACCTTAGGGGGAAGCCTTTCATTAAATCCCCCATGATTTCTCGCAAGAGTGGCTTCAATAATCATCCTTCTTCCTGTGCAACTTTAATTCAATTGCCGACATAACAATGATGTAGGAGCTGGGATGTCTGCGGGTGAACGCCGCTCTCTATTTTACTCTGTCGTGCTGCCGGCTGGGAGACACGAAGCGGAAAACAGAGTCCAGAGCTGTCGGGAAAGCTGCTATCTCCATCACTTCAAAGTGTCCGCTACACATTAAAGGCTCCATCCATCATACATCACTGCTGCTGCTGCTCACACACTACTTAGAGGGGAGGAAACCAGTTTTTGGAGGAAAAAATTGCCGCTTTTTAGTAAAATATCAGCGGAAATGTGTTCATTTTCTGAACACAAATGATCTAAATAGTTAGAAATTCAAAGAAAAACTGCAGATAACTTTAAAAATATGTTGTTTTTTCCACAAGTTTTACAAACTTCCTTTGATTTGATTGCTTTTCTCGTGATCCTCCGCAGCACATTTGCGTCCTCAAACTGTGTCAAAAAGATCAGGTAGACACTAACAGACTGGCAAATTGGTCTTAGTGATTCATTATGATACACTCTAATTGCATTTGCTTCTTTAAACAGCCAGCCTTTTGTTTTCAGATTAGCCGTTAATCCTCTAAAGACTTGCAGTTTCCCAGACATCTCCTGTAATTAGCTGAAAATCCCGAACAGGACAAGAAAACTCTCAGTACTTTACTTAAGCTGACCTCATAAATTCAGAGGCACTCAACTATTTATCATAAAAAAGATTCATTAAAATGGCACGATGAAAAGTCACATTTTAAAGCTTTAAATAGCAATTTTCACTAATATGGAATGAAAAAATACATTTGTTTGAATAAAGTTTAGTTTACACATTTATGTAATGACAGTTGTCTCCAGTGTGACACACTGCAGCTCTGTGGTGAGTCGTCTCGTCAAACCGACCTGGCTTCACCTTTTTTCAGTCAGTAGATCAAAAGCTGAACACGTTATCATCTTAGCACGCCGTGCTACAAATGGAAATATGGTTGGATCATTAACATACAGATAGAGTTGTTGGAAAGAAGTGCTGAGAGGCAAGTTTCATACTCTCCTCTGCGTAGGAGCCGGTAAAAAATGTCCCGCTACGTAGAGTGAAATGTGCAGGGTTCCTGATTTCTGCTCAAAGATTTGTAAAAAAAAAAAAAAAAAAAGGGTCAGGTCAGGACACTGTTCTTGTTAAAAGCAAAGATGACTGTGGCGCTCCTCCTTGTGTCCCGGCACAACGGTTCCTTCCCTGCTGGCCTGCTTTGAACCCGCCTAATGGATGCCCTGGTTAGATTTTATGAGTCATCTGAAGTCGTTTCCACAAAAAACAGTCAATCGGCTTTTAGATTTTCAAGGGGAAAAAAAAAAAGTGAAAATATTAACCTCAAGAAAACTACAAAATTAGGAGCCAAAGAATAATAATAAAAAACTACTAAGGCTTTTTGCTCATTTGTTGTAAAATTTTCAAAGGTTTCAAAGGTTGACATTTAAACAACACAACCTCAACAAGGGGAAACATCACAATTCACTTGACTCTGATGAAAATTGTGTTTTTGGTGTTTTTAAGAAGTTTTAGTAGCATATTTCTGATGATGGAGGACATATTTAGAAAATTAGGTTTAAAATGCTTTCTGAGTATTTTCTTTACTCAAATTGTTGTGAATCAGGAGCAGACAAAAAAATGCCATTTGTAAAAGCTTATAGGTGAGACATAGAAGCGACTACGGCAAGCCATAAGGTCCATTCTGATGCATCCAGTTGCAGAAACAAAGATCCATGTACGTCTTTGTTTTCCTCATCTGAGCTAGCATTTGGCTCAAACTGTCGTCTGAATAACTCCAAGATTCCTTACTATTTTTGTTGTGCCGATATGTTAGGTTGGGGTAATAAGGAGCTGTAAGTTAGTGGAAGAGCATCTCAACAAAGAGTTCTCCACAATGGGGAGAGGAAGAGGGGTGGGGTTACTCTGTGCTAAAAGTCAATTTAGAGGTAAATTTCTGTCTTTTTTCATCTAGTCAATTAAAAAAAATATCCTGATATAACAAATGCAAATAATATTTAACCTAATTTACAAATTGGGTTTATACAAATATACACCTTGTGTGTCAGAAGATTCAGTAAAATACAGTAAAATCTGTCAACACAGTCAACACCATTCAGCTCGTATCTGTTTGCTCAGCAGTAAGACAAGACAATTAATATATATATATATATATATATATATATATAGGCAAATTTCTGATGAACTCCTGTCGCTCTGCAGAAACTACAGCATGTCCTCAAAAATGGCTTTTTGATTTTGGCTAAAAACGTCATAATCATGATTCGAGCACTACTGGGGACACCTTTACAATAGGTCAAAACATATTGGATCTTAAAATAAAGAATATTTATTTCTCAAAAGAAACGTATTGATTTATTCTGCCTGGGCTTTTAATAAATTAAAAGTATCTAATGCTTTAAAATATAGGCATTACTGAAAGTGAACTAATGGACATGTATGCACGTGTGCAGCATTAGAACCACCTCTAACCAACTCATAAAAATAAAATAAAAAATCCCTGATGTTTTAACCTCCAGAGATGCTAAATTAGGGTAATTTTGGAGCTAAAGTGGTTTGAAGCATATCTGCATCAATAGGCAATGGTTTGTCCAATTTCAGTTTTATTTATTTTGCTCCTTGGGATTAGAGTGTAACATTTATGCCTTAATTCCACTGAGAAGTCCGGTCTGGTCAAAGTTGGACCATCAAGGCGTATCCAGGGTGAAGCTAACAACAACAATGGAGGTCATACAGCAGCTCCTACTTTCTGCTTCCCTTTTGGTATTTTGTAATTACAAAGCATTTCATGCTGTTTGAGAGAACATTGCTGGTGGTAAAGAGGAAGACAGGCGCTTTCTTTTATCGTAACAACCTCACACCAGTCAAAGAGTTTCACCACTAGCAAACCTGTCCGTTCTATTTTTCTATGGACCTACTACCAATGGGGACCCAAAAACAGTACAGTTTGGTCCAGTTTAATGAGTCCCATTTATTGAGGAAATCCTTAAAAATAACAGACTGGAGCATATGAGGCCTACGGTAAAGTGTCTGACTCCACCTGTTGAAGCAGAGCTTGTTAAGAGAGCAGTATTTGGGACAGACCCATGTAGATATGGCAGCATTTCCTCCTCCGGGGGGTAAACCCAGCTGCTCCTAATGTGACCGTGACATGCAGAGGCAGGGACACAAACAAATACACACACACTTTACAACAAACAAAGCCTAAAAGAGCCACAGGGAGGCAGAAGCATAAGTATGCTTCGAGGTGAGACATCATGGTGTGTGCACACGGTATGGGAGATTTTTTTGTTTTTATTAGATGTGAAAAATGTAACATTAAAGTTTAGCTAAAAGAAAGTTGATTCAAATTGCATTTTCTTTATGTAAATAAAAATAAAGACATATTAGTACCTTTTTTTTTTTTTACTTCAAGTCTATTACCAGTTTTGAGTGATGTCCTGCTATCTCATTCAAAAGTGCCAATTTAAAGAGTAAAAAAAGAAAAAGCTTCAGCTTTCTGTGGAATATAAATGAGCCAAACAACAAACTAATTCCCTCTCTGACAGGCAGTGCTGCAGGGAAGCGGCGGTTGCCAAGGTTTTGCTTGCCCTCTTGAGGAACTGCAGCTTAGCACTACAAAAAGTCCCTACAGACAACCAATCTCGGCTCTGGCGCGGCATCAGCTAAATGAAATCGAAGTGTGAACAAGTACAGCAAACAAATCAAAATGCATGTGATGGATCCGCGCGTTAACATCTCGAGCCCAGCAGCTAAGTGAGCAATGGGATGCATTTCTGTTCAGGAAACCAATAAACGCGCACAGGCGCACGACGCATGAGGGCAGGTAATGTCATCAGAGTGCTGGTAAGTGGACTCTTGAGTGTGCTCTTAATGTGGAAAAAAAAATTCAATGTCACATCCTCAGCCGGCTCGAGGTCATAAAAAAGATCAATCTTGGTTTGGAGATCCATTTTTGCTTTTTTTTTATCAAGGTCGGAGCGGAAGAATTAAAGTTCACAACAGCACTTGTGTGTTCCCTGAAAAGTGAGAACAAAGCAGTGGGAAGATGAGCAGCATTAAAGACTCACTCCAAAGAAAATCTTGTTTTTCACAGGTTCTTGCAACATTTTTCTCACAATGGAAGACATTTTTAAAGAAAATGAAGATAAAAATTGTTGTTTTTGAGTTCTTATTTGTTCAAAAACTTGCAAATCAGGAGCAGACGTAGAAATGTTGCTTGAAAAAGATGTGTCCACATGAATCCATGAATGTCTTTGTTTTCCATGTCTGACATCAAAACTATACGTCTGGATAGCTTTGATATTGCTCTAGATTTTTGTTACTCAGCTAATGTTCAGTTGGGGTTGTGAGTGGCTGTAAGCTAGCAGAGGAGAGTGTAAATAATGGGATGATGGGAAATTAGTGCAGGCTTACTAAGCACCAAAAATACACTCAAAGGTGAATTTCTAATGAACTTTTGCAAAGACTATGACCAAGAAAGCAACATAGATCTTTTGATTTTGACTAAAAACTTGTGAAAAACAGTCTTCACTTCCACAGCATGTCTCAAAATACTTTATCAGGTATTATCCCACTTCTATGATGGTAACTTACAAAAGAAATAAATATTCAACCGGTTTTTGATACATTGATCTTGTTATTTTTTTTGTTTAGACTGCTTTATCACAAAAAGAGGACTGTTTAATACGTGGTGTGGCGCGTTGTCACGGTATCATGACAACGCGTCTCTGGGCCTAAACTGCAGCAGCAAACAAAGGTGAGACATGCTGATCATCATAATATGGAAAATACAGCATCAGTTCCTCTCTGATCAGGTTGTTTTTGTCCAGAAGACAAAGAAAAGCTTTATTAAAGCAGCAAAATATCAGAAAAAAACAGTGAAATAGAACATTTGGGCTATGTGACCGGAACTTTTTTTTTTTTTTAGGTCTGCAGATGTGTTTCTTATGGCTTTATGTCAGCATCCCTGTTTTCTTGAAGTAATATTACAGACATGAAAGTCTTTAGATTTCTGCTTATCTTATTGTTAAAGTGTTTTGTTCACACAAATTAAACTTCTGGGTTAACATTTTATACATTTAAAATTTAAGAGAGAAAAAACGAAGGGAAAAACTTCTCTCTGACATGTTTTTGTTCATACATCTTGTCATATAAAATGTACTTAATAAAACACTGTGATTATTTGTGATTTATTAAAATCGAAAAGTGTGATTAATCTGATTAATTGTTTTAGTTGATTAACAGCAGTAATTAAAATAAACGTTCTAGATTTACAGTTTTGTGTGTGATTTCGTATTATTAATGATTAATTTTTTTTCCAGGTTTACAATAATTAGTTACATTTTTTTAATCTTCTTTTAAACTTCAAAGTTAAGAGATCACTGGGAACGATTTTATGATGGAAAAAATATGGTTGGAGGACTTTAACGTTCATACATTTTCCCATCAAATTATCTTTCTAGGCCTAAAGTTGTATTCCTAAAACATTGACTGGAATTCTCTGCTCAGCAATGCGAGTACTGTGGATGAGTCAGGCTTCCTCTCACTTCCTCCCCACAGTTGTGCTGCATAATACTGGAGGTCAAATCTGACTGCTCCCAGCTGAAACAAACACAGCGGGAAGCGGCCGTGCTTTTAGCGCTGCTTTTTGAAGATGAACTACCTCCCAGTCTGCTGCCTGGAGATCAGCAATGGAAAAAATGGATTTAGGCAAGCGCAGAGGGGAGGCGGGAGCGTCAGCCGTTAATATCTCGCAAGTTGCTTTCAAGCGCTATTTACCTGGGGGGAGACTTTCCATCATTTTCCACTTTTTTTTTGGTTTATCTATGGAAGTTTGAAGTCTCTCACAGTGATGTGTTTCACTCTCACTGGTTTGCATACAGGGATGGTGGGTGGGAGGGGTAGATGAAAATGCAGCCTTGCATGATTGGAAGCTGGGAGCAGTCCTGCAACACCTCTGTTTTTCCCTCTCCAGGCCGCTGAACTGCTCCACTGGAGCAGTTGGAGGTTGCTCAAGGACATTTAGGCAGCAGCCCCCACCGGAGTGACTGAACAGCCGAGGTCCGCCTGCCGTGTTGGAGATATTGTTAGAAGATGTGACATAACGGCGCATTACATCCCGTCACCGCGGGTGGGCGGAAATTGAATACTTGAAAAATGTGTAAACTCATTCTCGAGCCGCTCGACTTCCTGATCAGTAGCAAAAAAAAAAAAAGAAAGAAAACAAACGTTTTCCTCACATTTCTATCCGTCGATCCGTTCGTTTGGGTTTCAGCGGTTGCTGAGGACCCTGTGGCATTTTTAAAAGAGATGCCTTTCATGTATGCAACATCGACATCTTCAGTACTGACTTTATAGGCTGCCACAACACACAATCAATCTGTCTGCCCAGGAAACGCCAAGAGTGATTTAGATGTTAACATTCTTGTAAATAGGCCACAGGAAAGACTTTCAGTGCGTACAAATATCCCTGGCTCTGGGCAATGGATTTGTCTTGTACAATATATTAAAAAAAGAAAGAAAATAAGTTGAGTTTTAAAATGTTGCACTTTTTTTCCACCATCCAGAACTTTACTTTAGAGTGTGCAGAGAGCAGACGTTTGAATTTAATCCTGTAAGTGTTTGATTTCCCTTCATTACAGCAGCCTTCTGTTCTTCTGTATCAGATCAAACCCACTTTAGTTTGAGTTTTAACAAGCATTTAGCAGTAATGTTGAAATTGTTTCAATTCTACACATCTGTCTACAATTCTAGAAATTACAATTATGAACACAAACTAACTCACGCGATAAGTCGTTTAAAAAACATGGCGATAGATGTGAGTAATACTTTGATTGACAGGTGATACATTCAAATTTCTGCCATGACACCAGCACTCATCATCATCTATCAAAGGAGACATCGGCATCTTATTCAGACCATGGAGCAGCAAGCTATGTTGGAGTGGCTACGGATGAAGCGATTCTGGGAAATCGTGGTTGGAGATTTTACAGAAGAGCTGTGGATCCAACAATTCCACATGACACGCTCAACTCTTAATGAACTTGTATATTCTACCTCATGACAAACTATTTTTTTTGGATATAGAAGATGTTTGACCAGTTTTGCATTTGCTTGAACTTCTGTAGCAGCTGAAAAGCTTTAAGTGTAAGAACGACACCCAGGGAATCTGGGTTCACTTCCCTGGACGTTCCATGAGCTTAATCCATTGAGGGTCCTTAGGCCTTAGGCAAGACACTTCGCTCTGTTGCTTATCTGGGTCTCCCTGTGCCCTAAAAAGTTAGGGTAGTTTTAGTAAAAACATCTGGTGTAAAACTTTCTCCAAAGTCTCTGTGGAAACCCTGATGGGATGAGGTGATCACGCAGTTGTATGTCTTTTCTCTAGACCTTTACAAGATTGTCTCAGGATCAGCAGTTTAGAATTGTTTGTATTCTTAAGAGCTAGGGTCTAGAAATAAGGAAATTAGGATTAAAATAACTCACAATCCTTTTGCCCAACACTCTTCAGAATAGGAAAATCTGACTGAAGACTAAAAAAAGTTTAAATTGCTTATTTTAAACATCCGCTTTGATGAAACTTGTATTTTTAAAATATTCTCAAGGCAATTTTCTGATGAAAAAGGACATATATTGTGAGAAAATTACATATAAAATTGTATTTTAGGTTAGGTTGGGTTGTGAGGGGCTGTAAGCTAGCAGGAGAGAATGAAAACAGGTGGAGGATGGGAAGTAGCAATAGTCCTGCCCACAACTCACAGATGAATTTTTAATGAACCTAGAAAACAACACAGATTTTTTAAATTAGGGCTAAAGATGGCATAATCCTGATTAAAAGACCACTGGGGAGACTTTTACAATAGATCAAAAGACGACTGGAGTCGGACTTTACGAAATGTTTATATAACATCTAAATTAATTTTATTACATTTGTATATTGTTAATATTTTGTCCTAAAGAAAGTATTTTTTACTTATTGCACTATTTTTTCCCAATGTGTTAAAAATTAGTTCCAATTAGGTGGGCAACATAAAAGCAAAAAAAATGCAAATGATTAAAACTAGCAAGAAAAAAGAGCCTTATTATCGGTCTGTATGACATTCAATTGTAAGTAATATTTTCTCTTTTGAATGCTTGCGTGGAACTTGTTTCTAAATTTTGATATCCTATTGTCGACAAAATAAAAAATAAAAAATAAACAAAAAAACATTGCAATATTATTTTTTATAACGATTGTAATAATCAAGACTTGTTGGAAGATTTGGTAAGTTTTTACTTAAAACTTTGTTTAAGATGCAAAATATTGACATGAATGTTCAGGTATTTACCTCCTGTCTTAAATTTGATCCACACAACTATATAGGGATGTAACTGTATTATAAATAATTAATTATCAACAAATTGCAGAGGTGGGGACTCGAGTCACATGACTTGGACTCGAGTCAGACTCGAGTCATGAATTTGACGACTTTAGACTCGACTTGGACTTTCCTACCTCTGACTCGTGACTTGACTCGGACTTTGATATACATAACTTGTGACTTGACTCGGACTTTAGCCCTCTGACTCGGAAAGACTTGCTATTTTTCCCCTAAATCCACGGATTATAAAGTATATTATAAAGTATATCGAGAAAAAGCCGCGCGCCGCGGTCCTCTGTCCGCGTATGTTTACATCCGTGTCGGCCCAACATCCAATCAAATTCGAGCCACTTTTGATTGATGTGACAGCCCAACCAATCAAATTGCAGAAAAACAAAGCCCCGCCTCCCCTTTAAAACCGCGATTTCCTGCCGGTGTTTTTAGTTCTAGCATAAAAGTTTATAGATCGTCAACAACAAACTGTTTGCAGTTCGGAGAGCATGTGGATATAAGGATTACTCACAGAGATTCAACATCAACCAACTTCATCTGACTGTAGGAGCAGCAAAATCAAGTAAGTTCTGAGTGAAAGCTGGCGCTAGCTTAGCGGCTAACCGCTAGCTGCTGTTAAATGAATGGGACTGCAAACTCTGTTAGCACTGTGACACCGCGCAGTACAGTATAATCACAGTGACAACAGGTGATTTTGACATTTCCACCGCTCAGATCTTTACCTGGGATCTGGGCGGGACGTGAGCGATCATAGCGGGAGCAGCATGGCTGCTGGGGAGCGGGCTCGGTTGTTTTCTGTTAGAAATCCAGCAAACATATTATAGAATTCACGGAGATGCTGCATGAGGGTGTTTTCTTTCCCTTTTTTTTGGTGTACTGCTTTTGCTGCTGTATGCTTTGTGGCGTGTTTCAGAGAAAAAAAGCATCCTCTTTCTCTGGGGGTCACATTCCATCTTGAATATTTGCTGTTCCTTCCTTTTTCATTGACAAAATATTTACATTTACTGCTTAAAGAGTTTTTAGTTTGCATTTCTTTATTTTAGTGTTTCACCTGCTATATAAAAAAGAGATTTGTCCACCATGAATAAAAGTAATTTGATTCTAATGAATTTAATCATGAATATACTCATAATCTCTGTATTCAGAGTATTTCCTGTTCAAATACAGCATGAACAAAGTAGTATTTTGTGCATAGCTTTGCAATATATATTTATACATAAAATTTCACGTGAAT
>NC_050528.1:20238268-20265601 GCF_002922805.2 Oryzias melastigma
CTTGTGACTCGACTTGAGACTTGTTGGTCATGACTTGTGACTCGACTTGGGACTTGAGTGCTTTTGACTTGGGACTTGACTTGGACTTTGAGGACAAAGACTTGGGACTTGACTCGGACTTGCAAAATGATGACTTGGTCCCACCTCTGACAAATTGTATATCCTTTCAATTCAGCACATAGTTATTCAAAATCAATAGATGAGTTCATCTCACCATTAAGTTTATAAAGTTATCTAAACATTTTCCCACTAAAAGTGTTATTGAAATTTCACGGAAGCAGCCATTTTGAAATGAGCTGGAAAAGCCCTCTATTGCCCCTAGTGGAATGATGATGAACTACAGGGCAGAAAACAGACTGAGTGCAATCCAATGGGGTTTTAAAGAAAGGGCTAATTAGATAGGGGTCTCAGAAATGTGTATTTAGGGTGAAGTAAAGAAAATTTGCTGCATGATCAGATCATTTTCCTACTTTCTAGCGATTTTCTCCTTAAGATTAATGTTTTTTTATATTTTTAGTTAAGTAGTGTAAATCTTTATTGCATTGTTATGTTTACACATGTAAATAATTTAATAAGACTATATCTATAGTGATTTGCTGAGACATAATTATCTTGCTACATCAATTTGTGCACATAAATTAGATAGCGATGTCTGCCACAAAAAGGACATTTGTGGTTGTTTTACCACAGACATGCTCAGAGGCGTAAACAGTCACCCCAGCGCCCGCAGCAAGGTCCAATGTGAGCGGATTTTAGGAACGTGGAGGGAAGGAGCGTCTATTAGGATAATAGCACAACAAAAGATGAGATTATTTCAAAGCTGCCCATAATTATGTTCAAAACCCACAACACTCAGAACCAAGATTAAACCCTTTTTTAATTATTAAAATGTTCCAATTAATGCAGTCTCCCAGAAATTGAGGCATGGAGGAACATGTTTCAAAGTTATCAGCGTTAAAGAACTTTTTAAATATATATGAAAATAATAATAAAGGTTTCAACTAATAGTGTTTTACTTGAGCGTAAGGCCAAGTAATTCAAAGTAAAAAAAAACTATTTTTAAAAAAGTTGTTCAACTAAATGCATAAAACACAAAAAAGACTAAAACCAAAATCTGAAAAATAAATCATAAAACAAGAAATTTTCAAGCAGCTGCCAAAATATTAATAATGCAGAGTGGAACTCATGTAAGGAGGCAAACCTCTACCAGTGTAGGGCATTCGTTAAAATGCAGACTCCATATATTAAGGCGAAAAAGCACTACAGGGTCTGATGCCTGTGCCTAATAAGGGGGCATTAACCTTGAACGCTCCCAAGGTCTCTGAATGCTAAAGGAGCCCAGATGGGCCAGCGCTGCATTTGTCTGCAGACAGATGGGTTTTAACGGTGCAGCCGCTCAAGCTGCAAATGGTCCCAAGTTATGGCGGCGCGCTGTTTATATTTTTACACCTTTGTCATTATCACAGGGTCCCTTTATGTGTGAAGGTTATGAAGCCAAATGCATAACGAGGGCTTTTCTAGCAGGAACTATGATGTGAGGCTCAGAATCCTTATGTCTCTTTTGTTTCCATGAACAAGTTTAAAATCTGACAACAGTTTAAAATACCTGTTTGTTAGTTCCAGGGGCGGAGCTAAAACATTGTAAATAAGGGAGAGGGAGGGAGGGGTAAATGAGAAGAGGTTATTTCCAATTATAGTTTGGTCCAATTTTTTTACCATTTATTTAATCCAACGACAACTAAATATGGAAAAGAGTCTATTTGATTTTTTTCTTTTTTTTTGTCATTGTTTTAAAGGAACATAGTAAAGTGTTGCAAATGAATTTGGAGCAAAATGTCTTCAAAGCATTAAAGTATTTATAATCTGGCCCAGGGGTCCGCAGTGTCTAAACCTAGCAGGAGCCATAAAGTCTTATTTTTACCATCAAGAAAAATGTGATACTGTTGTGATTCAATAACATTGCTTCTTTTATAATCAAATTTGAACTTTTTTACCTTTTCAAAGAAATATAAAGCGGCTAGTATTTTCTCAAATTATTAAATTGTCTACTTTTAATGGAAGGTCATATGACTTCCTTTCAAAATAAAAGAGTTCCTGTGCCAAAGAGGATCATTCTATTGCAGCTAAAATGATCCTGGAAGGTTTTAAACAAAGACAAAAATAGCATAATCTATTATACTTTAGGTCTACTATGGTGAGCTGTTATCATTTTTCAGCTGTAAACCTTAACATAAACATGGTCTCACTGGATTTTGATCCAGTAAAAAAAAATATGAACATACAAATACATATATATAGTTTAGCAACTCCTCTCTGGATAGCTAATAACAGTTTCTGTCAAAATATTGTTGGATAATATGTGCTTTAAATCAATAAAGGATCAGACTTTTTAGGAAAGGTTCACTTTGCATATGAAATTTTGATTTGAACAGAAACCTTCAGCAAAACCAAAAGTAGTTTGTCTTACTTTAAGGTGCAACTCAGCCTTAAAGTTATAAATGCAAGTAATACGAATCATATCCCTGCTTTTCTTCAGCCAAAGAGTAACTGAAAAGCCAAATGTGACTCCAGATCCTCAGGTTGCAGACCCCAGATCTATCCCAAAATTGGATTTTCTATTTGTATTGATTCTAATAAAATATTTTTTCAAAACCCCTTTTTTGCCAATCTTCTCTGATTTCCTATTTCTTAGCATGAGTTTAAATTTCTTTATTAAATCTCGAGTTATTCTGAATATTGCACCGATTCTCAATGAACTTCCTGGTTTTCTCATCCATCACCTTCATGCATCATCTCTTTCAGTCATTGTATTAGCTGTAACGCTGAGCCTGGAGCTTCCATTGATACAAATCTGAGCCAAAAATAACAAGTCACTGGGGCAAATGAAAGTGTGTTATTATGAAACAGCAAGTAGAACATGGTGCTCTTAACTAATAAAGCAGCCTGTACTCAGCTAATTTGATAGCCTGTTGTCACTGATAATGCACAGGAACACTCATGTGACTAAAAAAAATCAACATTTGCATATTTTATATTCTTGCTTCCACCTACTGACATATTATGGGCATGGACATGTTTTAATTAAATTAAATCACAAAGAACATCTTGTAAAAAAAACAAATAAATTGCTGATTTTCAAGCTTGTTTGGATTTTGTTGTAAATAGCTTCTAGAAAATATTAACCATTGATCTGAGTAGGAAAGTTTTTACATACAAACCCAATAAAATATACTCTTAAAGACAATCTTTACTTAAAATAATGTCTTAGAGCATCTTCATTAACGGATTGCTTTAGCTTAAGTCAGTGTTTACATTTTCCAAGAATCATTATATCCAACTGCTCTCGTGTTTAATTACGTCTTAGAATGTATTTGTTTATGGCTTGTTTAGTTTTACTTAGAAGTCACACTGGTAATGGAAGCTCAATGAGTTCGATGTTTAATTAAAACAGTGAGAGGAGGAACTTATCTGTCAGCCTAACGTGATAGAAGGAGAGGTTTGAACACAAGCAGACTGGATGAATTTACAGTCAAGTGCTAATAAGGAAATATTATCTAGTTTAAATAATGAAAATGTTTGACATTTTGGCTGGTTTTTAGAGGGACATTGAAAAAAAATAAAAACAAATATATTTAGAGACATTAAAGTCCCACTCCAATCCTCTTTTGAGTTATTTTAAGTGTTACCAGTGGTCTTTTAATTAGGATTATTACGTTTTTAGCTAAATTTCTAAGACATCATTTCTGCAGTGCGGAAGGAGTTCATTAGAAATTTGGCTTGAAGATGTGGCAACCCAAAATTGAAGCCCTGCCGTTTATTCCCCTAAAAATTGAGGGGTCTCTGGTCACATACAAAATGGTGTCCGAAAAAAATCTGAAGCCGGAAATGGAAATTTTGCAACTTTTGCTGGTTGCATAAGCAGAAATTTCCTAAACTTTAGGAAACCCTTTCAAAAATGATATTTCAAAAATGTTTCAAAACTTGCAGTTTTTAAGCTTTTAAATGCAAATAAACTGCAACAATCAAACAGTTTAATGTGCACATTGAGCTTCAAATAGAACAGAGAATGTTAATCGTTTTTATTTCATTCAAGTCAATATTAAAAAGTGTTCAAATTTGTATAACTACACCTGTTTACAAACGAGCTTTACTTCCAGAGAAAAAGTCGGCGAAATGCCATTTTTTTCTCTGTGAATCATCTGATCATGTATGGAGTTCCGGTATACGTCAAAGGGAAAAAAGGTCGAAAGCTTAAAACGGTGGGTTCCGGTCAAGGACTTCCGGCTAATGATTTTGGGCGCCATGATGTGTTTTTTTTGCGGCCAGCATCGGCAGGGGGAGGGACTTCCGGCTATTGATTTTCGAGCACCATGTTTCTTTCTCTGTGGTCAGACTATCTTGAAAAATTTGGCAACCAACTCAGCATCTAGAGGATACCAGTGTCTCTTTCATCACAGACCTGATGATGGCTATTGGGTTCATTTTGTGGCTAAATCTGTTCACAAAATGAAGAAAACAACACCAGATAAACATCTCAGGATTTATTGATATTGTTCTGATTAGCACTGGCTGTGAACGTTTCTTGTCCCTAAGAAGCTTCATCAATCTCTGTATCAAAAATCCTATTTACTTTCATGCAATTTTTTTTTCCTGGAGACAGACTCACCTTTATTTGTTTGCTCCATAATCAGTGTTCAAACAAGTTCTTCTAATTTATCACTAGTTTTCTTTGCACCTTCACCAGGAAATTGTTTGGTTCTTTTTCTCTAGCTGTCTTCTCAATATCCCCCGTCTGCCTGCGCCATTCTCGGATATGTCTATCATCCACCCCGAAATGTGGAGCAGATTCCTCACCAGAATGTTCTGTACCGCACAAAGTTTTAATGCTAAATCAAATGAGCGTCTCTTGGCCATCGCTACACTGGATCACAGCACGGGTGCCACACACACTCAGCGACTGCACGACCTAGGAAGGATGGGCGGATCTTAAAGGAGGCCAGCCACTATTAGAGACTGGCGTCTATAGCCTTGTCTGGTTTGGTACGGTCCAGTATTTTGAGCGTTTCCATTGTAAAATGGACACATTAAACAGTACTGAACTAACCAATGGGCCTCCATCAGTTGTAGATCCATTGAAAAGTATGTGGACCTCGGGTTGAGGTGGAGCCGCTGTAGCCACTCGCTAATTGGAAGACAGTGATGACGACATTAGAAAGCGACAATATACAGCTTATTTCAGCTAACGTTTCCAAGGTTTGTAAGCATTTGAGTTTTTGTGGTTTACTGTGTGTTCTTTTGGTCACAACTCTATATTGAAAAGGTCTACAAACATCAAGGTCTGGTCTGCGACTAGACTAGACTAGAAAACCTGGTCTGCCCGTTTTTTTTAGTCATCACACTACAACTGGGAGATTGCATTTAAAAGTTTTTTTGCGGATGTCTGCTAGCTTAGCCGAGAAAGTGTGTGTTTGTGTTAACCCGTGGGCAGTGCTAGTGGCACAGACTCTTCCTGAAAGGGGCTGTTCTCACTTTGTGACATCAGCTCGTGACGACCTGCTCGTTTTGTGGGTATAGGAGGGGCTGTTGCTCAGAGCACAGGATTTTAAAGAATTACTCAGAAATGCGAAAATGGATGAAAATACCACTTTGGGATTGTTTATAGCGAGGAATGACCAGTATAATACATTTAAAGTTCAAAAAGTTGATTTTGTGTGGCATTGGCCCTTTAACTACTAGACACATTTTATTAAAAACATAAATAAAAACATTTAAAATTATTTTAAATTTAGTTAATCTGAGATTGTATTAACTGTAAATTTTGATTTGGAAAGAATATAAAAGGAAAAGCAAAAAAAGGCAATCATCTTCAACTAAAAGACAGTGTTTGTAACTGCATATTTAATATTTTATTTTAAGTTTTGAATCAGCCACCACTTAAATTTGTCCTATAATTATGACTTCAAATGTTCTTACAGATGTCATCTCTCTGCACTCTCTCTTAAAAATGTCAGCTTAAAGATATGATTTGCTTTCCATTTAGCTTAAGGGAGGTAATTTGGTCTTCACTTCTTGAAAGCATTTACTTATTAAATATTACAAGTCATGCTTTTAAATTGCTTTTCATTAAAAAAAAATTAAAAGCCAACAAAGTGTGGTTAAATTTGGCCTTCAAACTGTGTGATTTTTGCACAATTCAGGGCTGCATGTTGTCTTAGAATGAGCACCTCTGCAACTAGACTTATTAACGTGTCTCCTCTCAAGCGACACTTTTGTTTTCCTCCACCTCGATAGGTTACTGAAGTCCTCCAGCCTTTGCTGTAGAAACTTGGTGAAGATGTCGCCCAGGGCAAAGTGGAGAAATGTGCTCCTTTTGAAGGAGGCTTAGATTTAGCTTAGCTCCCTACTGGAGCCCTGGGAATAACTTAGCTCCCTGTGGAGACTGGAGAGTCGGGTGATGGAGACAAACTGAAGAAAAAAGTAATAAAAAAAGAACGCAGGGTGACAAACATTAGCATCGGTCAGCTTGAGCTGAGAGACTGCTCCCTCCTCCACACTTAACCTTTTACTTTGAAAAATGTAATTAAAAATCCCAATGACCAGCCTGTCCAGAATTTATGTAAATCGTATTTGGATCCCAATTATCTCACACCCACTCGCGAGTAATGACAGCAGTAAATATCTTGCATCATTTTGACGAATGTAATCTAATCGTAACATGAACAATCAGCCCATGCTGTCATTGTGATAATAAGAGAATCCATTAAAACCTATATATATAAACTGTTGTGCATCAACAGACTGGATGTTTTAAAAGCGGCTCCACCCATTAAACTGTTCACAGGATAATAAATGAACCAAAAAAGCCGTCTGCACTCGAACTCAAACAAAAAATGACCCCAATAAGTTTAAGAATGATAAAATATCCAATGTCTGTGTGGACCCTCATTCATCTGGGTTGGTTCTATTTAAGTGGTAGTTAAAAATAAAAGATAAAAAACTGTCAAATGTACTTGGTTTCTCCCTTTTCTCAAAAGAACTTCTCAATTTTTTCACCAAATGGGGCATAAATTAAAGATGCACTCCAATGAAAACATATTTTTAACACGATCTTGAAGCATTTTTCCCTTGATGGATGACATATTTAAAAAAAAAAATAAGATTAAAAATGCAATTCTGAGTATTCCTGTATTCAAATCATTGTGAATCAGGAGCAGATGAAAAAATGCAGTTGGAAAAAGCTCTCAGTCGTGATCTACAAACTGATACGAGCATAGCAAAGTCTCCCTCCTCCAATCCATTCTGATGCATCCACTTGTAGACAAATAGATCCACGAACTTCTTCATTTTCTTTGTGTGAAATGGCATCTGGCTTGAAACTATTTGTGTTAGCTTAAGGTTGTGAGGGAGAGCGTGTAAATGAAGGAATGTTGGGATATCAGCAGAGGCTTAATTATGCGCCAACAATCCCGTCCAAAACTCAGAGGCAAATTTCTGATGAACTACTGAACAAAATTCGTCCTAGAAAATGACACAAGTTTGTTGATTTAGCCTAAAATGGCATAATCATAATTAAAAGTTTACAAAATTAGACCCAACCCCCGGCGGAGCAGTGAGATGCAGACACAGCTGCGCTCGGGAACCCCCAATCCAACCCTTTGATGCTCCTTATCAAGGCATCTGGAGGTCCCATTTCTAGAATCTTTGCTATGACTGCCTGGATTTAAACTCACGACCTTCCAGTTTCCAGTGGACACTCTAACACAAGGCCACAGAGGTGTTGGCCTAAAAAAATTGGCGTTGACTCAACTGGTTTTTTGTCTATTAAAACAAGTCTGCTTACAAGTAAACTCTTCTTGTAGTTATTTAGTGTGGATGGACATGAACTGCCCCACGAAAAAAAGTAAGTACAAAGTTCCTTTGCTATATTGCGGAACACCTTTTTCCATCTCATTGTTTCACAGATTTTTTCAATGTAATTTCAATTTTTTTTGTGTTCTGCATCCTGATTGGCTGTTAAATTTAGTAATCAATCTCTGTCCGTCTCTCAAGTACAGAATCTGATCAGTTGGACAAATCTACATAAATCTTTAATTGTAATCAGATCTTTGTTTTCGCTCTATGATACTCATTTTTCTTTGAAAGTTTGAACTTTAATAAGAGTTAAAACAAGAGAGAAAAGTATGAAAATGTTCATGTCTGTGTGGGAAAAGAGTCCAAGTGTGTAGGGAAGGGTTTTACAGCCTAAAAAAGATAATCATACTTCGTGGATTTTTAGTTAGTAACCCCTTGGATAAACAGGGGAACACTGTAAGTTAGTTTTGTGTGAGCAACACTTTGGTTTCAGAATAAAAACTCAACTGGAGAAGAACAAATCAAGAAAAAAGATGGAGCTCAAACACATTTTTATCACATTCGCTACATTTCCAAATTTTAGCATATTCATCACTGTATTTTGAAATGTTATATAATATTAATGTAATAAATATTGAACATAGTGTTTCATCTTTATTCTATTTTGATTCTTCAGACGCGCTTCACTGTGCATCTCTAGCTGTTCCAGCAAGGAAAATTCACAGTTGTTGGACTTTTAAAGAAATTCACATTATAAGGATCTAGTTAGGAGACACAAAATAAGGAAAGATTTACTAGTACTGAACAGTAAAAGAGTTTTCCTTTTATTTGTACTTTTTCTACCTGGTCAGTGACTAGTCAGGAAGTCCCACTCTGATCACCTTTTGATCTATATAGTAAAAGTTGTCTTTTAATTACAGTATGGTTATGACGTTTTTAGCCAAAAAACTGTTGTTTTCTAGGACATCTGAGTTGTGGGGTGACTGTTGATGAAGGCTAAGCCTGTCCCCATTTCCCATTATCTCTTTGTTTGCATCTCTCCTGCTAGCTTACAGCTCCTCACAACCTCAACCTAGCATAATCGGTGCAATAAAAATGGAGGGGGTCCTAGTTGCAGACAATGTGGCGACTGAAACTCATCAGAAGCCCAGAACCGGAACATCAACCAGCAGTAAACTTACATATTTTCTATGTCACAAATATGCTCCTTTTTTAGATGACATTTTTTCATCTTCTGCAGAAAATTAAGAAAGAAAAAAAAGACTCACAAAGAAACACAATTTTAATCTTGATTTTCTTTATATAAGTCTACCATCATCAGAAAAATGCCACAAGAACATGATAAAACACTATTTTCATTGGAGTGATTGTTTAACTAAAATGAGGATTCATAACTTTTCTATGAATAATTAAAATATTTCGTATATATTCCCATAGGAGGTATATATACCTCTTAAAAATGACTTTATGATTGGTCCAGGATATTACCAAAATTCAAGATCAGATCTTTGAAAAAAAAAAAAAAAACATATGTGGCAGAAAAAATTAAACTAATAGAAAAAAAGAAGGTTAAGATTTAATATCTGCAGTCCATGTTTGCTCATTATTGCCAGCTTTCAAGAAAACTCATATCCACTCACATAAATCAGACGTATCCTTTAAACATTGAATAAATTAACTTTTTGTCTAATACTACCTGTCTGACTCAATATGTTGTAGACATTCATTATTCTGAAGAAAAGCTTTATGAGAGGGAAAAAAAAAAGCTCTCCTTGGCTGTTTGCTCCTTAATGAGCACCTCATTAATGAAGTTCCTTCAGCTTTGTCAAGTGAAGCTGTGACTCATCCTGACAGAGGAAATAATGCAAGAACATGCGGCCGGGCACACGCGTGTTCGGGTGACATTCCATTGGCCGTGTCTCTAATTGAACCTCAGGAGAAACATGTTTGGCTCTTGTTTCAGAGAAGCCTCGTTTTCAGACAGTCGGTGCAACAGCTGGGAAAAACATGACAGCACCAAAAAGAAACACTTTCAATAAAATATGTTTAACAACAACAAAAAAAGACTTTCAGCAGCCTCTGAATGGAACCAGATGACGGATCGTTGATGGATTTAATACTAACATTACATAATACTTTGCATGAGGCTGATGTGAAGTCACTACCATTGTCAAGTATGAGGTCATTAAACTCTGGTCTCTTTAACCTTTTAACACCAGAGCTTTAGCTCCAATGTTCACATTCTTTTGACTACTATAATTCTTCAACCGTTTTACACATCTAATCCAAGAGGATTCAGAAGAGGGCAAAAAAGCCTCCTTGTTCTGATATGTAACACTTTACATTAGTGAAGGGCTTATGCAATCAATGTAAATTAACAGCTATCATCGTGGAGAAATGTGGCTTTGACTAATGGGTCGCAAAATGGGACAAAAATGACATGAAAAGTAGCTTTTCTATGAGCCAGAATGAGCAGATCACATTGACCATGTAAACCACGTGTCAAAGTCAAGGCTCAGGGGCCGGATCCGGCCCTCGGGTAATTATATCCGGCCCTACAGATCATTTTATTTTATTGTTATTAATGGCCCGATGTTATCCCGCGCTTCTTTCTAACTCATATTGTATCTTTTTAAAAATATATTTTTATGGAGAGTAAAACATTAAAAGTTATTTAAGGCTTAATTTGATATATTTTTTAAAACATATTCCTGCCTTTTTATTGTTCATAATTATGTTTAAAAGTTACAGTTTAAAAGTTTTAAAAATTGGCATTCTGATAGATTTTTAGACTATTTTGTCATTTACTAAGATTTTTTTAGGCTATTTTGGAATTGAGCTATTTCTTTCAGCTACATGCTAGCTGTTTTGGCTAACCAAGGTCTTTTTTTTATTTTTATTTAGGAGACTAAAAAACAAGTATTTCTTATGATTCTAATTTTAAAAATATGTTTGTTTTTTTATTAAATTAGACTTTAGCTGTTAATAACTATATTTAATGGATCTAATGTGACTTAAGTGTGTATTATAAGCATACAGCAAACATTTCAATTTAGATTATGAGTAATTACACTTTTTTTTATACATTTTTGCTCCTTTTTCTTTGTTTTTAATCAATGCATTTCTTTATTTCTGAAATTAGTTTTAAATTTTTATGTTATTTTTTTTGTTGGATTTTTGACAATTCTTGATTAAAAAAACAATGAATCACATCAAAACAAAACAAGTTGCACAAATTGAGTTTCATATAATTCTGTGCTGGTTTGTGATAAAAATCTAGAAATACAAAATCACCCAAATGTGTGAGATCTTCCTCAAAGAGGTACATTTTCTGGAAGGTTCCTGTCCTTTAAAACCTCACAGGTTACCTCAAAGTGTGTTGCTACTCCACTGTGAAGCTCCTAAGACTCATATTTGACCAGCTTTTCCTCTTTAATTCGCTCATTAAACATGTTTTAGAGGTTGCCTTTTTTCATCTCAGAAATATAACAAGAATTAGAAGCCTCCCGCAGCGATGCAGAAAATAGACGCCGAGGAGAAAATAGAGCTTTCCTTCTTTTATCCTTTCATAAACTCATGCTCCCATAAGAAAATATGTTTTTAGACCTGTTTTTGCTCATTTCTCTAATTGTTTCTCCTCATTCCTCGCCTTCCCCCTCTTGCTCTCCTCATTGATTTACCATCCTCCTCTTTCTCCATCCCATCATTTTTATTCTCCGCACATGTGGAAGGATTAATAGCTACCAGGTTATGCCTGGCAGGACCCCGGTGTCACCTCCTCTAACCTAAAGCTACGTTCTTAGATGAACTGTCGGAGTTTAGCTATTTTTCAGCTTGGGGCTCATGTCCCTGGGCTTTTTATAGATTTGGACATGGGACAGGTGAGGCAGGAAAAGAGCGTACAAAGCACCTTTAAGATTTTTTTTTTTTTTCCTTTATTCTGTCAAGATCTCTTTTGCTTTAGTCAAAAAAAATCAAACTGTACCTATCTGTATTTGTAGACTTGAAACTCAGAGCATCTCTCTGTCTTTCGGTATAATCCTCAGATCAGCCAGCCTCTCCATTCCCTCCCGCTAAAACCGCCTCCTCAGACATCTGTGCTGGTTCGCTGATGCCAGCGGTCAAGTCTTTTGGGAGATCATCTCTTTCCAGCACGACACAAAGACGTAAAAAATCCACTGCCCACTCTCTCCTCCCTCCCACTGCTTTCTCCATAGCCTTTTCCTTCTCAGTCTGCATTTATGGTAAATTAAAGAAAAAAAAAGCCAGAAAGCTGGCTAGACCAGAAAGTCAATTTACTTAATAAAGTCAAAGAAAAACAAATGCTCAGAAGAGGAATACATAGGATCATAGGACCTTATTAAGGACCAGTTATACTTACCATGGTACCAAAAAAATACTAAAAGATCCTAATTGTATAGGAGTTTAAAAAGAAATCCTACCCAAATGTTAAATGACTTCTATTAATCCTTGTGCGATCCCAGGCATGGGTCATCTGGACCTCACAGGATATCATCCTGCACCATTTTTTTTTCAAGGATTTTTCGTCTTCACTGGTGTCTGTGGAAGACATGAAATCCTGTCCACCTTTGTCATGAGAGGGATCACACATCAATGTAAGGGTGGGGTCATCTGGACCCCATAAGATAGCACGAGGGTTAAGCTGTATTCTCACCTTAAGTTATTGGTGCTGTTGAGTTTCAATGTTAAGTCAATGTACAGACGCGATCTGAAGGCAGTGGCATACTGACGCTATGCACATTCTGCTCAGTGCCCTGTACATTAATTCATGTTTGTTTGTACACATTTCATTTTCACTTGAATATCTTTGAAGAAATACAATTAATCTGGAAAACTTCCCCTACACTGTTTTATCACACTGGGTACATTTATGGATAAAGATGTCCTAGATCAATTTTAGGTCTGTGAATTGGATTGTTTAAAAATGAATCAATATCGTCTATAAATCGTATTGTCACCACAAACTATGATATAAATGGAATCGTTAAAACGAATCGCTACACCTCTAGTACCTTCTGTTCAGAGAGGGTATAGAAACCACTAAAGATTAGAAAAAAGTTGTAGAATCCTTAAAACCATTTAATTTAAATGGAAAGCAAAATAAAGATCAGGAAAAGAGTTAATGCAAAAGAGAAATGCAAAGAAAAACACTGTCAATATTTCAGGAATTGTCACCAATGAGGTGAAACAAAACAAAAGATGGATTGATTGAATGAAAATAATGCACAAACCTGCATTTTCTATGCAAACAAACTTTTTATTGACAAACTTCCCTTTTGCGTGTTATTTCGAATCACGCTGTTTTAGTGAGTGGCAACCTGAGTGTGCTCAAATGAAACACACCTCTTTTTAATCCCCCATATACCAGACCATTTGAATGCTTTTACTCCCCCGCTGGTGCCTAATGGAACACTCCAACAGTGACCAATGCCGTATTTTTTTGTTTTTTTTTCGTTTTTTTCAAACAAAAACCAGAGAAGCGGAGGAAACATGGCACTTCCTCTAAACTGAACGAGCTAGTTTAAGGGTGAGATCACACTCATCTGATGAATAAACTTTAGTTTGAAATGAGGCAGATGTTAACACATTAGCAAAAGGGGAGAAAAAAGAAAAACAAGAACACATTATGGTGAGAGAAATGAGGGAGAAAAAAATTCAACCTAAAACTTGTTTTATAAATGCTAATTAGCTGTGGCGGATAAATAGCAGAACATCTGGCAACACGGTGAGGTTTGTGCACGCACATGTAAACCACGTGGATGTCATTTAGACAAGGAAATGGAAAGGCTTCAGGCTTAGTGTGCGTAGAAAATGCCACAGCATTCTCTGCGGTCGTGGAATTTTGATACGTCTGCTGTCAAATTGTAAATTTTTAGAGGGATGTCCGTGCTGGAAGAGGGGTCAAGAGTAACTGCAGACATAACGGATCTCGCTCTGACTGGAGATCCACAGCAAATGTCACCGAGTACGGTAAATGACAGGAGACTTTGCCTTGAGAGAATCTCAAAGGGTAAAACGGCAATGTTAGCCAGCATCAAGTGGAAACAGAAAATGCTTTAGGTCCATAAATGTATTTGAAGACCAATAACTTAATTTTTTTGATATATTTATAAATAAATAAAAATATTAAAGCATATTAGATATTTCCTAGAAACAGAATTGATGATTTATTTTCAGCTTTCTGTTTGCTCGCTCTTTATCAGTCCACGATTCTACAATCTGAAGCTGCATCGGTCAAAAAGTTTGGGAAATGAGACATATTGGGATAGTTTATGAAACATCTGATCAAATAAAAAGTGATTTAAATAGTATATTTCACCAAAAAAGGTATTTAAAATTTGTGTTTGAAACATGACATATAGCTGCTTTAAGTGGGATAATGCCCGACAAAATATGCAGTATCAGGAATTAACGTACGTTGTGGAAGCCTGAACCGTGTGATGTGAAGGGCATAATTCCGCTTGAAGCTTTTTCACAAAAATCTGACTATTTGATGATGAGTCGGCAACAAACTTATACATGCTGTTAAATAATAATATATGCGGTTAAATAAAGCTTCAGTTCAGTTCTTACCCCTTGTTTTTTTCCAGATGATAAAGGTAAAGCTTGTTTTAAAGAAAGCAGCGCAGTGATATAAAACATTTCGGTAATTTGACCAGAACTTCTCTGTAAGGAGTGCATTATCACAGTGGGTTATCACTTTTTAATCTCATCTCAGCAGCCAATCAGAACTGAGTATTCACCTGGATCATGCTATAACTAACGTGACTAAATTTATTTTAGCTACGTAAATAAAAAAAGTACAGATTTTCCTAGTGAAGATGAAGAAATAAAATGGACACGAGTACATTCATTTTTCAGAATATAAGTTGCATTTTTTTTGTATAGTTGGACTGAGGGTGTGACTCATTTTTAAAAATAAACACCAATGACCACTAGAGGGCACTGCAGGAGTGTATCAGTAATTTTGCTACTGATAACAACGCAGAAGTAGAAGCGCCGCTTAATATTAAGCTATGTGCACACCAGGTTTGTGACGTAAATTCTTGATCGCACATGTAGCATGGTGTTCACACTGGACAAGCAGGGAGGGGCTTTCTCTTTTGTTTCTTTTTAATAGCGCATGTCCGCCAACTTGAACCCTAAAGACCTTTAGCATAGACTTTTTATTGGAAGTGGTTGCTGAGGGTGGTATTCATAGCTTCAGACCGGGCTTGGCAGAATCTTTGCATAGCGACACAAAGGATGAAGAATTCAGTGGATTTACTTGATTTAACATGATTAACACAATTAATGTTTTTTCTCTTCATTTATTTAGTGAATAAGGAGTTGGCTTTAAGTTTTTTTTCTGCTTTTTTTTATCTCTAACCTGAAAATGTAATTTTAAGCATCCTTTTTCCTAATTTGTCCACTATTCTCAGTCTGGCCTCTCCAGCTTCGTCTCTGGGAGTGAGCTCTTTCACTGACAGAATCGTTGCTAATCCTGTCATGCACACTCAGCTCTTTCTCCTGTCTTCAGTGGATCTGGCACTAAAACGTACGACACTTTGTCCTTAATATTGGTTGTTAGCAACAACAGTTTATTTCCTTTTTAATATAGTATTTCTGCTAATTTCAATTTAAAATTGTAGGAACCATTAAAAAAACCTACAATGGTGCGTTGAGGTTGCGGCCGCAATTTAGTCTTTCTTTTAAAGTGTTTTTCTGTCTTTGTTTTCTTTTATGTTTCTGCTGGAGATGAAGGTTTTCTGTCTTTTTTTTTTTTTTTTTTTTTTACAGATTGGTGCCTAAATTGTCCAGAGTACCTGATTGGACGAGGACCTCCAGCTCAGCATTCAAATACCGCACATCATCTGTTGGAACAGCTCACTGCCTGACAACATCAGAGCTTTACATTGTTATTCTTACAGGCCTTGATCCCTGTGTTTGGGTTATGATTTTACTAAATAGTTTTCATTTTCTATGAAGAAATCCCAGCTTATTTTCAGCCTGGATTTGTGAAAGTTTTTGAGTTTGGGTATTTAATTTGTTTTTCTTACCTTTATGTTACATATTTTTACTAGACCCTAGACTAGATGTAACATGGAGTGTTAGGGCTACTTTAAACACAATAAATAAAAAAATATATTGAGAAAAAAGTCATACTTTTACGCAAACAAAACTTTAAACTTATAACAAAATAGACATACTTTTATGAGAATAAAGTCGTAAATGCATGAAAAAACAAGTTGTAACTTTTTAAAAATAAATCTGTTAAAATATTTTTAAAAAGGAGTTTTACAAGGAAAAAATAGCTTTTTCTAGAAGGCTAGTTGGTTGAGTAAGTCCCCCTCCACATCATCCAGGCTCCATCCACAATCTTCTTTTGAAGAGGCCTGAAGATTCTTTTCTTTGTTCTCATACTTATAATCAAGCAATAATGACTCGCTAAAAGTCTTAGTATTTTCTTGTAAAACCAATGCTGAAGTAACTGCTGACAATGGGCTCTACTTCTCTAGCTGCATTTCTATTACACATATGCTCAAAACTTTATCGAAATGTTGAAAAAACACAATGTCACAATCACGCTGCTTCCATAAAATCATAATTATGTGAACAAACACAGAATGTAATAAGTCATCAAAAGACATGTCAACAGATGAGAACAATACTTTGATTTACAGCAGATACATTCAAATTTCTGCAACGGTACTCGCGATCATCATCATCTATCAAAGGAGACGTTAGCGTCTTATTCTGGTCACGGAGCGGTACATGGAGTGGGAGTGGCTACAGATAAAACGGTTCTGGGAGATCGTGGTTGGTGATTTTACAGAGCAGTTGTGGATCCAGTAATTCCACATGACACGCTCAGCTTTTGATAAGCTCAGTGGTGCTGCCACTGTTGGTCACATGACTCATTTAATTTAAAAAAAGTATTTCCGATGCAGTTTTGCGAAATATGTCAATTTCGATACTCCTCAAAAACCATCTCCTGCAAGCACACTTTTATTTTTAATAAACAAGTTTTTTTTCCCTGAATTATTGTGTTTCCATTAGGAAATGTTATTATCACAAATCCAATTTGCACACTTTCATAGTCAATGGAAACGTAGTTTCTGGAACACCATATCTGTTCTTTTTTATGTTGTTATTAATATTTTTCCTAGTATAAACACTTTTACCTCGTGAATTTATTAGTTTAGTCTTGTAAATTCTCAGCTTACAACTTATGAAACTATAACTTTAAAAATGAAAAATATCAACTCTTTGCTAATAATAATGAGTTTATTCATGTAAAATTTGAACTTTTTTCCTTTTAATTTTACAAATTTATTGATGTGAAATTACAACTTTTATCTTATACTTTTAAGGCTTTATTCTTCTAAAATTAAGACTTTTTCTCATAGTTTTATTACTTTTTTCTTGTAAACTTCTATTTTTTACTCTAAACATCTTTATTCTTGTAAAATTATGCCTGTTTTCTAATAATTCTAGAACTTTATTCTCTCTTACATTATTTTTTATAATCATGGTGTCCCCAAAAACCTGGTTTAAAGCCACTTTTGTACTTTTTTTATTTCGACAAACACATCCTGGTGCTTGTTCAAATACAGACCATTGGTGGGCTCCTATCTTGATGTCTTACCCAGATGATCAAACTCTTATTAGATCCTGTCTAAATTCAAATGTTGGGTTCATGAACCAAATGGAATTCATTTTTAATGCATTCAAAATCATTTATGATCCTTCTGGTGTTTGTACTTCAAATAATCCCTAACAAAAATGTGGGAACAGGGAGTTAGTCTTGTCTCTTCAAATCTTCAAGCCCTTTTTCATCATTTGTAATCCTTTTTGATTAAACCTTTATTAAGCATTTCTAATCATAGACTTTGAAGGAAACAGATGTATGATTAAAAGTTAAAGGGAAAACTTTTGAAAGGATGGAAACTGAAAATTATATTAAACAAGAAAAAGTCTCTCTGTGCCAAAAAAAGGTCTCTGCTAGCTAAACTAACTTGAATTTAAGCTAATTGCTACTAGCTAAAAAAGAGAATGAGAGGGCACTGAAGTGTTGCCAAATTTTCACTTTGAAAGTAAACTAAAACAATCCTAGCTTGTGTTTTTGTTGGGGGAAATCCAGTTTGTGCACGTAATACATCAGCAAACTGAGACAGCATGCTTTATAGCAGCAATAAAGGCGACGCTGAGCAGACACTCAGAACAGCGGAGTCCTGTTAGCGCAGAGTGGAATTCATGCCAGGACTATTTGTGGGAGGTACCAAATCTCAAAGAGCTCCCTGTTCGCTTGAAGAGATGCATTTTAATCAACATCACAGGAGAAAACACACAATTAGGCGATCTGTAATCCACTGCAAAAATGACAAGAGGAGAAAAACGAAGCGGAACTCAGAAGGTGAGGTAAAATTTTAGACGTACACTCCCACAAAAAAAAAAAAAGAGACACACTGACAGATAAAAAAAAATACATCCTTCATTTGCAGCTGCCAAGTATAATGAGATGATGGTTAAAGGATGCTGCTTCTCACTGCTCTGAAAAGCACCAAACAGCAGGGGCAGCACAAGCAGAACAGCTGAGCACAATGTGGTGCTAAAAGCTTTTTAGAAGAGATATTTTGAAGCTGTCACCATTAATGTCACTGACTGATGAGCAAAGGAGACTTTTTTGTGTGTGTTTTGAATATTTCACTGAAGTTTCAACACCAAAACAACATTTTTGGCTTGAGATTGTGGAGGCGGATTGTTTTAGTTACTGACACAACTAAATAATTTAAAGAAATACAACAAAATATGTTGCTAAGACATTATTAGGCAATAAATTATGAATTTTACCAATCTTCTAAAAAATCTAATCCGATTAAAATCTTGTTGTTTGTAACTTGTGTTTGTGGCAATTCTCTTGCGATGGAGGACATATATAAAGAGAATTAGGCTAAAAATTGTATTTCTGAGTCTTTCTTTATTCAAATTATGGTGATTCAGGAGCAGACGAAAAAAAAATGCAGTTGGAAAAAGCTTGTTGGTTGTTACCACTGACTGTATATATTCACTTGACAGCTCAACCCCTCCCCCCTCATGTTCCAAATAGGAAGTACCTGCTCGTTCTTCCTGTATAAGGGTGGGGTCATCTGGACCCCATAAGAGAACACAAGGGTTAAAACAGATCACAAAATGATTCCAGTGAAACTTTAAGACAATCTGCAGAATTATACACATGTTATTCTTTGCTGTCTTTTTTATTTTATTCCTTTGTACGCGTAAATTCTGTCATATGGACGCACTAAATTTGAGTAGCTCAAAACTACATTGTTGGAGTATTTTAATATTCTCAAACTGCTGTAGTCGAGTGCCTGTCCTGACAGGCTGATCTAATGATGACATTATTAGCACGTTTTCTCCCTTGACATCAACAGTTTTAGTTGGCGTTCTAGGCTTGTCAAATTATTGCCGTGCCCGACAGTGCAAAGCAGCATATAAAAAAGTTCCTCACTTTGGTGACATTATTTAAATGCTTGGTTGGATATGTCAGTCCTTGTCAAAATGTGTGGGACTCTTGGAATCCTGGTTTGAAAGCAGGGTAAATACAGTTTTCTTAAATGTGTTTTTTTTTGACTGAAGGAAGCACTCCAGCACTCAAAATGTATTCTTTGAGTCAATGTTAGATTTTTCCGTCACACTGGAAATTCACAATTTCAGTGCATCAGGGCAACACGGGGTTAAATGTCTTACCCAGGAACAAATCAACAGGAAGGCTGTCAAAGTCAGAGTATTGAAATATGCTTTTTAATAAAAGACTATTCTTTTGTCACAGTATGCAATTTTAAGTGACTCTTTATATCAACGCTGCAGCAACAAATATGTCATTATGCCACCGTGAAAGTCGGCACACATCTGAAAGGCCATATTGTCCCTAATGTGAAGGCTTTCAATTGTCTGTACACAGAAAACGGAAAATTGACTGTTTCTGGTATTTGCAATACACCGTTGACTTTATGAGCTTATAAAACTTTGGACAAGAGTGCTGTTATGGGTCATTCACTTTTACACATGCTGCTTCTTGAATTGGAGCGTTTTGCTCCAGCTGTGCAGTTTGATAGATTAAAATTGTGTCATAACAATTTTGGCTTTGTTTTTTGGGCTTGTTTGTGTCTTAGTCACATGCACTCCTACGGGCTTTTGGGTTGCTTGAGCCCATGGAGGGTCGCAGACAGGTGGGGCACAATCTTGAGGGGAATGCAATTGTGTCTTGCAGTTCTCTTGAGACTTGTGTGGCCACTTTACAGGACGAAAATGATACGCACAAAAAAGATACATAAAGTTGTTGTACATGTGGTAAATGTATCGTGCAATATCTGTATGGATAATGTACCGGAAGCACATCGCTGGGTTTGTTTCACCAGGTCTTTGACAGTCTCTTGGTTCTGTGTACTTCACTCTTGCACCGAGAGCAGCACCCGAGGGCCGTTTCAAACGTTACTTCCGTCTGTCTGTGGTCCAGTTTGAGCATTAACCCAAGAGGGGGAAAAATAAAAAATAAAAACTGGGGGATCGTCTTATTGTTGTCCCAATGAATATAAGAAAAACATCATAAGCCCTTGAAGGTAGAGCAGTCCCGCGTGCTACAACGGCACTCGACGTCGCTCTCCAAGTTGCTGGGCAGCTAACCGCCGGCGGGTAAGTAGAAGAGGCTCCGCTGTCCAGGGACCGGCAGCCTGGGCAGTAGACCTTGCTAGATCTGCCGGAGCCTGGGAGGCGGAGCTCACTAGCTCGCTAAGCTATCCACCAGGCAGCTGGCTAGCATAGCCGTCCATCCAGATCCATGAGCTCTGTGACGGGTTGGTGATCTGCCCATTAGTAACTGGGACAGTTTTCAGGAACTTATCTTACAATAGTGGCCGGTCTCCAATAAACGTCCAGTCTAACAGGTGTTACTTTAGACGTCGGTCTAAAATAGTCGCTGGGCTGTTTTAAGATTACACCCCGCCCCAGTCGTGCACATGCACATTCATGCGGACGTCAGGTCTCAGATTTGTGCTGAGAGCCAGTGAAGCGATGGCCAAGAAACCCTTATTCGGGTTTGAATTTAAATTTTGTACGCCAAGGAACATTCTGGTGAGGAATCTGCACAACATTTCTGGGGTGGATCCTAAATGTATCTGATATTAGGACGACGGCTAAAGAAAGAGGAGCAACAAGGAAATCGTTTTCCTGGTGAAGGTGCAAAGAAACGCAATGAATTAGAAGAATTACAATCGTTACTGGGGATCTTTTATTTATGATATTTTACATGGTTATTTATGATTTTATAGCCAAGATAAAAAAAAAAATAAGCTGAGTTGTTTTCTAGGAATTATTTCCTCTGGGTTGTGGGCGGGACTTATGAAAGCAACCCTACTATGATATCCCATCATTCCTTTGTTAACACTCCCCTAGCTTACAGACCCTCACAATCACAGTCATAAACCTTTGAACCAGATAGAAGCTCTGACGAGAAAAATGAAGACGTTAATGGATCTATTTGTCTGCAGGTGGAACCTTCAGAATTTTAGAGCGGGGAGACTTTGCTGCGTCACAAGTCCAAGCTTTTTCAAACCGTGGGTTTTTATCTGATCCTGATCCAACACAATTTAACAAAAAAATTATTCAGAATTACAGTTTTAATCTAAAATCCTTTTACATATGTCCTCCGTCGTGAGAAAAATGCTACAAGAACATGTTCTACAGGCCAACTGAGTACCCTAGGGGTGACCATTTCCAGGCTTTGAGGGTCGTTGTCCTTCATGTCTTCCAACCACCCTGAAATTAAAGCTTCTTATTGGCTAAACAGATCATCGACAGCAGATAAGGAAGGATTTCAGGGAAACCAGCAGGAAGCCGACCCTTGAGGCTTGGAGTAGGACACCCCAGGCGTATCCCATAAAAATGCACCTAAAGGCAGCTGTGGCTAAGGCATTAGTTGAAGTTGCACAATGCAAAAAAAGTTGCTAATGTTAAGAAAACACCACTTGTGCTTTTCATGTGCAGTAAAATATCATTATTTATAGAATCAAACAGCTTCATTTCAGAATAACGGATTCCCAACACTGTAAGTCTTTGAGATAAATTCCCATAGTTCCAATACCCACTGGGTAAATTACAAAATGTCATTGGAACCTAATGGAAAATCAAATGTGGAAAACATGATATTCCTTTTTCAAAAGTTAATATTTAATGAAATATGAATCAGGACTGAAGCCTCAGTGACGTTCACTCAAACTATTTCTCCAAACTGAACTTGATAAGTTGATCAGGACTTCATTCAACCAACAAACTGAACCTGCTTATTGATGGAAGGCTCTCTATGCCTTCGTCTGTGTCACTCAGTGTGAAGTTAACACCACATCCTGGCCGCCCTTGGAGCAGGGAACTGAATCTTAATCACCGATATGCTCCATCTTATGTTTCATGGATGAGCGGCCTCATTTGTTAGCTACACCCTTTCCTCGCGCTCCACATGCTCGCTGCCTGACAACTCACATTCCTCCTGTGAACTGGGGAAATGTCCCAAAGATCCAGCCTAACGGGTTGTGTGTTGGGTAGAACATGCTATTGATGTGGTAATTCTAACCCCTATTTGCATTCCATTATGAGATTAGCTCTTAAGGTCTGCACTTTAACCCATATGTCATGTTGCCTTATGCTCTAGTTTGTTTTTTTAACTTGTCAGCTGAAGTCGATCTGAATGATGCTGAAAAGAGTAATCTGTTGAAAGAACATGTTTACAAATGGATAATGTTACAAAATCCCAATTTCATTTTCCTTTCAGATGATTTGTGATTCAGGTTGTTACTCGGACTGAAAACTGCAAATGTGCAAGCCTGGAAATCCAGACCAAAACGTGGGACTTTAGATTTGGCTTGTATGAATGGGTGAACTTCAAAAGTTTTACAAGTAAGATAAATGAAAAAAAACTTCAGAATGACTGTCAAATACAGTCCTCTTAAACGTTACATCAAATTGACAGATGGAGGAAGCTTGGTCATATGGCTGCAATAAGCATCACCTAACTTGCAGAGGAAAATGGAAATCTTTACCAATAATTCTCTAAATAAATCATGGATGTCAAACTCAATCGGAGAGGCGGCCAAAATCCAAAACACGCCACTGGTTGGTGTCATAAAATTCAGGCCAGGGACAAACCGCAATCATTAATTTCTAATCAAGGATCAATTTTTAAACAGTTGGCACTTGCATGAAATAAAAGGGACGCCATTTATACATTAATACCAAAGCCAAGTCTCTGATTGGTTGAAGTTCAACTGGTTTAACTTTCAATGCACTTTCAAAGGGTGCGTGTTGTGTACATAGAACCCTTAAAAAGTTGTGTGAACATGTGACAGAGAAATTGCGAAACGCATACTTAAGCATTGACATAGACTTTTCTTGAAAATGGTTGCTTGAGCGCATGTTACAGAGGATGGAGTGAACGTAGCATAACCCTTGAGCTCTAGAGATGACCCCACCCATATATTGATGTGTGATGCTCCCATGACAAAGATGGACAAAGGTGGATAGGATTTTATGTCTGCAAAGACACCAGTGAAGATAAAAAATCCTAAAAAAAAAGATTAGCACACCGTCTAGTGGGGTCCAGATGACCCCAAGTTTGATGCAAACATGTCTAGGACAGCACAAGGGTTACAGGGATTAGTAGGAGGTTTCAAATTTTAAGACATTAAACAGAGAGCTGAAATTCCACCGAAGGACTTATCAAATTTTTCTATTCGAATAAGTTAAAAAAAAAGGACCTATGACGAAAAACTGGGATATTTAAAATAATTTTCACAGCAAGTGGTTGCAAATCAAACAATCGCACTGTGACATAGGAAGTATACTCAACTGTACTTCAATCATTGACAAAATAGGCTTGGTTTATTTATTTTTCTTGACAATATTAATGTTATTTCCACTAGAATTAAAAATGCTTTTTTTGTGTAAGGAGTTTTCAAATGGGTCTTGAAGCAGAGAAAACATCAGTTGAATCCAGAACTTGTGCTTGGATAATTGTGAAAATCGACGGGTAAAAGAAAAACCCTCAATAGAATGAACTTGGACAAAATAAAATATAAAGAAAGACTGTTTATGATGAGGAAAAATGTAAATCAGTTTTAAGAGCAGTCGGATGAGCCAAAACATCAGCTGCAGCAGAATCTATACTTGCCCCTTCAAGACCTCATTTGTTGTCAACAGCTGTTATGCCTAAAACCCAATGAAGCTGCCAGTACAGGATGCCAGTGGGTTGAATATAATTGTCTCGGTCACAATGTAAACACTAAAGTCTCTGAAGATACAGTCAGTGTTGGCTGCGACACAGAATTTGAAAACTTCAACTCCAGCAAATCCACAAGAGAGCAACAGATGCATCCTTATATGAAGACTGAAAATGAGGTTAGGCTTTTTTTAAAACTCTGTCAGCACTTGAAAATTGAAGAGCACATTTCTAAAATGCTTTCAGTTAAAGAGAATTAATCACACTGAGAAGCACCGGTCGACGGAGTATTTGTTTTGAGCTTTTTGGGGTAATTTAGCCAAAATGCCAGACATATGTGTGGAGACTGTTTTACACCGGTGCCACTTGAGAGGCTTTTTGTTTAAAGTCAAATGAAATCACAAATATTCGTCTGTTTGATTACACAAGAATCATTTTCAAAAGAGTTCTAGTTCTGAACTGAAAACATGAATTCATTTGGTCGGATTGATGGAAAATAAGGTTAAACATCTGATTTCACATCACCACAGCACCAGGAAATGCTTTCATAACGGCTGGTTCACACCGGAAGCAGAAGTGCTGCGACGCGGTGTGTGGGCGGGTGCGCGGCATATCCGCTCGCTTAACCTACAGTTCACACCAGACACATATTTTTACGCAACGGTCAACAGGCATTTCTGCTCAGCTGTGGTTATTTGGAGCTTTTTTGGCCATCATCAGACACCCAAAACCACACTGCCCGACACTGTACACGTTAATCTGTGTGTGTGTGTGTCTGTTTTTTCATCTCCACAGTCTGCTAAGATACACAAATATAATCGCATTTGTTAAATGCGGTATTTAATTGTGAAAACTAGTTATGTTTTAAAAAATGACTATTTTCTCGTGTGTCTTGGCGTAAGTTCCTGCCAGAACTGACGCCTCGCGCAAAAAATAGACTACACGCCGAAACGATTGCTGCACGCTGTGAACTGGCCTTGTGGAAATGCTATGGTCAAGTTTTAGCCTCATTGCTACATGACAGCATTGACTTATGGGGAGAAAATAGACTTAAGCCGTTTGGTGTGTACGTAATTCTGTGTGTAAACTTTGTATTTTGGTGTGCCTAATTCTGGATTTGTAACTCATACAACACAATGCATTATTTTGAAAGATTTGTGTGTGTAGTTAGTCTCAAGCTAGCATGTGAAAAATGTATCTTGTATTATTTTTTATTTGTAATTTTTGTACATCTAAATTCACAATTCTAAGTAGAAAGTTATGCACATCAAATATTGTATGATTTACAAATGAATAATTACACTCACATATATATTCAACGTTATGCTCAAATCAAGAATTAGCAAACACAAATCAGTGTGAGTCCATTTTCTCTCCATACTGATCGTTTAATTAAAAACGGATGAGAGACACAGATGACATTGACAAATGGTTCAATCATTTTGAAGAGCTCTACAAAAACATCAGTAATTATATCTTATTTACACATTAGTCTGAGGAAGGAAGAAATAATAAACAAAAATAAGAATAATAATATCTCAAATAAGAAAAAAATGTCATATCATTTTGGAGGAGAACAATCAGATTTTCCTCCATGCTTTGGCCAGTGCTTCTTCTTCTGTGGTTCTGTCAGAAGTAAATACTGACACGCACACCTACAGTGCCCTCTAGTGGTTGTTAGTGGAAAACAACTGCTAGTGGACAATTGGTTGTTAGGGACAAATAATGAATATATGAGACAATTTATGTTTAAAAAAAATCAAATCAAGTTGCACCCCTGGCAATCCGCAAAAAATAAAAAAAAAAGCATTTCTCCAAAAAAATTGGTATATGGCAACACCACTCGCACAAACCAAACATGCACACTATGGCAACTCAATCCAGCAGAAGGACTAAATCAGTTATTCTTGTACGAGTACCAGAGGCAAGATGGTTTCCCAGTTTCACAAATCAAAAGTGTGATACTCCAAAACTTTTTCATACCTTCCCTGGAGATCCTGCTTCCAAAAACCCTGCATGAGATCCACCAAACAATCAGAACTTTTCAGAAGTCAGCTCTTGTGGTTTGTGTTCGTAGCTATCAAATTTGCTCTGGGACTCGGAATGTTGATCAGCAGAGTCTTTGAGGGCATCACTCCCCATTTCTTTTTCGCACACATACTATGATTTAGTCTCGTTTCTGTCCTCCTTCTGTCTCCCAGTTGTTTTCTCCTCACCACAATACATGTATCAGTCCATCCCAGCAGACCAGATGCAACCCAGCTTCCAAGGCACCCCTACAAGCTACAGTGCACCATGGGGTGATGCACAAGAATACCCCAAAAAAGGTAGACAGAAAAAAAAAATAGCTAACTTTTCCATGTAGTTTTTTCTTTGCTCTCATATTATTGCCCTAATTTTGCATCTCAATGTCCCTAATTTGATTACAACTGTGAAAATGTCTAAGAAGGAAGAGTGTGTCCCTAAAAATTAGATCCCCTTCAGCGCCAGTAAGGCAGTAATTTTTCAGGCTGCATGTGCGTGAGCTTTTCATGGCACTTTTAGCGCATTTCTCAAACTGAGACACATCTAAAAGCAGCACAGATCCGTGTCATGGTTCTCTCGGCGCGTTGACACTGTGGGGGCATCCTTAGAAAGTTTTAATACTTGGCATAACGAAAAAAAACTTTGTAAAATTAGGTGCTGTCAAGATGAGGCTAAACGAGCACACGGCAATACTGTTTACCTCCGGAATGTCACGCCGCGCAACCTCCACACGAATGGCGCCGCTCGCACAAACACCTGAACTCTGCAGGGAGACGCGCGGCGAGCACAAAGACGAGATGAGGCTGCCAGAAACCTGTTGCCAATTAAATATTGGAAGCATCTTCCAAGGTGAGATGTTGATGAGTTGAGGAGAAGAAAAGAAAACTTTTTGTGAAGCTAAGCGATCTCTAGCTTGTTCTGCACCGTTGCAAACATTGCACAACATGTGTGTCTGTGTTTGGGTAAAAAACACCAACTTGTTTGGATTTAATTAAACAAGATAGACTGTACACCTAACAAGGCTCTTACATAAGTCCACTTTTCTTCTTACAATTTAACACTTTTCCATGAAAAAAGCTTAAGACTATTGTGATTCCATACATTTAAATTAGACCCTGGAAAGCACAACAAATTCATTATTTTATTAAATAAAATGATGAGCAGTATCAAACCTATTACATAAATGT
>NC_050528.1:20265831-20299223 GCF_002922805.2 Oryzias melastigma
CAAAAGATTTTTTGTGAAAAAAAACATCATAATTGGATCCAAGTCAAGTGGTTTGTTCCATATTAAAAAAATCTCCTCTGAGTTTAACATTTTTAAAAAACTCTACTTTTCTTGGATATGAAAAAAAAAACACACGTTTATTTGTTTTTATTATTTTACACACTGTATTTTTTAAATACAAATCTTTTTGATGTACAAATTATCATATATTTAAACTTTGAATAACTTGACTGTACTGTAAAGTGTGGATCAATAAAAAAATAGTCCAATCTTGAAAATACTACTCCAGGATGGGGCTCTATGGACATAACTTTATTATGACACATAAATTGAGAAAAAATTGAGAGTGTTTTCAAACTAAAGGTAGAGTGGTTGGGTAGGCAAAATAAAATAAATAATATAATAAAATAAAATTAAAAAATACAAACATTATATGTTTAGGTTTAGTTTGTTCTGATATGTCATTTTCATTGCACTTACAAGAATTGTTTGATATTTACCTTATTTTCCACACTAAATGGCGCACCGTCAATGAATGGTCTGCTTTAGAACTTATGACTGATACCACTAAAACAAATTTTAATGTGACTGGGCTAATCCCAAATCATTTCAGTATTAGGGAAAAAAACTAAACAAAAAAAAACACAGTCAGACAGCGTTGCACGTTAGCCGCATTAGCGTATTCCCAGTAACACCCAAACTTGTTTGGAACTTGTAAAAGATGTTTTGACTGTTCTTCAATCAGACATTTGGATGAAAAAAAGGAACCAATACATTTTCTACTCAAGAGGGAAAGTTCCCTTCTAAGCAACACAATGCAAAGGTTAAAAAAATAAGGGTTAAAATTAAACTTTTGACCAAAGTCTGGTTCATTCTTTTGCAATGAGAGGTTAAACACACAAGGAAAGCACTTAAAGGTGTAACTTGACTTCAGAGAAATGGATGTCAAGGTAAGTTGACTTCATCAACGGATGGCGTAATACTGTAAAAATAAAATACAAATGGTATCTTAATTTTCCAATTTTAAACTCTACCTCATAGGCTACAACACAGAAGTGTGGTGGAACTCAACAAACATGGATAAAGATTAAAGACGTAAATCATAGCAGAAAAATCAAATATGTGAGCTGTAGTCAACACCAAGAAAATCAGCCTCAACCTTCTTCCAGATGACGCATCATAATAGAAAAACACTTCAAAAAGTTGCTAGAAAGCACTTCAAAATACTTCTGTTTAATGTATTAGTACATGACGTGAATTCATCTAAAGGTGCTCATTAATTTTAATGCATCACTAGGACTGATTCACTTTTTCATTTAAGAAATTTAGCCAAATTGTTGGAAGTAATGTGTCATACACTAAGGGTGTATTCACGTTTAACTAATTTATCTTTTTATGTTATTTTATTGTCTCCTATTTACCACACTGCCCTTTCATTAGTTCCAAAGAAGACCCAAACCCCAATATGACTGTATATAGAGAACTGGACTGAGTGTCCCCTCCCCCTCACATTCCAAATAGTAAATATCAAGAAGTCAAAATCCCATAGACTTAAATAGAGAAATAGACATGAACTGACCAATCAGATGCCTCAGTAAAAGAAATATGAACTCAGACTGACTCGGATCAATCACTGTCATCTGGCTCCAACATGGTGATGTTGCAGTAAAATGGTCAATAAATTTGCTTTATTTTGCTAGAGCTGCAGGTAAGGCTTTTTCTATGGGTGACGTCACACCAGGCTATGTCCATCTCCATTTACAGTCAATGATCTGAACCCAGCATCACTCAAACTGATGAGATAATCTTTCAAGCAAGAAGATTTAAAGTCATGTTGCTTAACTTAACTTCAAGACTTAGCTTCAGCTGGATGAATGAGGACCTTCACCAATTGTGAAAAGCATAAACTTTAACTGTGCTCAAATTGTGCTCAGGAGATCATGTTGATACCTTGTTTTATGTGAAAACATGAGAAAAAAAGTTTGTTGTTTAGACCATTCAAGTAGGCAAAAAGGCAAAAAAACAAGACATTTCAACAGACCTGATTCCATAAACTCTTGGTTGAAGTTGCTCCAGGCCACTTTGCACTTCTCCAGGTTTTCCTCCATGACCTTGATGTCAGCAAAAGGACAGTTGCATTCTGGGAATCGAGGCGAGCACTGGCACCAGCAGTCATTGCTACGGCAGATCAGTTCCCCCTCGGAGTTGCATGCCACATAGCTGAGGGCTGCCTGCACAAAGCGCCCGCGCAGGAACTCTGGCAGGACGTCTTGTAAACCTGGAAAACCATCAAACATGGCAAAACGTTATTTATATTCCACCTTTTTACCACCAGTAAAGACAAAAGTTAACCTTCGAATGTAAGGTCACAGGTTCGGTTCCTGCTCTCCAACCTCATGAGTCAAAGAACCGTCAGACAAGACAAAGAACCCCACATTGCTCCTGGTGGTTATAGGTTGGCGCCGGTGTTTGGCAGAGGAGTTTGTGAATGTGTGTGACTGTGACTGTAAGACGCTTTGAGCCTTCAAAGAAAATGGTAGAGTATACGCCATTTAAGCCTCGCTTCTACTGAGCAGTCCGGTCCAGTATGATATAGATATGGTACGGTACAAACCAGTTAATTCTGGCCAGCATTTCCACTCAATTAACTAGCATGTCATTGCAGTGCAATGACTAAAAAAGCAACAACAATGGAAGTCATCTAGCAGCTCGTCTTTTTATTGCTTTACTTCGTGTATAACAGGAATTTTATGTTGCTCGAAAGAACATTGTGCATATACTTACAAATGTTAGATAGGTTGGCTTAAATGAGCATTAAATTGGTGCTTTCTAATGTCCCAACCACCCCAACCGTACCATTCCACTTTTCAATGGATCTATAACCGATGGTGGCCCCAAGAGGTACAGGCCGGTACTGTTTAATGGGCCCTTTTTTACAATTAAAATTCTCAAAATACCAGACTGGACCATACCGGTCCGCTCAGTGAAAATGAGGCTTTAGACCAGGTGGTCCCCAATTTTTTTCTAGTGAGGGTCATATAGCTGTTTCCTTCTCTGATGTGGGGCCGGGGTCAGGTTGTAGGCTAACAGAAAAACTGTCCTGTCAAAATTCAGACTGCAGAAGGGTGGAATAAAAAGTCAAGTTCTATGTGGGTCTTGATTGGCCAGTTTTGGGGACCCCTGCTTTAGACTACAGTCACATAATACCACATCGTGACAACCAAAATTCAAGTTTTCAGCAAATTCGGCAAGTCGCATTCTTTTAGACCGCAGAAGTTTTAAAGAAAAAGTTATAATTTCACGGCGACAGGATGATTTTTCTGTTTAAGTTGAGTGTCCGTTTACGGTGGCAGTCCAGTGATAGGTAGGGATGACGCCATTATGAAATCAGATGATAACTGGGCGGCCACATGGCGGTGGCAGCCGGAATCGCCGGCAGACCACAACTCTCATTGGACGATGTGTAAATGTCACCGGGTGGTGGCCGTCCATATCAAGTACGACCAACTGCCACCCGTCCAGTCGTGTATGAAAAGTGGGCAATTCTTTAGATTTTATTTGAAGTACTTTTTTTTGTTTGTTTTACAAAATAAGTAATAAAATTGGTTTTGAAAGAAACTTGCAACCCAGACAGTTCTCATGTAGTTATAGCTTTTCCAGCTGTGACTGATGCTCCACTGAATAAACCGTTTTTAAAGTGGCCTGTCTGTCTAATAATCGTCTCTTTGTGTGAAAAGCAGCCTATCCTTTCACTTCACAAGTCCATTCTGGATAATTTTCAACAACCAAGTCAATTCCTCCTACCCCGCCATAAATATTCATGTCACTTCTTTGGCACTTACTCTTTCAGTGGTTTGGAAAGGGATGTAATTAGTCACATTTTTCCTCTTTCACACTTTGGCAGGTGCTTTGAGGTCTTTTTTTTTTTTTTTTNNNTCTTCCTGATTCTGTGTGTGCATATGTTTGCGTGTAGTTGTAGACGTGTGTGGGTGGGTATTTGAGCGGCTGAGCGAGTTCCAAAAACTTGAGGAGTGATACAACACCCATGTCTCCTCAAGTTTCAGCCTAAAATCTATTATTATCATCTTTAGAAAACTCTTGTTTCTGTATCTGAAAGAACATGAAAAACTACATCCAGTAAACAATAATAAACAGCAACACAGATGTTGTGTAATACTAAAACAACTCTATGGTTGCCTGAATTAAAAAAAAAAAAGACTTAATTGTGTGCAAGATGTTCCACTGCTACAGTAGGTTTCCTTCTACACAGCAGTAATTAGCCTTGCAGTGTAATTTCCAGATAGAATCATAAAAACACACGGCTGCATGTGCTCAGACTGTTTTGCAGCAAGATGAAACAAGTTAATAGTGTAATTTTTCGACTCTGTTTCCCATCAGTGACGGTGCTGAATACGATGGAGCTTTTAATTAAAACAATTAAAAGCATAAATAATGTGGAGCTGGGAAATGTACAGGCAAATAGGCTTGAACATGTGATGCCTATTGATACAAATATGCACCAAATCACTTCTGCTCCAAACTTACCTGGATTTAGCGTCTACTTGAAAGCAAAAACATATTTTTTTTTGTTTTCAAAAATGTTAATAAATGAAGGGGTTCAGTTTAGTACTCTATAAGTGTGGCACCAAAAAACAGTGGATTTATGGACATTCTGAACATGCTGTTTGCTATATATATATATATATATATATATATATATAATTAATAACTGGTTTTATTTTTCTTTCCTTCTCAGCTATACACACAGTTATAAAATGGATCTGTCTATGTTTTTGATTGCCATTTTTTTTACATATACCTCAGTTTAAATTAAAGAAAACTGCTCCAATTTATCATGTGTTGTCATATTTTATTTATTTTTATAACTAATACTTTTCACTGGGTATATTAGACTGTATAAAAAAAATTCCCGGCAAAAGTAATGATGTAACTTTTTATAGGAATAGTGTTGTAGGGTTAAGCATATTATTGTGCAATGCTATAAAAAAATATCTGGTTTACGTCAGATGGTCCCTTTCTTCCTTTGTGTCTTAGTTTTGAAAGAAAAGGGTTCTTCCATCAATTAAACTAAACTTACACAAACATATACCTGGATTTTTTTTTTTTTAATTTGGGGGCATTTCAACTTTTTAGTGGAAATTTGGTGGAATTTTGGTTGCTAAAACTGGGTTGATTTAACATGGAATCACACTCTCAAGCTTTTTCTCTTTTTTCCCCCTGGGTGATTTTTTGGGTTACCTAGGCCGGTCAGGTGGACCAATCACATGGTCCACAGGACCGTAACGCTGGCCTATTATCCACCAGAAACATGACAGAGGCCTGTAATTTTCATTGTAGGTATACCTATGAGACACTTCTTACTTAATACAGACTCAGTCCTCTCAGCCTGGTGCAGGTCAACAATTTTGTTTCTGGTGTCCTTAGACAGCTCTTTGATCTTGGCCATAGTGTAGTTTGGAGTGTGACTGTTTGAGGTTGTAGACAGGTGTCTTTTATATAAATAACGAGTTCAAACAGGTGCCATTAATACAGGTAACGAGTGGAGGACAGAGGATCCTCTTACAGAAGAAGTTACAGGTCTGTGAGAGACAGAACTCTTGCACGTTTTTAAGTGACTAAATACTTATTTTCCACCATTATTTGCACAAAAATTCTTTAAGAATCCAACAGTGTGATTTTCTGTTTTTTTTCTCTCATTTTGTGTCTTTTATATCTTATGATAAAAATTACAGACCTGGTAGAACTTGCACAATTGCTGGCTGACTAAATACTTTCTTGACCCACTGTATGTTTTTTGGTAGTTGTTTTTTACTGACAAATATTTGATCACAGATGGTTGTTCTTTAAAGTGAATACACACCAGCATCTGGTGAGTACAGGGGTGGTAGTGTGTTAGCGTGGGCGTCAACATGGTGTCGTGTGTGCACATTGAAATGTCTTAAGTTGTTATGGAAATGTTTTGCTGTTCAAAAATGTGTAAATACGGCATTTGGAATACCCTAGCCCGATCAGATTCATTCGGATCCAAATTTCCTTCCGATTGAGACAGGTACCTATTGTTGATGCGATGGAGGCTCATGTAAAGAATCCATTCTAATCGTGTCATTATTGGGCTGGATTTTACGTCAGGCACAGAGGGCATAACAGTCTTTGGAGCGTGAACAGAGCCGATCGTTTCCATGAGCAGAGCAGCTGGATGCATAGCTTTCATGTCTGTGGGCAGGGGGGTTGGGGAAGGCAGGGGGTGCTTGTAACGGTATGAGCTTCGGACCGCAGTCTGTCCAGCTGCTCTACGCGAGAGACCTGCCGAATTTGGGAAAACCATGTCTCCCGAGAGAATTGTCTCTCTGAGTGGCTTCAGGACGGTATGAGCCAGTGGAGGCGGCTTTTGAATACGGAAATGTCGATCCACGCTCCGAACAGTCCTGAGATCCTGCGCAAAAAACATCACATGAATTCATGTTTCCAATCAATCCCACATATTTAGGTGCAGCCAAGATGCACATTGCTGCACGGATTTAGAAAATTATGAGCGAACATTCACTTAAACATATTATTAATAATATTGAAATCACGTTCAGGGTATCATCTCGCTCTATGCCGCATCTCTATTTCTTCTTCTACGACTATTTTCGGCATTTTAGACAGTTCTGCACATCATGCCAAAATGATCTTTTCCAATCAAAAGTGTGGCACATGGAAAAGTTTGTTGCAATTGGATAAAGTTTTGGAGAGCCCATGTGCACAATTCTATTCTAATCCTATCTTTAATCCAATCCAGGACATTTTGCAGAATGAAAACGCAGTTGCTGCGTTGCAAACCCCAGCTTTTTCAAACCAAGGCTTTTCATCTGCTCCAGATCCAACGTAATTGAAATAAAGAAATGCATCTTAAAATATTTTGTCTTCTATCATGAGAAGAATGCTACAAGAACATGTCAAAAACACCATTTTCATTGAATTGGGTCTTTAAATAGACTTAAAAAGCAACACAACAAAAACTTCATGAAAGATTTTGATGAGCTCTCAATCTGTTCCAACTTTTCTGATTCATACATAGATCATGGCAATGATGAAGAGTGAAAACAAGGATAAGTAATTCAACTTCGCTAACAGGCAGCCTCTTCTCCTCTAACCTTGCTGCTTTTCACCTTTGACTCGTGCAGCTATTGTAGCAGTGCATTTGTATTTAGCAGAACGCTGGCAAACACTATTATGATACTCGTCTGCCAATCCATGATGAATGCAAACTGGCTCTTGAATGTGTCAGGTAATGTGTCTAGTGGGTATAATAACACACATTTGCATTTCATTTTATGGAGAAACTACATAAGCTCCCACGATGCGACCGAGCCTGTATGGATGTAATAGAGGTTGGAATGATGTGACAGACTAATACCAGTTCAAATGAGCCTTTAAGATGACTAAATTATCAGGTACACACCAATGCTTAACACAATCTGATAGAGAGAAACACTTGAATTAAGGATAAAGTATTTCATGACCTGACCAATAAAATTCATCAAAACTTCTTACCTAGGAAGTATGCATTAGTTTGACAGCCTTATTGCCTCATAAACTATTAAATGTTATGAAATTACTCATTTTCCTGTCATTTTGTTCAGGGTTAAAGAGCCATAAAGATAGGTCACATAATGTAATTTCTGCACTATAAGGCTTGCTTAGAAGTCTTAATTTTTTTTTCAAAAAACAACAGTTTACCTTATATTCCTTACTGCCTTTTATTTGGATAAATGGTGGTTTTGCTCACTGATATCAAAGCTATTTTGAGAGGTACACGATACTGTCAAAATGTCTGTTTTTGTTTTAAAAGTTGCAAATGAGAGTTTAGTGTTTTTGTAAATACTCAAACACATCTGAGGTGTAGCGGTGTTGGATTGTGCTTTTTTTTTTTAATGCGTTACTAACAAGGTTAGGAATTACAGGTATTGTGAATACACTAACGTGGCTAACGTGTAGCTGTGTTTTTTTTTGTGTGTGTTACTAAAAAATTTGGAAGTTAGCACAGTCAGTAATGTTTGTTTTAGCAGTACCCTAGCAGTCTGGTTTTTTTTTTAATCTGTTGTAAACAAGGTTGGGAATTACAGGTATTGTGAATATGCTAACATGGCTAACGTGAAGAATTGTCGGACTGTGTTGTTTTTTTCTGTTACTAACAAAGTTGTTAGTTAGCATATTCACAGTAACGTTTGTTTTTAGTAGTAAACTATCAGTCTCTTTTTTAAGTGTTGCAAACAAGGTGTTACAGGTATTGTGAATACACTAACGCAGCTAATGTGTAGTGGTGTTTTTGTGCTACGGAAAAAAAATTGGGACTCAGCACAGTCACAGTAACGTTTGTTTTAGCGATAGCCTAACAGTCTGTTTTTTATGTGTTGCAGACAAGGTTAGGAATTACAGGTATTGTGAATACCAGTTCAACGGTATCAGACTGTGTTAATAAACAAGGTTGGACATTGCCATAGTAACGTCTATTTTTATTATGTTTTTGAGGCTATCACTTCGAACGTGGCTAGCATGTAGCGTGTTACAAACAATTTCACCAGTTGCTGTAAAGACTGTTAATATAGTCTGACTGCATGTCTGACTTATCTCTGACTCATATTGGAAAACTAATGTATAGTTCAGTGTGCCTTAGTGAAAACCAAATTTTGAAAATAGAACAATTATTCACAGTGTGCCTTATAATCTCTATAGTGCAGAAAATATTGTACATATTTTTTTTTAGCAAGGAGAGGTGAAAAACCTCCAGGAAGCATTTACTCCATGGGATTTGAACCACATCTTTTTGCAGTGGAGTACTTTTTTTTAAATAAATAAAAATTGTTGGGCCATTAAAGCCACGACATAATAACAAAAATCAGTCAATGTGTTTTTGCTGCTCCTGTTTGAAAATAAATGTAACTGTATTTTTGGTACTCAAGAGTCCATTGAATTATAACATGCACCCTCATTGAGTTGTTTATTTTCAAATTTATGTCCCATAGAAGGTGCACCAATCTTGAAAGGCACATTAAGCGAGACAAAAGAGTCGGAAATATGTTCGTCAAATAGTAAGACTTTATTGAGTATGTTCACAGTAACTCTACAACTTGTTTGTAACAAGCTATACGTTAGCTACGATAGGAGCGTTAGCGTATTCATAATAGGCCTACCTGTAACTCCAACCTTGTAATCAACACATAAAAAACAGACTGATACCGCTAAATGCAACTTTATTGTGACTGTGCTAACTCGCAAACTTGTTAGTAAAATATATAAAAAAAGAAAAAAAAAAAAAAAGTCAGACACCGCTACATGTTAGCTGCTTTAGCTAATCACACCCAACCTTGTTTTCAGCAAAATTGATTCAAATGTAAGGTGGACTGTTGTTCTTTGGAGAAAAAAAAAGCTTTTAAGTGCACTTTATTGTGAGGAAAATACTTTATATGTGCTATATGTATAATGTCAATATCAAAAGACGGCTAATACGTGAGATTATCATTGAAGCGTTATAAAACTGATTTTGAGAAAATAAAATGAGGCATAGTGCTGAAACAGAGCACACGAGTTAAACAGACTGCTTACATGCAGTAGGACAGAAAAATGCCATAAAACACTCAGCTTAAATTTTCCTGAGGAGAGAGAAGGATTTTGTTTGTTTTTGGGCCCTTTTGATAGATCACCCTGTTCAGGCTACACAATCTTTCTCTGCAGATAGGATGGATCGGTTTCATCTGATCAGGTGACCCTTATTGGAAAAAACGGGTATTTAAATTGGACAAATTGTTTTCTTTTTCAATCTAATTATCTTCTGTTTCCAAAGTCTACAATTTGAAATTATCTCTCAAGTGTTTTTTATTCAATATCTGAATTTGTCGACCAGACTATAAATGCACGTTTCAACTCCCAAATTACAGCTTACAGCTGAATGAATACTCGTAAACTGCACTGTGGGACTAAAAAAACTGACATGCTCTTATTTTCTTGTTCAAGATAGAATTTTTCTTTTCACCATCTTTTAGTCAAAACCAAATATAAATGAAGCATGCAGAGGAGGTTGTATTTCATTTGATCAAAAGTGTTGGCTCTAAATTTACTGTTATTCACTCATAGCGGCGTAAAAATGAAGGGTAAACTGGAGCCTGCCGACAGATGGATTTCCCTTAACATTTTTTTTCTAAATCTTTTGGTGTCAAATCAGTTTTGAAAGCAACATTATACAGTTTAGATTTGTCCGGAAAAATGTAATCACTAATAAAATGAAAATTATCATGAAACAGAAAATACGGCGGTCCTGAAATGCAAATCACATCAATAAATCACTCAACACAAAACACATTAAACATGACAACAACAATTAATGATAATAATTAATTAATTAATAAACAAAAATAAAAAAAAGAAACATTTTGGAAAACAAAAGTCATTCCAAGACAATACATTTTCTTTAGTACCGGAAAAAGTTGGTACTATGGGACTTCATTGATTGGATGACATTGTTTGTCCATCATTTCAGCTGAAAGCTGTTTGGCATGAAGCGACACTGGATATTATCATCCAATGAGCCGTATCGGGTTACGGGTACCGGTCCACGTCCTCAGGGTCGGGGACCCTGATTTATTTGGAACAGCCAACACGTCAAAAAAACAACTAGTTGTGGACACCCAAAAATTCTGAAATTGACCCAAACCATACGTCCATATATGACGAGTTGGGAGTCAGAATGTGTTGGATTTACAGCTGAGGGCCATCGTAGGAATCTCACCTTCAGACAAATATATTTAAAGTTTTCTCAGTAAATGGAATAAAAGTCTTCTAATGATGTTGCTGTGTAAAGAAATAATTCATCAACTTGTTTTTGTTTTAAGATTTATAAAACATAAAAAACTCAAATCCCTGCGAAATATTGACAGAATATTCTACCTTATTTTGACTTGTTGGAATCAGAGTTTTTTAGGATTTGTAATATAGACTGTGTTTGACAGTTTGCCATTTAACAGGCAGCAGCCCAGCTTGATGTAAGAACACGTAGCACGAACTCCCCACAGTAACCCCTCTCTACTAGAACAGGCGCTTGGTGCTGTAAGCTTTGAGTGCTAACCTCCACACCCACATCCCATATTCCCAGCCAGAAAAAGAGGTTCATCCATTGCTTTTTGTGTTCAGTATAATAATTTCTTATTTCCGGTCACAACCGTAAGTCTCTACAAAAACCTGGGTAGAATCTCCTTTTTGATGGAGGCTTTTACAGCCATTACCCATGAGGCGTTGCTGCTATCCACTCTCAGATTTAGATCATCCTGGTAGACCAGAGATAGGAACCCTGCGGTTCCCACTCTTTCTGTCTCTCAATCTCCTGCAGAGAACACACTTTTCAATTTGGGCAATTTGAAGCTCTTAAGCCTCTCCCATGATCGCCACCCCCTCGGTTATCAGTGTGTGTCCATGATTGAGTGTGTGTGTTTTTTGTAAGCTCCTGCTTTGCTAAGTCCACTCCATAGCAAAGGCCTCATGGCTGTGCAGGCCACTTTTGGGTCATTGGAGGAGTCCATTTCTGCCAAACATATACAGTAGGGGTGTTTCAGTTGTAGGGATCTGGAATGTTCTGCTGTTTTACATCAGAATTTCCTGCAATCTTGTAGCTCATAGGAGTGAGGATTTTCTTAAGATGAGTTATTTTGTGCTCTCCTGAGATAATTTAGCGCTCCTTCAACCTCTCTACATTGAAAAGTATAAAGCAGTAAGGCAGGGGAAAGATAAGGCCTTCTTGGAGATATAGTGAGTCTACATCCAATAGTTTTGTCAGTTTAGGAGTAAAAACCCTTCAGAGACACACTTCCAAATGATGAAGTTCCATCTGGCTCTATTACTTTTCTTATCGGCCTTTTGTCGAAACCTTTACATTTCAGAAATGTAGAACGGTGATGTTACAGCAGGCTCCAATGAGGGACTTGGCAAATGATTTATACACTGTGTTATGCACCGACAGCTGGTGTGCAGAGAATTTGTTTCAGCGACTGCCCAGACTAAAGCTGAGCGAGGGAGGCTCTTGACAGACCTCTAACCCTGCAGAAGCTAACAAGTAAAGCGCAGCATCTGTCCCCTCTGCCTTCCTCTCAGTACTGAAGGAATTCCATCAGTAAGAGGTAAAGAGATGCTGTCGGTGCAGTGGAGACAATCTTTCAGAGTCCTTTCTGAGAAAGCCACCCTCAAACTGTCAATTCGGATTCAAAGAAGGGATTGCTAATTCTTGTGATCAGGCATAGCGTTTACACCAGCCTCCACGATGCATGTTTAAGCCAACACTTCCAATAGAAATGTAAAAGTGGGCTTCTGCATTTAAAACTTTCATGTTTATGCATCACAATCCAAGTCTGTTTTCAGGCTCTAAATACAAAACAAAGTTCAACCACTTGAAGAATGACAAATCATGGACTACTTTGGCAGTGGCATATGGTTAACGTCCCTTTTCAATTCATGAACATGCCAACTGTTTGAAAACTGATCATGGTGTAGAGGTTAATAATTTTATGCTCCATTGGAATTCTATGACAACAAGGCCAAATGGTTTGTCCCTACCCCTCCAATTGTAGGGGCATTTGTAAGGGTAGGTTTCCAGAATCGTTTGGGTAACCCGTAGGGTCTTTTCATTATGTATCCCTCCACCGCGAGAGTGACATGCGGCGCACTGTTACCTTGGAGAAGAAACACATTTCTTCAGGTGGGTTTGCTCTCAAGCACAGCTCACATTTAAATGTAAATAATGACTTTTTTGTTCTAGAATATTTTTTTAAAGTTATAAAGATGATGTGTATTTTCTGAGCGATAGCAACTATGTGCTAACATAGATTACAGGCAAAATATGATGACGTGGGAGAAGTGTCGTCTGAAACTGAAGACACTATTTTTCCATAAAACTCCATTTGGAGGGCTGAATGTAGGGTTAGGGTGAAACTGTAGGGGTAGGGGATGATTTGAATTCTGCCCAAGTCTTTCCTATATCAGAATAGAGCTGTGAAAGAAAAGGTGAGATTTGCACAGCTTTGACATTTTAAATTGTAGTTACACATACTAATATTGGGTAGAGACAGTCCGGTGTAAACACCATATGCTAAAAAGTGTACTCGAGAACCAGTGTTCAGCGTGTTTTTGAACGGTAGCATCAGATTACCATCAAGGGACATATTCTCATTCCCAAGTCGTCATACACTGACACACAGTTAAGGACCCCTCCGCGTCACTTTTTGACGTTTTGGGTGTCCCCAACTCGTCATTTTTTGACATGCTCACTGTTCCCATTAAATCAGAGGTCCGGTTGTTTTGTCGCACACGGTACTGGACCCGGACCGAACCTCAAGACGTGGCCTGTATCTTAACCCAGTACCCTAATCCTGGCTTAGTCTGCATCCACAACCAGTAGATCCGTGTCCGGTACCAAGTTAATGAATGAATGAATTTATTTATATAGCACTTTAAAACTGCTTACAGCACAGTAAAGTGCTTCACAATAAAATAAAGAAATAAGTTTAAAAATTAGACAAATTAAGAGCAAAATTTCTGTCGTGACCTGGGCACCTCAAGCAGATACTGATTAGTAGACCTTAAAACTCTAGAATGGCTACGGACTTTTAAAAGCTCAGTGAAGTAAACTGGTGTAAGACCATGAAGAGCCTTAAAAACAAACAGTGAAACAGGATTCAGGTTAGGGTTAGGATACCAGTGCGGTCCACATCCCAGTATCAGTTTGCAGCCTAGAGGTTGAGGAGCCTTGATTTAAATGGAATAGCCAGCATGTCAAAAAAATGACGAGTTGGGGTCTTTAACCATTTGTCAATATGTGACGACTTGGGAATGAGAATGTGTTGGACATTGAAAACACCTATTAGTTCATTTTAACAAAACTCTTTTTGCTGAGGGTAATACTCTATAAAGCAATATCTTAACATTTCTTTTACTCAAAAATAATGTCTTAGAAACAGGAAAACTTTAGGCCTTCTCAGCACACCAGCTGTACCAAACCATGCCAAAAGCGCAGCAAGGGGTTGATTGCTCACAAATGTGAGCTGAACTCAAATTATTCCTTTGCTATCGGTGGCTGGGGACGTTACTACGTAAGTTGACATACTGTAGTAGGTGGTGACATGAACACTCTTTTGTCAGAGACACGCCACAGGTATACTTATGTGTAAAGTATGGGCAAAAAAAATCTCATAGGGGATATTTCGTCTGGAGAAGTATAAAACTATTAAAGATGGTTCAAGGAAATAGCAATAATGAAGAGGTGACATTGTCATGAGTTTGTGTCAAACATTTGCATCTGTTGTCATGTTAGAGGTCACACCCGGTCATACTAAATGCAACTGGAACACAGAACTATTAGTTATATATTCAAAGACAGAGAGATAACGTTTTTTTTAAGTAAGTTCTGCTTTTATTTTGAAGGTTATGTGCAAACACTGAAGGTCAGAGTGAACCATAACAATTTTACAACATTTTTGTATTTATGCTATATGTTTCATCTGTCATTTTTACTTTTTCAGGCAGTGGAATTGAAAAAAATGCGTATTACTATTACACTAAATTTATTAAAATACCACTAATTTGTCACGTTAGGCATTATAGTTTTGGCTTTCTGTTTATTGTCTATTGATGCAAATATGCTTCAAACCACTTTGGCTCCAAAACGACCTTAATTTAGCATCTTCTTGAAAGCAAACACATATTATTTTATAGCTGGAAATAAATACAGCCGTCACGAGGTTAACTGATTCTTCCAGCATATTTATGGGTCTGTTTTTAACAAGTGACAGGTCCGTCAACCTTTCAGAGGCCAGCAGAGGTCAAGGGAAAGCACTCCAAGTGAGCTGACATGCAGTAAAGAGACTGTTTGTCACATTGTGCTGAATTCTTTTTCAACCAGAGGACATAATAGCATTTTTTTTCTTTTTTGAGCCCTTCAAATTATGTATTTTTGCATTTATGTATTTTTGATCCTGTAATGACTTTTCACTCTACTGTTTTCATTTGACACCCCTCATAAGTCTTTTTGCCCACCCCCTATGCAAAATGTTCTAGCTCCGGCACTGCTATTATAATATAATTATAAAATAAACCTGCACACATTGCTCCAATTTTAGATATGAGCCAAAATGGAAAATAAATAAATAAATAAATTAGTTAAGTCAACTGACTTACAGTCACATTCTCTTTTAATGCTCACATAAAACTTAAAGCTAAACTCTGGGACCAAAAGAAAAAAAGAGCTATTAGTTTTTTGCTATTTTGTTCTGCTTCCCTTCCAGCACAACTTTTCTGCTCTTTTGGTTCTCATATGAGCATCAGCTTCACAATAACCTGCACTGACTGTTTACCTGATGTATGCATACTGTTTTCTTAAGGAATGCTGTACATGTGAGTTTGTTTTTTGGAAGACATTTTTATCCTGCAGAAGCACAAACACACATCCGAGTTTGAATCCACGTGAACTTCAGTGGTTTGAACAAATGTAAGCCATCAGCAGCACAGCTTTTGACAAATGTTTCAGTTTTTACAAATATTTGTCACTTTGTTCATTTAAACAATTCAGAATATTGCAGAACACATGAATTTAAGAAGGTGTAATACAAGTAGTTATGAATAGTAATGATAAAAAAAAATGATAATTTTAACTTGTTCATCTGCCTTTTACTGATGATCAAGACATTCTAAAAAAAAAAAAAGCTAAAATTGCTTTTCTGAGTACAAACATTTCTTGAGTAGTCACAATTTTTATGATAAACCAGAAGACTCACATGACTGACAAAAATCTGTGAATACGTAAAACCGCAAATACGCAACGAAACACCTCATTCATCAGGGTTCTTTGTCACTCAACACTCCTCCTTCAGGAACCTAATCCTCCCCGTTCTTCATGACCTTTGACCTACTGGATCTGTCTTGCAGATCTCTAGAATTTTTTTTTCCAAAAAAAACTTTGTAGCTGCTACTAAAAAAACTTCAAAATGTACTAACTGCTCGATAAACACCATACGGGGGTGGGGTTGCTCTGCCCTTACAGTCCCGGCCACAACTAAAAGGCGAATTTCTAATGAACTACTGCCACTCTGAAGAAACTATGTCCTAAGAAACGATGCAGGTTTTTCAATTTGGGCTAAAAACGACATAATCATGGGTAAAAAAAAAAACACTTGGAACGCTTTTACAATAGATCAAGATGACCAGAGTAGTAATTTCATATTGAAAGTAAGAAAAACTACAATACTTTATATATTGGCAGTAAACATATATATAATATGGGATAACACTGTTATGTGCTTAGTGAAGGAAGTCAAAAAAAAGCAGGAAAAGTTATTTAAAAATAGTGAATAAACGGTTTCTGCACGTAAAGTACGGATCTTGAGAGTTCCTAACTACTCGAGGGACTTGAAAAGAAGGAAAAAAGAAAATGCTTAAAAATATTCCGCCCTAAGATGCCTTTCTCCACACCCGAAAACCTAATCTTTATAGCTTTCAGGAATCTCCAAAAATATAATTCATGCGGAGAATTGACACAAAATAGGTCCATGTTTCTGCCATAATTATTCCTTAAGAGACTTGGTATGGACTTGACATAGTGGCACAAGAGCCAGAAACAGCTTGCGTGACCTAATTTCTATCCACTTGGCCCACGGGACAAAGTTCTGAAATGTCAGAAATGGAAACCATCAAGTTAATTGGGTTGAATTAGAGTAAAAGTTTACCCATGGTCAGTGCTGATGTTCTCCACTCTCAATATGTAAAATGAATAAAACACAAGGACATAACTCCTTAAATAACAAGTAGAAAGGAACTGCCCCTCGTGGCATGAAATTTGTTCACTACAAAGATTGATTTTCTTAGCCAGGATTTTATGCAAATAATGAAAACTTACAATAGAAGTTTTTGAGTCTGTTTTATACCAACAGATGTAACTATAAACCGACTTGATGATGATGTTTTAGATTAAAAAGTTCATAATTTTGCTTCAATATTATTTACACTACTATTTGAGTTTGTTTTCTTTTTTTTGTCTAAGAGAAAAGTTTGTTATCAAGTGAAAAGGAGAATAATTTTGTCCCAGCTTGAGTTCAAAGGAGGAGAGTCGCCTGCTGCACTTACATTTTCTACAAACACACCCATTTATGACAACGGCAAAGAGGAGATCTGGATTCTAGAGCAAGTTAACGCTTCATTTGATGCAAATGAACGGTTTTTACAAACACAATATGGTTTTGATATTAGGATGCAACAAAGAAAAAAAATCAGCACAAGTATGCAGTAGAAATGAAAAATACACGTGTACATTGTATACACTACAAAACGATGAATCTGAAAAAAGAAAAAAAAAATTTCGTCTTGCAAAATAAATAATCTTATCAATAAAGTTTTTCAATTGGAAAATATTTTCAGTTTAAGAAAGCATGTCTTAAGGACTAGATTTAAATTAAAAAAAGAATTATTGGTAGACCATTTTCCTCATCCCATAGGCAGGTGTTTTTTTTTTTTTTTTGCTTATTTAAAGAAAATCTGCAAACAGGTTGAAATTTTTCAACTTATTTCTATGGGCCTATTTTTACAGTGTAATGAAGAATCCATAGATTCTATGTATTATTTTTTCACATACTATACATGATTAAAATCTGGAAAATATATATATGGGTGTAAATAGGTTTATAATAGTAAAATGTTTTTTTGGTTTTTTTTAAAAAAAGCAATTTTTTATGTTTTATCTTACTAAGTAAATGATTTACTGAATTTGATGTATCGGAAAGACAGTGCATGTTACAAAAATAAAACAAGGATTTTTTTTTTTTTTTTTAAAGAATTCCAAATGTCACATTATGATAACATTCATTTTGATGGAGCTTCATGCATTAATTTCAGACCACATTCTGCACATGTAGCTACCAGCAAATTAGAAAGGTGTTGGCCTTTGAGCAGCCAATTAGAAAACAATAAATAAATAAACAAAAGTAAAAATATCAGGTATTGTCTGAGCTGTTACTCCACCAACAGTTTGGTACATGGACATGTCAAGTAAAATGACAAAGAGTAAACTAACCTAATAATAAAGAATTATCCATCCATCTTACATAGAAATAGCCTATGTATGAAAGCACCATGTATGAAAAACTTTATGCACAATTTTTTCAGAATGGTTAAAAAAAAAACAACAAAAAACTTCCTCAGTCAGACTTTTAAAACAGCTGTACATTACGGTTGCCATAGTAACCAGCATGTGGTTAGAGTTAAGTTAATCAGCACAGGTGTAGAGGGATGTACCCCTTTCTGACGTGTGTGTTTGATGTCAAAGTAACAGGTGTATTACAGTACGGTGTGGCCCGTCCCACTGGGATTAAATCAGACCTGCTCAGCAGCTGCTTTTCTTTCACAGTCTGAGGAGATGAAAATGATGACGTCCAAACTCTTGCCGCTCAGTTGTAACACCTGACTGAATTTGCTGCAAGTTTTGAAAGCTTTAGGAATCCCTACTTTATGAATTCTAAAGTGAAACATTGAATCCAATAAAAGTTCTGTCAGTTGCTACAATATTTTGTTTGTATCAAATCAAAAATTTGAGTTGATGGTTTTCGCAACTCAAACATTTAAGTTGATGAAAAATAATAATGTTTTTAAATGTAACAAATGACAGAACTTTTGTTAATTGATTCAAAGTTTCACTGTGCTGCTTTTCTCCTTCAGAATCTGCTGGAATTACGTTGATGGTGTTAATAATGAAAAAAAATTACAGTAAATCAAAAAACATAAACACTGGAGCTCCGGCGTTAAAGGGCTAAAGCACGTTTTTGTCCAGATTGCACGCTATGTCTTTCGCTTATAAGGTGGGTTACCAGAACACGCCACACATCTGTCCACCTGACACTTGTCCAGCCTTTCTGTCAAATTATACACCCCTTTGTTGCCCACAAGTCAAAAAGTCAAAAAGACAATGCTTATCATTGTACAGTGACCTTGCAGGAAAGTGAAGAAAATGTGCCTCGGCTTTGAAGAATGGCGGCATCGACTTTGCAACGCTGTGCCCCAAAGTTTAGGAAGAGGTACGGCCTCAAGGACAAACTTAAATACCTGAAAGTTTCATTTCCAAGGTTATGAGTGCTTTTTGCAGAAATAGTTAGTCTTTTCTGAACGGGTGAGACTGAAGTGGCCGGGGAGGATAATGGCATAGAGACGCGGTGCCTCTTTGTTCCTCTTGACTACACACCAACCTCTTCTTTTCACAAACAGCCTCTTTTTTATGATGCGGTATTCATGAAAACATGCAAATGTCAGAGGGCCATAGGATTTTTGAGTTTTGAAAAACATGAAATAGAAAAAAAAAAGGAAAAGAAGAGAAAATGTTTTATATTGAGCATCGCTTCTGGGTCAGCAGTCAAACTAAGATTTGCTTCCCTCCATTGATGCAGCTTTAAAATGAAACTCTGGCTCTGGTTTTGCCTCAAGCAGAAAAATGCTTTAAAAAAAACCCACCTTGAGACATGAAAAAAACATAATTCGAAGATCTACACGCCTTTTAAAGCAGAGCTGTTCACTGATTCTGACTCTGACCTCCTTTGTGTTTTGGTGTCTTGGTTGTAAACTACAGGAATAATGCACATTTTATATTGGAAATAAAAAGCTTTTCTTGTGAAAGATATTAATAAGTAAAGTTGTTGTGTTTTTTCTTTAACCACCAAATAGCTCCAGGTGCAGAGGATCAAAAGAATGAAGCAGAGATGAACAGAAGTGTCTAAAATTCTAAGTTTTCCATGAGGCTTGAAATAAGAAAAGTTCTGATATGAAAGGCTAAAAAAAGTACGATTTATCTCTGAAACTGTTAAAATCCCACTCTGATCAAAATTGGGTTTTTGGTGTTTTTTAACATGTTCTTGTGGCATTTTTCTAATAATGGAGGAAATAAATATAGTAAAAATAAATTAAGCTCAAAGTTGCATTTCTACAGCCCCTAAATGACATTGAATCACTAACTGGTGCGTATCAGTCAGTAACTAGAACTTTTTTTTTTACTTCAGTTTTCAGAATTTTTTTTTTTTAGTTTAGAAAAAAAAAGTTTTACTTCAGTTTTTGAATTTTTTTGTTACTATCTGGTGTGCACCAGTTACTCACAAGATTTTTTTCTTTCTTAAAATGTAAGTAATGGATGCGCATCAGATAGTAACTGGTACGCACCAGATAGTAATAGATGCGCTCCTGATAGTAATAGATGCTAACCAGATAGTAACTGTTTCACACCAGATAGTAATGCTTCACCGACATTTTATTTTGAAGATTTGTTTACTTCCTGTCACCGTAGTGCTGCGTTTACTTTACGGCTTGTTTTTGGCTTATAAACTTAAAATCCAAAATTATTCTCCATTTTAGCCCAAAAATACAGTGTTCCCAAATTGAATTTTTAATACACTCTACTATATTTCTAAAGATCACAAATTAACTGTCTTGAAAGTCGCTAATATTAGTCCTCAAATTTATGAAAATCACGAGTATCCGTATTTCTTTCTCCTCCAGGATCAATTGGTACTTCTGTGAATTAAAATAGACACCATCCAGTCGTCACTATCAAACCCAAGTCCCTGATTGGTCAAAGTTTGATCTGGTTTAACACATGTTCACTGGCCATGTAATTGGTACTGAGAGCTCAAAATTGTTCTCAAAAATGTGTGTTGAACATGAGAAATGCACATTTTCGAGCATTTACATACTTTTTATTGGAAGTGCACGCTTGGCTGCGGTTTGGTGAGGGCGGTGTGAACAATCCTTTTCTACACAAAACACATACGTTGTGGTTCCTGACACATGCAGTCCAGACAGCTTCATCAGCCGTTCAAAGCAACACAACAGAGGCTCAAAATAACCTCAATAAAACATCAGGCTCTGCTCACTGAGAGGATTCCAACAGCAGCAGGATAACAAATGAGCCACAAACAAGCTGCGGCTCAAAGAACACAGAAGAATGCTGACTCCATTCAGATCGAAGCGAAAGACAAGCGCGGAGCTCTAGGAGCCGGAGAACGCCGAGTGTCTGTCAATAAATAAGTCTCTCTGGATGACTGTCACATTATGCTTTATGAGAATGAGAATGATGAGGCTATAGAGCGGCCGTTTGCTGCTGATTGAATGTACTTGAATAATTGATTATTAGCTAGAGTGGCCATCTTTGTAATGCTCTGACAGTTTAGATGATGCAGGAGTTTATTAAAAGAAGATGGAGCAAACAGTTGTTGCTGCTTGTACATGCAAAATGAGTTAGAAGGTCATGTTTCAAACTTCTTGAGTCATATTTGATCAAGATTGATGCATATCTGTGTCATTTCCAAGCAATTTCAAAGTATATTGTTGTAGGAGATGCTTGACGTCACCCAAGCAGCTTCTTAGTCAAATCTACAGAAGCTTTTCAAAATAAAATAACTCATTGATATGTTTTTTATTTTTTTATTTTTGGTGGATTAAATTCTGCTTGTGCTCTTCAGAGACTTGACCTCAATCATGGATTTTAGTGCTGCAGGAATTTTGCTGCAAAGTAGTTTGACCTAAAATGGCCTTGTCCAGCAGATTATAAATATGATTATCTATTGAAAGTAAAAAGTGAAAAAAGGTGAAAAACATCAGAAGAAAATTAGTGTCTCAAATTTAGACAGGACTTTTAAATGAACAATATCTCTTGATGTCTAACAATCTAACAATCTGACTTCTAAAGAGATCTGTGTGCAAAAAGGACAAGAAGCATTTACCAGTAATTAATACAAATATGTCAGTGTCTTTTTTTTTACTGCTCATAAAATCTCTATTCCCTTGGTTATTCTCTCGTTTAGGAAGCCATTGATAAAAAAAAAAAAATCAACAGGTTGCACTAATAAAATATAAGAAAGAACTCAAGAAATGAAAGAGTAACAGAGGGAAGTCAACAATACAAATTTACACATGTTAGATGTGTCTGAATTCCTTCACTGCTCAGTACTTAATGCACTAGTCCGTATATTGTGTTCGCCCTTTTGTAGTGCTATCCAAATCTACAATTCCAAAGTCGAGTGCCCTAAAAAATTCCTAGAAGTCTTTGCAAAAAAAGTGTGCATCGATGCTCACCAGATTTGGGAATATAGACCACAATGCATTGAGTTTAAAAATTTTTTGAGATGAAAAAAGAAAGACGTTTTTTTAAGGAAGTGTCTATTTGCACGTACTTTCAAAAACATGCGGCCAGTGCTGAACTTTTTTCTTGGTTGCAGGGACCCAGAGGAAGGGTTAAGGTTAGGATTATGGTTACGGTTAGGGTCAAACAAGTAAATGGTTCCTGCTATTTCTGCAGCTCACTGCTCCTCCAGAGGATGGGTCAAATGCGGAGGACACATTTCTCACATCTAGGAGTGTGACAGTTAAGTTTAAGTTTAATTTTAAATACGGGTCCCCAGCCTCTGAGCCGCAAACCGGGACTGGTCTAGTACCACAACACGGAGCGCAGCAGTACCCAAACCCAGTACCGGTACCCTAACCTGTTACCGGACACGGTACCAGACGAAGACCCGAACCAGAACCAGTACCTAACAAGTCAGGGGGACCAATCCATGTCTGGTACCGCATCCGGTACCGTGTCCCGAGTAGGGTTGGGCACCGAAGTTCGGTTCCAAGTAGGAACCATTATGATTTGCGCGGTTCTACCGAAACCGAAAGATGCGGCTGCAAAAGGTGCCGGATTTCGGTTCCAAAGTTCATTGAAGTTTCATTTGTCTGTGGACATGTCAATCACTTGTACTCCCTTCTGATTTTTTACGATTCAGCCTATCTATTTACTTTCTTGTGTTCGTGGGCGGGCTCATATAAAACCGCCGAGATGGTCGGCTTCCGCAACGTCGGTGGGCGGGACTTTCGCTGTGAATAGTGGAGTTTCCGCAATTTTTAAACAACGCTGGAGCCCCATCCCAAAATGAAACAATGAATCGTTTCCTCCTTGTTGGGCTGCTAATAGCAGAAAGCTCGGCTCGGCTCCGCCCACCACCACAGCGGGTCGTCATCATCTGCTGCGCTTTGCAGCCGTGTGATTGACATTTATCTTCCGCCTTATTTTATTGAAATAAAATATTGCTTTTGCCCAAAAACAACTGAAAATAATGCCACATTCCTGATTTAATTTAATAAAATGTCAGGCTAAAATTTCCAGGACGTTTAAGTTTATTTAAGACGGAGTTTTATATTATGCTTTATATTACGTGCGCACAGCTGCACGGCAGGAGGGAGTCTGCGCTTGTTTGAAGCCGTTCTGCTTTGGATTTAGGAAGATAAAGGCATCATTTTTTATTACTGAAGTACCGCAATAAGCACCGAAAGGGAACCGAAACCGAAACAAAAGAACCGCGGTAGCACCGGAACCGCATCAGATCCCATCGGTGCCCAACCCTAGTCCCGAGGGTTACAGACCCTTGATTTTAAAAAAAAGTAAGCACGTCAAAAAAACGACAAGTTGGGGAAACCCAAAACTTCAAAAAGTGACGCGGATGAGTTCTTAACCTTTAAATGCCTGTTGTCTCAAATATGCCACAAGTCAAATTAGCTATAACATTACCTGAATGTAGCATTTACTTAAAAACATAAGTGAATATATTTTTTCACATCTGGTAATAAATTCAAGTTGTTAACTTAACGTTAACATGTGACGACTTGGGAATGAGAAAGTTTTGACACCGTATGAGGGGAAAGGGAAAGCTCAAAAAAAGGTGATAGTTGGGATTTTACTCTTTCATTTCACAGAAATTGTCATTCTTGTTGTATAACCAGGAATTTAGGATTTAAAAATGTCCTTTTTATCTTGTGAATTTTTTTCTTTTTTCAAAATAACACTCACTTAAAGTACCAGACGCCTAATTTCTGCCCAGATAACTGAAGGCTGTGAGGACTCTATCAAGTGGACCTTTAATTCAACAGGATGCTCCGTCATTAAGCTCTACGTGCCACGATAAGCATTAGCAGCCATTTAGAGTTTTTCTGCTCCTGGGTGTGTCATGCTGCAACAATGACTTAGTTTATTTTCTTGTCACATCGTGGGCCACAAACAAGAAAAAGCATCTGTTTCTCTTGGTGGTTAATTACTCTCCCCTGATTATGAGTCAGCGTGCCTGTTTGGGAGTGTGCGTTCATTTGAGCTGCTCCTGGCAGATTGCTTTGGTCATTACGAAAATGAGTTTGTGGAGCCTTTCAATCAGGGATAGCTAGGATAGGAACTGAGCATCGAATGTGCGTCCATGTCTGCGTATGCTAGTGTTTTGTGGACTTTCCTACAGACATGTTATTATTTAATTAGCAGTCGCAGCTAACGCAGAAAGCTGTTAGTGATCCCAATTTCACACAGAAGAGATACAGTTTGCAGACTTTTGCAGATCACAAACATGAATAATTGGATGCATACATAAATGGAAATAACACATACCACATTTATTATAGTCATTATGACAAATGCATTTGCTCTTTAACTGAAAAAAGCCTACTTTTGTCTTATATTTAGTCTCCTAAGGTAGCAAATTTCATTTCTATGTGTTTTCCAAATAGCAATTAGCCTAAACAGGCTTTTCCCCTCAATTACTATTATTGTTAGCAGGCATGAAAGCAGCGGGGAATGTACTATGTTGGTAAACATAATTGCACTCGGAGCACAATCACTGCATTTGCATGGGGCTGCTCTGCTAGAACACCTCTGTCATGTAGTAAAGCCTTGAGTTTTAGAGTCTGTATTCCAGACAGATACATTAGGAGCAGCGGAAGCAAATGTAATATGGAAATGAATGCAGATGAATAATTGAGAGGACACGTCTTCAAAAACCTACATATATGTATCAAAGCCAAATCGGTCCATATCAGAATTCTGGATTAGGCTGATACTGAATTGGGCAGAATGTCTGGTGTTTGTGGAGAAAATGAGTTTTTGAGTGTCACAGGTGTCTTTGGATGACATTTGGCTTCCAGTGAGGCAAAAAAGAAGACAAATGAGCTAAAAGTTAAAAAGGAAGTACAAATTAAAAAACAAAAAAAAACATCCTGGACAGTGCTTATACTAATACTCAACAGTAGATGACAGATTCAATACCTTGAACGTCACGTCTGTTTTGTAGGAATGTAACAATTAATCAATTTAATTGATTAATCAATTTATATTCCTACAATGTAACCGGATCGATTTGTCTAACGCAAGTTGTTCATCAAATCGATCTATGCAACATATTCTCACTCCTAAGTCTTCACATTCTGATGTTTGGTTAAGGACCCCTCTGCGTCGCCTTTTGATGCTTTGGGTGTCCCCAAGTCTGGGGAACTGGCTGTTCCCATTAAATCACGGGTCCCCAACCACCGGGCTGTGAACCAGAGCAGGTCCAGTACCATGACGCATAGTGCACAGGTACTCAAACTGGGTATCCTAACCCTACACCAGACCGGTTGCGGTACAAGGAAAGAATCAGTACCAGTTTAAGGTTAGGGTAACGGTACGGCATCCAGTACTACATCCAGGTTCAGCATCTAGTACTGTATCCGGTACCGTACTCCAAGCATGTCAAAAAACGTCAAGTTGGGGAAACCCAAACCGTTAAAAAGTGACATGGAAGGGACCTTAAAAATACCTTCCGTGTCACATACCTTGTACCTTGTTCAGTTCAAGGTATTTATCCTTGAGTCACACTGGTGGAATTTTTGGTTAAAGACATCCTGGATCAATTTTAGGTCATCGAATCAGATTGTTCGAAGTGAACCAAATGAACCAGTATCAATGGATTTGTATCATCAATCACAAATGATGATGTGAATCGAATCGTTAGTAAAAAGAATCGTTACACCCCTTCCTGTGTCATGGGATGGTTTATTCCTGTTATTTTGTTTTCTGTAAATTTCTCTTTGTTGTAGTCATTGACTACATGAGAACTGGACGGATTACTTCCAGCTCAACAAAATGAAGTCAATTTAGTTGCCATTTTTGGTTATATGGATGTTGGAGCCAAACAACGTTAGTAAGGAATAATCTGTCTAAATCCGCCTGAGTCATTTTGTTCTATGGCAATCAGGAGAGAGCTTGTTGGAAGTCCAACCCGTGCCACTTGAAAGCAGGCTTGAGAGAATCTGTCAGTCAAATAATGCTGAACATTCGATGTGCTTACTTTTATTAACTTGTCTAGTTGGTCAATTTATAACTTGAGTAGCTTGCAAAAAACATAAAATGAAAGCAAAAAAAAAAATTAGGATTATCTAGAAAATGTTAAAAACAGGTATTAGAACTAGAATGGTTGTTCTGACAAATAGAATGACTGAGTAATAGGTGTTTATTTTTCAATAAAAGTCAATGGGATTTTGGCTTCGTGGGGCCCCTCCCCCCATGGCATTCTTGTTTGGAATGCCAAAGGGGGAGGAGCCAGTCACCTCAGTGCTCATTTACAGTTAATAAAAATCTAGAATGTTCTTAAAGCAGACACCTTACTACACCTGGCATTTGAAGTATAATAAAAAAGCTGTTTAATTTAACATTTATCTACACACTCTGCTATTCCCAAATTTTGCTTTACAAAACAAATAGGACGGAAGTTTGTCCTGCTTAAAGTCCAAACATCCTTTCAGCTAAAACACACAAAAAGCCACCATGTGAGATTCACTTGTGCTTCAAGTCGAGGTTGAGGGGGTTAGGCTAAGGTCAGCACGGTCTGACATGTTCCGTCTACAGTCTGGTAAGATAACAGATTCCCCACGAGACGGCCGGCCAGGCAGCCAGCCAGAACCAGACGTATAAACTACTGCAGCGTAAAGTAAAGGGTCATCCTGGCCAGCTCCAACACGCAGGAGGTGAGGGGCTCGGCAGGCAGGTGTTCGCATGCGGGTCTGCGTGTGTGCTCGAGTGTGTGCATTTGAGAAATCCTATCCCATCAGTGTTCATTTTCTCTGGGGTTGAGGCTGTGTGTGGACATGCATGAATAAAAGATGAATGTATGTTCGAAGGCGCACGCATGCATGTGTGTGTGTGTGATTCAGGCCTTACCCTTTAGGTGGATCTTATTTTCCGGGCTGTGCACCAAAACCGAGCTAACTGAATCCAAGCTGTCGTAGTTACTGCATCCAAGAGGGCCCGTCCTTGTTTCAGTAACCTAGGAAACAGCAAGAGGACAGTTTGATTCACAATGATCACATCAGGGTGTGTATGTTATGTCCAGGATAAATGAGAGGGATTTTTTGTTCTTTGTCTGTGACAGGGGAACACATAAGTTATGGCAGCTTTGACAGCAGGTCAGCTAGAAGAGGCAGAGCCGTCTGACAACCGGCTGCATCTTTTTGGTTTTAATTTGTCCCAGACCTCTGAAGTTTGCAAGTACAGTTTGAAAAAAACTATAGTGAAGATAACAATAAAAGTGATGGTAAAAGAGTAACTACAATAGCAGTTCTTTGTGCATCCATGATAGAATAGATGAAATGCAACTTCAGAACTTTTAATCAAAATAACTATTTATATTTCTAAACTGTACAAAAGTCAACTTTACATTCATAATATTGAGGCTGCATCTTTAACTAAAAGATAATAACATTAAACTTTTATCTAAAATATCTCAGATCTCTGAGAAAAAAAATCAGGAAAAAAACAGTTTTAACAACAAATATCAATTTTTAATATACAGTTGTATTTAAATTATGATTTTATACATTTTCCGTGTTATTTTCAATGAACAAAAGATAGAGATGACACTGCAATTAAAAATGTGAAAACTTTTTTATTTAAGGGGGAAAATGTAAATTTTTTGGGGGGTTGTCACAGTTACTTTGTTGTGTTCGCCCATGTTTGAGTTCTGCTACAACAACAATTGTGTCATAATCTCTGTCAGAGTTTTGACTGAGAAAAATATTGAGCTGTATTTTTTCTGTAAAAAACCATGAAAAACATCTGCGCTTTTAGCAATTCTCCACCTCATACACGCTGGGGCTTTTAGTAACTCCTGTGTGGAACTTGAATAAAAAGCCACCTGAGAGCTGCCGCTCCAACCTCTGCTTCCTTTTAAACTCCCAAGAGCCCTTCACTGAGCGAATCTTTCAACATGAATCCCTTTTCCCGTCTTATCTCTAGTTTTTTAAGATTGTGCACATCTAAACATCTTCGGTATGTGTTTTCTTATGATTCATGACATCTTTATTTCAATAGACCAAAAGCCGACAGTAGAGTTGGACAGTTGTTTTGTGTTACGTTGAAGCAAAGTAATGCAGCTTATTTATTTATTTATTTGGAACGAAAAAGGGAATGAATGAAACAACTTAAAACGTATATTTTGAGCTGTTAAATATCAATTTAGAGTTTTTTCTAAGGTGATTTTATTAGAAATTACAATCATTTCAAAGGATCATATTTGACTTATTTGTATCACCTTAAATTTTTATTTAGTTGTTTTGCCATTTTTGTGAATAAAATTCTGGAAGCAACATAGTAAAAAACAAACAAAAAAAATTACTTTTTTAATTTTTAGGGAGATTGTTAAACAGGATCTTCATAGTCTATTAGAAAACTATGGCCACAAGAGGGAGGAATCACAAAAACACAAACCCTTGTTTTTATGTTTTCTGCCACACACATTTCTCAAACACTATTAAAAATATTGTATTAAACAATTAATTGAAAAAAATGGTCATGTACGGAAGTGTTGAAGTATTCAATTTGAAAACAGATGTTTTTCTTCTAGTTTTTGTGGTTTTTGCACTAAATTTCTTAATAACCCCAACAGCAAAGAACTACAAACACTGCTAAACACTAAAATTGAAAAGCCACAATTTGTCTCTCATTCATGATCCGTGTCTGTACTATTAATGCATTCTTCACAATAACACCAGTTTATGTTCTTTCCATACTAATGCCTTTAATCAGCCACCTATAAAGTTGAAAATGTATGCACACGTTGAAAGTGTAAACTCCTTTCCCTTTATCCGACAACTGACAGAGACGTTTCGTCTCAACTTTTTCATGAAGGTCTGTGTTTTCAGAACAAAATAACTGCAGATTGAACATATTGATAAAATCCAGAGCCATCTGTTTCTCCCGTAAAGCCATTCGACTGTGTACTTCTCATTAGTAAGCCTGCAGCTCCATTCCAACCTTCAACTCTTTATTTGGCAGTAACAAGGGAAGTTTCAGTCTTTGATTTGCTCATTAACTCTGGCTTATCTTTGATAAAACCACATAGACTTTTCATAAACTGCCTGAAAGTTGCAGGTTTTATTTTTTTCTAAATGTACAGTATTTGCAAGGTAAGCTTTTGTTTCTCCAGCTTTACTTTTTTACCTATTAGAATTAGGAGCCTGTTAGCAAGCTGTACATGTTACCCAGGATTCTCCAAGTTTTGAAAGAATTCAAACAATGTAAAACCAGTTTAGCATATTATTGCCGTTGAATTTGCTTAAATGTTGGAGTAAGTTAAAGAAAATAGTCTTGACTTACGTCATATATAAGGTGCACCGAACAATAGGGCACATTGAGTGAGACAAAACAGAGAAAGATTAGTCTTTCAGTCAGAGTTTATCAAGTAACTCTAGAACTTCTTTGTAAAATGCTACGCATTAGCCACGTTAGAAGCGTTAGCTACATTAGCGTATTCACAACACCTGTAACTCACAAACTTTTTGCAACATGTGAAAAAAATAGACTGATACTGCTAAAAAAAAAACAAACAAACAAAAAAAAAACATTAATGTGACCATGCTAACTTCCAACCAGTTTTGGTACCACTTAAAAAATAGTCTGACACTGCTACATGTTAGCCGCATTAGCATATTCACTAAAAACCTCAACCTTGTTTGCAACACATGAAAAAAAAGGACTGATGGTTCTAAAACAAACGTTACTTTGACTATGCTAACAACCAACCTTATAGTAACATTTAATAAGAGCACAGTGCTACATCGCTACATGTTAGCTGTGTTAGCATATTCACAATACCTCAAACTCCCCTTTGTTTGCAGCATGTAAAAAAAAACAGTCTGATACAGCCAAAAGAAATGTTGCTGCAATTATGCTAACTCACAACCTTGTTAGCAATATGTAAGAAAAATACATGTTTGCTTTTTTTTCCACAGTCTATGCAGAGGGTGACAAGGTTTTAAGAAAAATTTTAAACTAAACAGCGACCAAACTATTTTTTGACATCAGTCAGAAGCCGGCTGAGCACATTTTGAGGTCGAGTGACTGACAGGTGGCAGGAAGGCAGTAGTGCAATATTTTACTGATAGGAAGGGTCTCCAAGGTCCCCAAAATCAAATGATGATCAGCCAATTTCAGACTGCCACCCTCCAGCAAGCACCCTGCCCAAGTGCTGCGATCCCACTGCCACAGTCTGATTGTTAGAAAGCGTACAGAAGCAGCACTCAAAGATGGCTGCTGATATGGGCTGGAGGCCCGACCATGACCGGAAGACAATCTGGTCCAAATAGGGTGACAGCATTGATACCTTGTCATGGCGTTGATAGCACCACATGTGCTCAGAGACCTGCACATTGATGAATTGCGGTTGATGCTGAGAAGAACACGAAGAGGGCAGAACTTTGTGCTTTCTTGGGAGGCATGTTGTCTAAAAATGTGTAAATTTGTAAATTGATAAGATAATAATGTGTGCTCAAAATCTGAGTTGCAAATGAACAGTGGTTCACTTTTTATACCCCGGGCTACTGGGTGGCTGGTGGCATGTGGCACTTGATATGGACGACTGCTGTCCACAGACTTTTACACATCGTCCAATCAGAGCTACATGCTAGCCGATCAAATCACCGCCCTGTGGCTGCCTGACTGCTGCCGTCTGCATTTATGACCACGCCAACAATTTTCAAACAACAAAAATTGGGCAGAGGCAGCTAATCTTAAAGATTCTGCCAATGCCTGGCCATCGAGCGGCGGCAGTTGTATATGTGACTAGGCGCACCAGATTATAAATCCATACTGGTATTTTTAAATAAATGAGGGCGCCTAAGTGTGCAATATAGGAGGGTGAATAAATAATTCTTATATTATTGAAAGTAACGCCCCATTTTTTCACTATTCCTAAAACCAGGCTAACTACTAATGACCAAAAATAAGCCCTTTCAGTGATGTATTTAAGCTTTTGTGCCTTTTGCCATGATTGGCTTTCCAGAAGCAGCGAAAAGCTCTTCAGAGCTGTCTTTGTGAAATGCTCCAGAACCCAACTGTCGGCAGAATCTATTTATTTCTGAAAAGAAGGGAAGTATTTGAATCCTTTTTCTGACATATTCTGTTGTTGAACATATAATATTGGGTTTAAAGGATTAGCTGAGATTAAGAACAATCATGAAACCGTCATGCTTTTGGAGACAAAATTGGCTCTGTGTGGATCTTATCCAACCACAGCCCAAATAATGACAATAAAAAGAATCAATTACATTTGTTGGAGTTTTTCCTGGAACCTAATTTCACCAAATAAATAATAATATTATATTATATATAGCTAAAAATGCATAAATCTACATAAACCATAGAATCCATAACAGAAAGTCTCTGAAAGTCTTCATTTTACTTTTTAACAGCTGTGGTTAACATTTCAACCCACAGTTTGCATCATTCTGAGGCAGCCTCTGGCTCAGTACTAAACAGGCAATTTCATACAGTGGTTGAATCCCCCCCAATCTCTCTCCTTTTTCCTCTCTTAGGCTGAATGTGTGAGTGAGGCTCTTCCACTTTGTTGGTGTAGATTGAGATAATGCGTTTGACTTCCAGCTCCTACTTGGCGCTGTGGTGACACAAAGCCCAGAGGCATACATGGACACAGGTCAAGTGCATCCCACTCAGTGACTTCCTTTTAGGCGATGAGTTTGTACAGCAGAACTCAGCAGGTGGCTCACATGCTAGACATCTTCATTTAGCAGTAAGTGGATACACTGGAGCTTGCTGTTCTGAATGCATTTTTGATGTCTGTACACGAGTGTACTAAAGGCACAAGGTTTTTGATGATTGGTATAAAAAGGCTGGGGTATGGTTGCAGAAAAATTATGTTATTCTCTTGTTGTAATACTGAGTGTATATCACTTTGTTTTTTTTTTAAATGTTGTAAAAACTTCTCATTCCATTTGGTAAAAACCTGTCTAATATTTCTATACTATTACACACAAACACTCAGTGATTTTGCTTTGGGTAACTCTACAAGATTAGCTTACATTTTGTCAACAATAACGAGCAGTTACTCAATAAGAAGTCAAGGAAGGATAATGTATTATCATTATTATGATTTACTAAAATATATATATATATATATATATACTATAAAATCAATATTTTATTTGCTCAGAACAGCAACAGCAAATAGGTAGCATTGAGTCCGACTAACATTAGCCCCCGTCAGTTTCTTTCAAAACATGATTCTGTTTTGAAAAATACATTTACGGATTTGTGTAAAAGCATTAAGCAGGTCTGAAAAAATATGCTGCAAACAACTTATGTTCTTTTGTGTTAATTTACAAAATACAATCCAAGCTAACTATGTGTATATATTTGATAAAATCAAATCAAAATGTGTTTTTTTTTACCTTTTGCCATCATAGGAACACAAATTCTAATATGTTCACACATGCTGATTGTGAACATACTAATGCTATGTTCTACCTCTCATTTTGCACAATTTTATGTCTTAGTGTGATTTTTTTTGTTTGTTTGTTTTCTGTCAAAAGATGTTGATAATAGAAGGATAACAAAACAAAAACATCTAAGTTAATTTGAGGCAGTAAAAAAAACTTAACTGAATAAAAAAACGTTTGCTTAGAATATCCAATTTTCTTTTTTTTTTCTTTTTAATTCCTGCTTTTGTGAGTCCTTGATTGGCAAAAGTTCAACTGAAAATGGACTTAAAAACAATAACCCTGGCGACACGTGAACATGAGAGTTTAAAATGCAGAAGCGTTCCAATACACGCGTTAACATAGACTTTTATAGGAAACGGTCGCATGAACGCATATGAGTGGTGAAACAGTAGCATCATAGACACACTTGTGTGAAGTCAAAATTTTCTAGGATTACAGTCAGGTGAATGGCCACTTCTACCAAACAGTTGATCAGTGTCGCTCAGCGGAAATTATCAAATTTGCTTTAATCAACCACATCTCATCTTTTCACATTTCACGTGATCAATGTGCTTTTGTGGCCTTATTTTAAAGAAATAACCTCCCTGTACTGCTAGCATCTCTGAGTGATCTCATGAATATAGACATGGCGACATTTGTTACCGGTGCTCATGTAGGCCACTTCAAAAAAATAAATCTGATCTCTCCACACCACCTGTGTCTACGATAATATAGTGATGAAGCAAAAAACTTGACGGTAGCTCATACCACACACGGCAGAA
>NC_050528.1:20299240-20310497 GCF_002922805.2 Oryzias melastigma
AACACAGTTTTGGTCAGTTTTCGTCAAGCAGAAAATTAGACGTGTGTCTAGACCAGAGGTCTGCAACCTGCGGCTCCAGGGCCACATGTGGCTCTTTTATCCATCCATTGTGGCTCTCTGGTTCAAGAGAAATTACAGCTTTTAATTAAAAAAATAACTGTAAAGTTAAAAAAACAAATAAAGAAAGAAAAGTAACTCAAACTGTATTCAAACTATGTGACACAGGGTGACTTTTATTTCGAAGGGAAGTCCTGTGGACCTCTAAGTTACAAACTAGCTCATATGTGGCCAAAAAAATTATATCATATTATATCTTTTTTTTGCCCCCCCATCCCAAAATAAAATAAAACAGCAGTTATTTATATTTATTATAATATTAACAAAAAACAAAATGAATCTCTTGTTTTTCTAGAGCGTGATTATAGACTTTGTGGCTCCCACTGGGTTGTTGTCAGTAAGACATTGACCAGATTGGCTCACTTTACACTTTACAGCATTAAAGATGAAAGACCTCTGGTCTAGACAGAGGCAGAAGATGTAAATCTGATGCATAAAAATGGCCTTCAGTGTGAAAGTGACATAAGATTGAACACAGTGACATGGTCTCTCCTAGACATTGACCTCACAGCAGACTGATGTGCACTTCAAGCTCTTTTGAAGAAGCACAAAGAACTCGCAACATTGAGGGTCGTAGGCACAGTGGTCAACAAAGTAAAATGAGTTTAGCACATGAAAAACGCATGAAGCTTCTTAGCCTGTAAAATATGAAGATTTCCAGCATTGCTTCTGTTCAGATCTGACAGAAACCAGTTGAGCCCAGATAAACACACTGCCTGTCTGGAGAATTTTGGCCAGAAATGGTTTCAGCCAAAAAGCCAAACCTCTTAATGTGGAAACAAGGCCAAGCGACCCAAGTACGCACAAAAACATAGAAAGTGGAGAGCAGAAAAATGGCAGCAGCTGCTTTGGACTGATGAGTCAAAATCTGAAATATTTGGCTGCAGCAGATGGCAGTTTGTTTTTGGAAGGGCTGGAGAGCAGAACAATGATGAGTGTCTGCAGGCAACAGGGAAGCATGGTGGAAGTTCCTGGACTATTTAGTACTGAAATTTTGCATATAGAGAGCTGGAGATTACAGGTGTTCTAAAGCTGAGAAATACAGGCAGATAGACCGAGGTATCATCCATTAGCATCAGAGAAGTTTATGATTGCATTGAATTTATCCTGCAGCAGGACAATGACCAAAAGTCATTAAAGACATACTCCAATCATCTTTAGATCTATTTTAAAAGTGTTCCAAGAGGTTTTTCAGTTTTGATTTTACAGTTTTTAGCCAACACTGAAAAGTCTGTCTTTTTCTAAGACATAGTTTCATAAGAAATTCATCTCGGAATTATGGGTGTGATTATTGGCATTGAAACCTCGGACAGCAAAAATAAGCACTTTTTCAAACTGCATTTTTCTATCTGCTCCTGATTCACAGCTATTTGAATAAAGAAATACTCAGAAATGCAATTCTGGGCTTGATCTTTTTATATATATCCTCCATTATTGGAAAAATGCCACGAGAACATGTTGAAAACACCAAAACCACAATTTTTATTGGAGAGGGACTTTACAAACGGTCTTCAGTGCAATACAGAACAAGAAGTGCTGGAGGTGATGGCATGGCCCCCACAGAGCCCTGATCTCTGTGTGTTTGGGATTACATAGAGATACATACAGACGGATGTTTAAATCTGTGCTCGATTCTCCAAGATTTTTGGCAAAAACTACCAGTCGAGTTCCTTCAAAAATGGTAAAAATGAATGCTGTTTGGGTGCTCAGTGCCGTGCAATAGTAGGAGAAGTAGATTTATTTGAACTTAATCAAGTGTTAATATTGGCAAATTGTAAAAAAATAAATTAAAAAAAGACAAAAGTATTTTTTTTCTTTTTCTGACTCAAATGAGCACATATAATTTCTTTTACATGAATGTTAAAATTAAACTGTTCTTTTAAGGTAACAGTTGTTCACAGTAGGTCCAACGGGCCTTTGTGTTTCCAATTGGTCATGTCCAGCTATTCACTGCTCTGTGCAACAAAAAAGGAAAAAAAAGTCACAGGGCACATTTCTAAATTGGCTCTTGGCATAAAAACCAGCCTTACTTCTTTTAATATCACGTCCTCAGTGAGTGCACTTCCAAATAAGCCACCTCGGCTGACGTGCGTACAGAACCTCACACAAAGCAGTTACTCATTTCAGATTTTCTATTTAAGTTGGAGCATGAAAGCACGGTCTTCCCACCCACACACCTGCTGTCATTTGTTCCGGTGTGAAAAAAGACTTAACTCTGCTTTAATAACGATCAGGAGTCGAATAAAATAAAATAAAATAAATAGAGATAAAAAGAAAGTACAGGCCGTCAAAGGAGATGTCTGATTTACTGTTTTTTTTTTTAATGAATTTTCAACCTTGCAGACTGATAAGTAGAATCAAATGGCTGGTTGTGGGTTTGGACAAACACTTGACCTGGTATCAGTTTATAGTATCGAGGTTACAGTGACGTGCAGTCAGGTTCACGGCTGGTGAAGCACTGACGCCATCAGTCAGATTTACAAACAGATGAAACCTACAGAAATGTTTACTCTCCATTTGATTGGCATCAGTTAAAGATAGATTACATTTTTATTTCAATATTTTCCACTGTATACAGCCTATAGCATAGAAAAAGAAATCACAAAAATTGCTATCATTGACTTATTTTTACTTATAAAGTCTGTGCATTGCTCCTTCTAAAGAAACACGATAATAATGTGTTTGTAGAAGTTTTCCTTTTCTGTCTTTAGTTTTCAAAGTTTTAAAAGTCCATCTGTCTCAATGAAGGTCACTACTAGTGACGTGTCTCCACACATTCTACAGTTTAAATGAAACGATATCAAAGAACGTCTGGATGGCTGCACTTGACTTGCTACCAATAACCATTATTCTTTAGCCGTGGTGTCACATTTTTCCAGGCTCACCAGCGCCCTCTTTCTTGAAGCATTTGTACTGCGTGCCTCACCTAGTGTATTTCTAATGTGCGTTTTTAGCTGATAAAAAGACTAAATGAGTTATTAGCTTACATCAATGTAATCAAACAGTTGGCGAGAAAAAAGAGAGAAGAGAACTTAATAAAAAAAAGCAGATTTTACTATGATAAAAAGATCGAATTAGTGAGGCGCATGTGTCAGCTACATCTCCAGTCAGTGTGTGAGGCACAGGGGAGGCATGGGCTGCTGGTGACTCACCTGTCGCTGTCTCATGTGTTTGAACAGGAAATTAATATATTTGTTATTTTTTTAAAAAAAATAAAAACTGAAAACCCACACAGAAATGGGTAATCATAGAAAATACATGTCTAAAAAATAATATTTGATTTTTAATGTATTAAAAGTATATTAATTTTATTGTATTTATGCATTTTTAAAGCTATATATTCTGTGCTTCACCTGACTGCCCTGACAGAAGATCACTGCTAACCTTTGGGCTACGTTAACACCGCCCTCAGCAACACACATTCAAGAAAAGTCATCTATTGTTATTAATTTTTTTCACTGAATACTTTCTGTATTGAAAAAATGTGAAATATGTTTGTATTAATTCTTTATAATAGAGTTACACCATGTTAGTGGGTAAATAAGGTGTTTTTTTTTTTTTCCTGAGCAGTCATGTCAGTATTTTTACATCTTAAACTAAACTTAATTTTTGTGACCAAAAACTTAACCCAAAATATCATGATTGATACTATTTAAAGCACGCTTTAAAAAAAGGATATTGCAAACATCTTTTTAAGGATTTCATTAAAGGGTTTAAAAACATCTTGATTCCATAAAGTTCAAATTTTCTGCTGAATCTTTACTATAGTAAAGGGGTTAATTCTGAATAAACATATTTTTGTTTAAACTTTCAGTTTCTCAGGAATTGTCTGTCTTAAAATGAGCTTTGAGATCAGTTATCATATGGAAGCAGATATGAGAAAAAGAGGTTTTATGGACGTTGCTAATGTTTGAGTTCCCACCCTGAGGAGTGATTGCTCGGGAATCTGGAGAATTACAAGCATAACTCACTTTACATCCAATAAACCTTTCATTTTTATAAGCAATACATGCACAGTGTCCTGAGACAGACATTTGTCAGCAAAGCACTGAAGCAAATCATATGCATCTGGATATGCACTGCTGTGCAAGTGTGTGTAGTACCTTAATGGCAGAGGTGGCAATCTGGAGGTGGTGGAGTCGCCGAAGGGTGCTTTCACGGTCTGTGAAGTAGGAAGCTGCCAGCTGATGGAGCAGTTCCAGAGACACCACTGAGCTGTTGCTGTTGCCCTCTGACTTCTTATTTAGCTTCTGCTTGTCCAGGAAAATGGTTAAAGACTCTTCACCTGCGAACGAGAAAAATATGCATTTTATTTCTAACTCAATTCCTCTGGGGATGCTATAAATTAAGCCATCGCTAATGTGTTTAGAACCACCAAAGGATCGCCTCTTCCTCGCTGACAGTGTGATGTTATAATTGGCAAACCTGAAGTGGATTTCTGTTTTTACATTTGGCATTTCTTTGGCAAATGTAAGCTGATTCTCAGTGGTTCTGTTGTTCGCCTCCTGTGACGCAAATAATCTAATTTTCTCTGCCTTTGCACCCTTTTGTTAGACAATTATAGAACCGATATTTTTTAAAAAGGATGAAATTTCCCATGAGTGAGTTTTCCATTTCTACTTTTGTTTTGGCTTTAATGAAAAACATGAAAAGGATCTTGCAGCTTTTGTTGTGCATGCTATATCAAGTATTGCCAATACATCACTGATCGATGTCCTTTGTCTGGAAGCCAAATGGCTGCTGAACTTTCACGCTTTTTCAAAAGTCAGAGTTGGCTCGGCTCTGTGTATTTCCTGGCGTGCGTCCAAGCTGCCGACTGAATTATCCAATGCTTCTCCCTGGATTTAGTCAAAAATCAGATCGGGGGTTCAGTAGTGGACATGAAAAAGGCTAGCGAGGAGTCACAGTTCCCATTACCAATTAAAACTTGTGAAAATCCTTGAAAATAGAGTTACTGAAAAAAAACTTTTGATAATCGTTTTGTGTGTTTCACAGATCAATTGATCAAAAAAGCCACAAACAAATTGTCATTATAGGTGAATTAAAAAAAAAAAAGAAAAATGGTGAGGGTAAATAAAGAAAAATATCTTTTAGAGTATAAGTTGTGCTTTTGTTTGGTTTGGCCGGGGCTGCGACTTGCAGGATAACCAAACCCTAAATCAACTTTCTTTTGGCTGATAACCTCTAGAAATGGGGCTTTAAAAGTGATGTCTGTTGGTAATTTCCAAATTTTTAACAAATTAAAACAAAATAGTTTAATTCTTGAACATATAGTCAAAAACCGTCTGTGTTGCCATCTACATATTGAATCGAGGTATTTCAATTGAATTTCTTGATTTGTCAGGCAGGAGAGGAGACTTTGACACAGCCATTTTAGTAGCTGTGTCATCAGTCTGCATTTTCTAGTATCCAGTTTTCATCTGCTCCTGATCCAACTCAATTTGAATTGGAAAATACTCAGAAATGCAGTTTTAAACGTAACGTGAACATTAGCAACAGTCCAGTGTGAACATCGTGTGTTAGAAGTTCAAGAATCTGCTTTAGCACGCATCACACACATCACATCACAGGCTTGGCGGAGTTGTTTAGAAGCAGATAAAGAGGATGAATAATTTAATGGGTTTAGTGAACTGAATGGATACAAAGTTTAGTTAACTTCCTTATCTGAATAATTGTTCTTATGTTGCGCTAATATTCTAGATTTCACTTATTATTTAATTAAGCTAAATAAGCTTCAATGTGTTACAATAGTAACGCGGTATTATATTATGTTTCATTATTATTATTTTCTTGTCAAGATCAAATGTTCCATTACTTTGTTTAATACATTTTTTCCCAAAAGTGTGACTTATCCTCCATTAAGACTTTTTATATGATTTTTTTGCTCTTTAAGCGTTTTTTGGCTGCTGCGACGTATACTGCAAGAGTGACTGATAGTCCAAAAAATTACAGTAAGCTTGTAATAACACTTGAATGCAATGGAGATACCTTAAAGGAAATAAAGCCTGACACATCGGATTAATAACTAATTTAAGGATTTTTTTCTTTTTTTTATATATATATATAAATTATCCGATTAAACTTAAATCTTTCCACTGAATAGAAAAAATGTAAAAACTGGACCTAATGGAGATGATAAATATGCATCCGTCTCCTTTTCTTTATTGGACAGAGCTGTTTATAATTTGCTTCTTGGCCCCTCCAACACACCCCGTGTTAAACAGGCTGGGATGTGCTCTTTGAGCCACGAGGAAATTACATCAGTGTCATGACTGTGTCTGACTGACTGCTTAACTCCTGTGTGGAGAACATAATCCCCACCAGAGCAGTCGGGGGCTTTCCCAGACGTAAACCCTGGATCACCAGTGAATGGAAGAAGCTGCCGAACAAGGAGAGGAGAGCTTTCAGGATAGGAGGCCGGGTCATGGAGGACCGTACTAGGAGGATATGAAGTCAAGCTACCACAGATCAAGGAGATGTGCATGAAAAATCTGGAACAGATGTTTCGGCAAAATAAAGCGCAGAGTATGTGTTCATGGATGAAAAATACCTTTGGGTTTGGATAAAAGACGGTTTAGTTAAAGGAAGTTTGAGGAATGAATGAGCTGAATTGGATTTTCCATAGAATAAACATGAGAGGCTAAGCAGATTCTTCAGCCACATAAACCCTGAACTCTCTCTTCACCTACAGCTTTATGGTAACACATCTGTAGTCTCCTCTACTCTTCCCGTTCAACCCAAGTCAGCTGCATTTTCCAGGGACACAAGCTGACCTGTCTTGTCATGGATCATCGTAAAGCAACACCATGGCTACAGTCAATTTGATTTGATGTCTATATGAAGCAGATGTTAAAAAGGAGGGTCTGGATTCGGATTATACTTTATTTGTAGATTTTGCCAGTCTTTTTCCTATGATGTGTCTTTGAATTTAAAGTTAAGAATAACAAACCCAGTTCTTAAGCCAGGGCTCACCAACCCTGTTCCTCAAGGGTTACTGCCCTTCTTGTTTTGTAGCGTACCCTGTTTCAGTAGAGGCTGATTAGCTGGATTGAATCAGCTCAATTTCTGATTGACTGTGCCCACCTGATCCAGGTGAGCAGCAATTACTGAAACAAGGTTATGCGCAAAACAAACAGGGCAGTAGCCCCTGAGGAACAGGGTTGGTGAACCCCTGCCTTAAACCTTCGTCACAACTTCCCCTTACTGGTAAATATGGGCTGTCTGCGGGCGAAAAGTGAGCAAACGCAGACATCCAGGTGGTCCACATGAAAGATCGCGGTTGTATATCGCTATGTGAATAGGCAGAGCAAAATTGTTCTTGGATATTATTTTCTGCAGGTATGCTACTAGTGATAAGTCATAGCAAACACTTAGATAACACATAGAGGTAAGATACCACAAGGGTTACAATGAAACCTTTCATGTCTATGACAGGAGGGGTTGCTATGGGGCAGCACTAAGTCGGTCGTCCCTTGATCGGAAGATTGGAGGTTCAATTGCCCTCCCATGCGTCGAAGTGTCCTTGGGCAAGACACTGAACCCCGCCTTGCCTTTGGTGGAAGGTTGGCGCCAGTGTTCGGCAGCGGAGCCACCATCAGTGTGTGAATGGAACTGTGAGTGTAAAGTACCTTCCACGGGCTAAGACAACCCAAAAACTCACAGCACCTGTAGGAGTTAACCTCCTATATGTCCTGTATGTCACTAAAGCTTTAACCTTTTACCACTGGAGCTGGCCAGACATTAATAACACACTCTTTGACATATCATAACTCCTTGATTGCTTATGTGATTAACGTGAATCGGCTGATTCTAAAGCAGTAAAAACGCCACTTGTTGTATTGACTATTGCCAACGTTTAGTGTTACATAATAGTGCAAAGCCACTTTTCTTGTCAACAGAATCAGTTGATTGATCATGTAAACCAGGGTTCTCAAACTCAATTTACCTTGCGGCCACTACAGATAGTCTGGCTGAAGCTGGGCCATATGGAGTTCCACTAGTATCAAAAGTATGTTTTTGCGATCACTGTCTATATCTTTGGTCCATTGTCTATGTCTACTGAACAAGTTTATTGAACATTTGTTCATGTCTATGTAACACTAAGAAATATCTTCCGCACGTCCTGTCAAACGACAGCAGCTAACGACGCTAGCAACTGTTGCTAAGGACTTTTCTGACGACCAGATCCAACGACGATAGCAAATGCAAAGATTTAAACATAAAGCAAGCTGAAACATCACAAAGCAAATACAAAGCTATTATCAAAGAAGCGTGGACATACAGAAGATTTGCTTAGTAGACACTGAACTTTCATATTAGGGCGGGGGCCCAAAATATCAACTTTGGGGCTGCAAGTGTCCTGCGGGCTGCCAGTTTAAGACCCCTGATGTAAACACTTCACTACTGTACAGACTGCTTATCTACACTTCAAAATCTGCGTATTTCGGTTAATTGCTTAAAATGGTTGACGAGTTACTGTAGTTGACAGAATGTAAACACTGGATCTAAAGCCCCCGTGTCAAAGGATTAATGGTGATTTTTTTGCTGTTGTGTGTTGTTTCTTTTGCATTTTTTCTTGTTCTGTGGCAACATTTGTCCCAAAGGGTGGAGAACACAGCTTAAGTTGAAATGGTCATAAGAGGAAAATCTAGAGCTTGGTGCACCTGACAGAGTTGCAGTATTCACAGATCGGATCATTTCTCTCCAGCCTTTACATCTCAGTCTTCTTTTAGGCTACAACTCGGAGTCTTGCCATCTCTGATGGTATTAAATTGACTCCATGATGTCTGCAAACGGTCTGAAAGCTGAGCGCAGGCAGCTTATGGATTGCTTTGTAGCTTAGTTCAAGGGGAAAAACAAACAAACTTTTCTGCATCATGAAAGAAGGATCGCAGACACAAAGTCGTTTTTAAAAACTTGTGTTTTCATATTCATGGTCCACACAGTAAAGCAGGATTAAATAATATAGTTCAACGTGGTTGAGCGCCACTGATTAAAAAAATCAGCTTGAGACTACTTGAAGCTTGAAATGTTAATAATTTTTGAATCATGTAAGTGTAGTTCAATCCACAACATTTCATACCCTGTATGCTGTTAGAGCCTTCTCCAGACTCTCTGGAACAAAGACCACTTTGAAAAGTCAGGAACTTCACACAAAGAGTCAGAATCACAAAATCTCTAATTCTTTATACGGGTTTTGATCAGTTATTCCACTGTGATTTTGCCATTAAACAAATAGTATCGATTTTTTTTTTTTTTTAAACAAAGAGACTCGCCGCTCCTTTCATAAACATAGCAGTTTCCATTTTTGAGGCTGTGCAGCTTCATGAATCAATTTATTCACTTCAGCTTTAGCAACATACACTCCACGGATCGATCCTGCTGGCGAAAGAGCAGGCAAGACTAGAGTAGGAACAAAAGAAAACAACCGATAGATATCTGGGATGTGCGCTTTCACTCGGCTGCAGCTAATCAGCACGCTCACCGGCTCTGCAGATGCAGTCGGGCTTGTTAATTACACACGGAGTCCATCAGCCTGACACCGCATTCATCTCAGCTAAATCTCTCCCAATGACGCTCCAGCGCGTACGCTGATTAATGTACGGCAGCGGAGTTTGCAGATGCCAGATTAAAGGTAGCTGTTAAGACACTGTCCGAAGGAAAAAAAAAAGATTTTACCAGCTGGATGTAGCTGTAGTAATCATTATCTCACAAGGATGCAGGAGTGAATGAGTTCCATACCTAACGATGTGTTTGGCCTTAATCTGAAAATCAATTGTTTTTATTTGTATGATCATTATTTTTTGGTTTTACTGTGTGAGGTGATAAATCTCTCCTGATGTGCTGCAGAACATCTCTTCACATAATTATTACAAAGGGGCGGAGCTACAAGGGGCCAGCTGCCACGCAGGAAAAACCTAAACCTCTCCCCCAGTTTTTGAGTCAAAATAGGTATCATCATCGACAAAGATTAAGAAATGATCAAGATAAGCTTTTTTCAGCCGTTTTTGATACTTTAATTTATAATAGCTGTTTTTATTTCCCATCCTTATTTCTTTATTTTCTTGTATTCCATTGATTTGCAACATACTGAAAAAAGAAAAAAAAAACAACACATTCTCATTCCCAACTCGTCACATATTGACGTTTGGCTTAAGTCCCTTCTGCGTCACTTTTTAACATTTTGGGTGTCCCCAACTCGTCGTTTTTTGACGTGCAGACTGTTCATAAAATCAAGGGTCTGCAACCCTCGGGACGCAGTACCAGATGCAGTTCCAAATGCAGTACCGGATGAGTGCTGGTCCTTGGGATGCGTCCAGCACTGGTGCTCTAACCAAGTACAAGTACCCTAGCCATAACCCGGTACTGGTTCGCGCCTGGTTCCGTGTCTGGTCCGGTGTCGGATTAGGGTTAGTGTACCAGGTTTGGATACCGTTGCGCTACGCGTGGCAATACTGGACCGGTTCTGTTTTGCGGCCTGGAAGTTGGGGACCCGTGATTTAATGGGAACAGCCAGTATGTCGAAAAACAATGAGTTGGGGACACCCAGAACATCAATTTTTGACACAGAGGAGTCCTTCACCAAACATCAGTATGTGACAACTTGGGAGTGAGAATGTGTTGAGAAAAACATAAAACAGTAGGAGCAGGATGAGGCAAAAAAGCCCCATACAATTTTATCCACTCACAATTATTCACTGTAAACAAAATAACTAAATTTTACAACACAATTTTTTTTCCAAAGCCTTCTTCTCTCTTTTTAACCCCCACATATAAAATGCTCTAGCTCCGCCCCTGACTAAAACTAACCAAACATACAGTAATTTGCATGTTTGTAGTATTTAATTTTTTCATTATAAAAGTGTAATATAACAGGACTGTTGGAGGCTGACTCCACTCTCAGCCCAGATTTGAAAAATTGAAAAAAGGGGGCGGGGCTAAGGAGGCTACACTGCGTCTTCAATAATGGAAAGTGATGCCAGTTTCACCCATTGAATGTATATTGAGTATAATTTGTATAAAGTGATAACAATAAATGTCTATTGCACATGTGTCAAAGTCAAGGCTCTCCAGGTAATTATATCTGACCATATTTATATATATATATATATATATATATATTTTTTTTTTTTTTTTTTTT
>NC_050528.1:20310523-20312050 GCF_002922805.2 Oryzias melastigma
ATATTTTCTTGTGCTTATTTCTAACTTGCATAATTTTGACAAAATACTTCTTTATGAAGAGTAAAATATTGAGAGTTATTTAAGGTTTATGTTGATTTGTTCTGGAATATTATACCTATTTTTTTAATTTATAGTAATGTTAGAAAGTTACATTTTTAAAGTTTTAAAAAAAAATTTTTTGTGTGCTCAATAAATGTTTATTCTGTTCGGCCTGCAACCTAAGGTGCGTTTTGGATTTTGGCCCCTCGTGCGTTTGAGTTTGACATCCCTGGTCTATTGTTCCTGTGGAAGATTTTTCTCTGTATAAAATCCCCGACAGCGGGGCTGCAATATGAATGTTACTAAAAAAATCAACTATGCCAGCGACAGGGGATACAAATTCTGGAAGGCGAAACACATCTTGACACAACATCAGGCACAACACGAGGGCTTGGTGTAGTGAAGGGGCCCCATGTCTGAGAGCAGTAAAATTATGCTAGCATCATAAGCTAATAAAGTTCAATGTATTAAGCTAACAAGACCGAGTGAAACGATCATTGTAAATCCATCACCAGGAAGGAGTTTACTGGATTCAATGCCAACTGCACTCAAACACTGTTATCTAACTTCCAAGTCTACTGGAAGGTTGTGCAAGCTAGTAGATTTTTGACAAGCAAATTTGATACACCTACGAGCCACGCTAAAGCTAACACAATAACAGCAGATTCAAAGATAGGCGCGACTTTTATACTGTGGCTCAGAGAATGATGACATGAAACTTCTGAAATTAACGTGGAATTGACACCAATTGACCAATCACAAAATACAACTGTAATACCTCATTATAACATGTAGGGGGCAGAACACAGACGGTTTTAGACTATAATTTCAAGAATTAAACAAGTTTAATGTGGCAAAGACCAAGAGACAGCCTTTAAAAGCCTCATTTATGAAGTTCAACAGCCAAAAAAGGTTGATTTAGTGTTCGTTACCCTTTAATCTCTCAAATTCTTGATGAGAAATGTGGGTCGGCTCAATTTTCTCCCAAGTGATACAGTTCATTTCGCTTGTATTTGTTTGTGTCTGGTTTAAAACTTTGATTTGATTTGCTGCTTCACTTTGAATCAATACCTTTTTTAATACAAATGCATTTCATTAGCAGATGATAGCTGCAACTATTTCATTTTTATTGAAGCAGCTAGGCCGATGCCAGACTTTCAAAAACTTTAGAACCGATTTAGTGTGTGGCTTCTCTATAGACTGTAACTTCAAAGGCCTAAAATAACCAACATCCAGAACAGTGCTTTATAAAAACAAGAGTGAGGGCATCGGCCGTATGGACTTACCTCCCAGTGTGGCAGAAACCAGGAAGTGGGTCCCGTACTTCTTGATGAGGTTTTCGTTGATTTGCTGCAGGGTTGGCCGTCGCCCCAGTAGCCGCAGGTTGCGTAGGAACTCTGGTGCTAAGGGCAACGGCGCTTTCAGGAAATCTCTCTTTTCTGTGGCCAAGCTGTTCACCTTCCAGTGGCTGAACTCCCTGCAATTATG
>NC_050528.1:20312179-20360390 GCF_002922805.2 Oryzias melastigma
GAATTAAGAATTTATATATTTTTTTCACGTTGATCTGTAAATTGAGATATTATAAAGTAAAATAACATTTTTTTTATAATCAATTATTCTTTTTATTTATTCTTGAACCATCTCAAGGCACCAACAATAAGACCTTAGTCACATGCACCCATATGGGGTGTGGCCCATTCTGGTTTTTGGAGTGTCCCACCCATGATCAAGGGGGACAAGATTTTATGTCTGCCACAGACACCAGTGAAGATACACAAACTACGTTCTGATTGTCAGGTTGCACACAAGGAGTGCACACTTCCCAGTTGTGCAGGATTTGGGGGGCATTACCTACCTCTCCCTTACCCTTATGTGCTAAAAGCTTGCTAAGACCTGTTGTACGCAGCATGCCCATAGAAAAACAAATATTTTCCCTGGGACCATGGGTTTGAATAAACTGTTATGTTAACCAAAGCCTTTACAAAAAATGTATTGAATGCCTTTATGTTCAACACTTAACATTAAGATTTGAATTGGAGGGATAAAATACCATTTTCTTGCTCAATGCTGCAATTGTAGTTCACAGTTTCTGTAAATGAATGGTAAAATACTCAGGTGTGTGGCAAGGATCAAAACATTTTAGAACAAAACTTGACAAACAGAGGTTAAATCCATTTTAAAAATATTTCATGACTGACTTTATGCGTTTGTATAATTACCGGTGTGAAGCCCATTAGGACAACTGCATTATGATATTGAGATATATAAATAAATCTGAATTGAATTGAAAACAAAAATGCACACTAATAAACAACCTAAGGTGGGTTGTTTTTAAACCAACTCAAGATATTCAAGTATCTAAGATGAGCAGCGAAAATTTTTAAGGAGGAATATTTTCTACGTAAAGTTGCTATGACTCAACTTCAAAACACCATCTCCATAAAATTTCACCGACGGCCTAAAACTTAAAAATGGTTTTCTGGGTTATTTTGACTCAGGAAAACAAAAACAAATTACGTTAAAATGAAACCCCTATAACCCAAAAAATAAAAGTGACCAAAAAGCAGATCGTAACACAAATGACTCCAAGAATTGGGCAAAAGAAATAACCCAAGTGTTTTAAGTGTGTGAATAAACAACGCATTCCCACTCCCATTTTGTCATGTATGGACGTATGGTTCGGGCCCGCTCTGCGCCACTTTTTGACCTTTTGGGAGTCCCCAATTCATTGTTTTTTGACTTGCTGGTTGCTCCCATTAAATCAGGGGTCCCCAGCCTCCGGGCCACGAACCAGTACCGGTCTGAGGGCTGCTTGATACCGGGCCACTGACAGGGAGAAAATGTATACATTAATCAGGGGTCCTTAACCCCTGGGGCGTGGATTGGTACACAGACCATTACCACTTTGTGGCCGCATCCCGAGAGTTGGGAACCCATAATTTAATGGGAACAGCCAGTATGTCAAAAAAAGGAAAGTTGGGGACACCTATAAGTTCAAAAAGTAACGTGGAGGGGGCCCAAACCAATTGCCATGTATGACGAGTGAGAATGTGTAGGAATAAAACAACTTGTGGAAAAAACGCATGATTTTTTTTGGTTGATGTTGAGGACATTCTCCTGAATACCTCCCCGAATTGGTTGATGAGGAAAAGAGAAAGCAAACACAGGTCAAAATTACCCTTTTACAGCTAAAAGAAGGATGGAACAAAGATTCAGAGAGAAAGACAATTTGAATGTGGATGACACTGTCTGTATCGAAGCCGTGCAGAGCAGTAGATGTGCATTTGGTCAGCTGGGCGAGGTGACCAACAGGGAGAAAATAATAATATTCCAGTTTGTGTTGCTGGTAAACATTTCATCTCTCCACTGCTGCAAAAAGCAGAACCTTGAGATATTAGAAGATTATGCAAATGGCAGCAGTACAGCACCTCATCTGCATAAATGTGCTGGGGCAAGACGAGCTGAACATCAGCACTTTGTGTAAGCATTTGAACAAAACAAAATAGCAGCAGTGACTCGCAGTTTCCCCTGAAAGCATATCTCAAACAAGCATTCATGATGTAACAGTTGCTCCAACTGCCTTTCGCTGGTAAAGGTTTACCATTGCTTGTAAAACAACACTGGAGTTATGACGCTGGTGGCGCCGTGACTACATCCGTAAACACACAAAAAGGCCCGACTCCTTCTATGATCAGCCAACGACGCGATGGAGAAAATCAAATTACAGCGAGTGTTTTTGTTTTCTTTTTGTCTAACATCCGACAGAAGGAGGATCAGATTTATGGTCGATTAGATCGACGGTAGACAAAACCGTCTCCTGCAGGAACGGCCTCGGGAGCCCTCGGTCACACTCCGGCTTCATTAGGAGGTTCATTCTCACATAATGGCCCAATTATAGCCTTTCCACAGTAGCTCACCAATCACGGCGCACAGTTTAAAGCAGCCGTTTGAAACTCTGGCACCGTTCTGTCATTACTTCGGGATAACTCTGGAAAACGTCATGTTAAACGCATTTCATGCATCTGGGAGGGGAAGGTGTAAAAAACTGAAAGGTCAAAAGGGACGAGGGAAACTTCTTGTTTTCAGGGACACAAACTTACTCTTTTTTTCTCTTTTTCTCTGTATTCATGCTCAGAATACTATTCATTACCCAAGCTGTCCTGATGGACATTATTTGTTTATTTTAAACTGTCAAAGCTCTAAAGCTGTCTTAATACACAATAAAACAGACATCACAAACTGTCACTTCTATCATCTTGAGATCTTTTCTTGAGATTTTCAGAAGCTTTTGCATGAAATCTAACATATTTTCAGTTGTTTTAACCTCTCTGGTATCAAATTGTTCAACTTTTTCCTGTTGATGCTCGTAGCTTTGCTGAATGAATTGACAGAAAATTATTATATTCAGGAATTAGGATGTTTATTAAACCCTTTGATGAAAAAAAACAACACTTTTGCAATATTATTCCGTATAAGATATAGCAAGTTTCAATTATGATATACTGGATGAGTAGTTAAGGTTTTTTGCCAATCCTTAAGATGTTAAAATGTCAACATGAGTGTTTAGGAAAAAAGCACCTTATTTACTTACTGTTTCAAATTTGATACATACTTTTAATATGGTGCAAATGTATTATAAAGAATTAAATATAGAAAATGTTTCCATTCTTTTGGTACAGTAAGTAGTCATTTAACAGAAATAATGACAATATATTAGTTATTCTCACCATAAAGCTTTGAAATTTTACCTAAACCTTTCCCGCCAAAAGTGTTTTTGAGATTCCATGGAAGCAGCCATTTTGAAATGAGCAGGAAAAGTCCTTCTACTGCCCCTAGTGGCCTGATGATGAACAGCAGGGCCGAAAATTTCAACCAAATTATAACCAATAAAATTTAAGGAACGTTTTTGACAATTCGAATGAGATAAGGGTCTCAGAAATGCATGAATCAAATATGATATGGTTATTTACAGTAAGCTGTGTCATGCCTTTTTTTTTTTTTTTTTTTAACCATCTGCGTGTCAGTTAAATGCAGTTCTGCTAGAAATCACGTCTTGTTGCTTTGTAACAAGACAGTTACAAAAGTAGATGACATCTTGTTGTGACCTATAGTGCATTTAAACAACTCTCTTGAACAAAACAACGGTAATTATAATTTATTTTATTAGATGAAGTGCTCCCAAACACTCAATTTAATGTTGACAAAGAGAGTTAATACATTTGTTAAGCTTGTAGGCAGTTTATTAATATGGCCTTTGTAGAAAATTGTCTCACTTTAGATGTTAATGAATCTTAGACTAATAAATATTTTACTAACACCCTATAAACACATTAAAAATGTTTGTTAATGTGTTAATAAAGCTTGTTAAGGAATTTTATTATAAAGCATTACCCAGTTATTTTATACAATTTTGTTGAAATAAAAAAAATGATAATAAAAATCACTGGAACATTAGAATTTCTAAAGCTGCATTCACACCAGGCATGTGACACACATTCTAGATTACGCTGAACGCAAATTTAGCCCATGTTGTTCACAATGGACAAGCAGGAAGGGGCTTCGTTTTTTTTTCTTTATCTGCTGTTTATTAGCACAGTCCAGCACCCAGTTGAACGTGGCATGGTGGGAAATGTCAAAGCGGTAAAAATCTCACAATTTTTGCTCCAGTCTTTTTCTTTCCCGGCTCTTAAATATGAAAGACTTGGAGTCAAATAATTCCAGCCGGGCACATGTATAATTATTCATTTCTCCTCCATGATCCATTTTCAAATGGTTGGCACTTCCAAATATGAAAAAGGGATGACATTCATACAGCACTACCAAATCAGAGTTCCTGATTGGTCAAAATTCAACCTAATTTTACTTACTTAGCACATTCAATGAACACAAATTTTGCACGTAGATCGCAAAAACGGTTGTGGAAACTTGCCTACCTTCGTGTGAACGTGAGAGTTTTGAGTGCTGAAACCCAAAACACGCTTTTTGTGTGTTTACATACCAGAGATAGGCAAATCATGCAGACACTGCGGCCCTCGTGGTATGGAGTGCTTATCCCTGACAAAGACTTTTCATTAAAAACGGTTGCTTGAATGCAGAGGGCAGTGTGAACATAGCCTGATGTGTGTAAAAAAAAAAGGAAAATCTCAAGGCCATTTAAAAAAAAAAAAAACACCCACAAAATGAAAGTATACAAACTTGTTATATAAAATCACGGCAAGAAACTAATGTTACAGGGTAATTGTAGACCCACTCAACTATGACAGTCGTATGTTTCAGTAGTTTTCCTAATTATTTACAGTAAACATTACTAAGAAAAATACTAATCTTCATAAATGCTTTTCATTAGTCAGTCTTGATATGTGGAAATGTTAGGTACAGTCTGCAGCATTAGCAAAGACTGATGTTACCAGATTCAGCGTATGAGAAACTTTGCTCCATCAGCAAATAACTAACTAAAAATAATAAAAAAAAACTCATCCTGAGTTCTATGTTGTAAACCCACAAAGCCATCCTGATTCAAACAGATTAAATGACAAATCTCTAAGAGCAAAAGTCAATCTCATTTAAATGCAGCAAAGTGCAATTAGTCTGCAGCTATCACATGCATCAGCAGGCAATAGTTTTGCTTAGTATTTAGTCCAGTAAGTCACCGGATGGCAGGCAGTAGCTGCAGACTTATTAAGTGGGGTTGATATAGACTGATGTGTTTTTAGAGCGCCTTCGCAATGACTGAACACGGCAACGGCGAGGCGACGGCGCCCAAAAGCAAAGAAACACACTGCATCATTTACTTTTCTCCTCGCTTCGCTCTCTAAGAGTTAACGGTGAGACTGCCGGCTGACCATTTGGCTAATGATGATAGATGGTGTTAATTAAAAGGTTTTAGCACAGCACTGATTGCACCTGCAGCTAAGGCTCTCAGTTTCGCTGAAGCACGGGGAATTTTGCTTTTAATTGAAAAAAAAGGGGGTCAAAAATCAGTAGATATGCAGCTTCTGGTTTTCAGTGTTCGTCCTGCTGTCTTAGTGAAAAGCAATACCGTGTTTTTATGAGCTATGAGGTTTCAGCAAAAACAGACAGCTGTCGGGGTGAATGCAGCCTATATTTACCATAAGCTTCCCATCAGGGCGGATGTGAGTGCTCGGAATCTTGAGGACGAAGCTGAACACACAGCGAGAGGCAAAACTGTTTTGCTGTTTATATTACATTATTTATGCAATGTTATCTGAATTTCGATGTGGGCTTTTAAAGATTTCTTTTCCTTTGCTTTGGAGTTCACAGTCCAGTGTCTGAACTGATCATGAACTCAGACACTGTCAATGTGTTTGAAGCTACTCATCAAAACGGGGATGGAGTGGAGTAAGAGGGCTCAATTTAACACCTAAAACAGGTAAATGTGAAAATAAATGTTGAATTAAGATCAATAAACGGACATGATTTTAGTTATGATTGACCAAATATCAGAGCTATTTATTTTCTAAATTACATTTTAAATTATGAGTAATTAGTGTTATTTAGCATTTTAAAATACACAAAATTTCATACAGTATACTGCAGTACATCTGTCAAATAATTATAACTCATTTTATGTTTCAATGACAGCCTTAGGTTTTTTTGCTATTTCAAATTTGAGTTATGTTGAGTAAAGTGACATATTTAAAAAATATATATATTTCAAATCAACTGCTATACACATAAATTTCAAGTAACCTATACACACAAATATTGATAAAATGGATTTTTAAAAAAGGGGGAAAAAAGTCAATAATGTGACAAAAAAAAAAATCACAAACAATCTCACACAGAGACATATTTTATATATTAATAATTAAAGTGTGAAAAAAATAAAACTATAAAAAAATAAACTAGACAAATAATGTAGCAAATACTAATACTACAATTAAACTAAACATAAAATTATACATTATGGCTTTTTAATAAAAAATTATACAAAAAAGGTAAATCCTAAACTGTAACATATTGCATTTTCCCCACTATTTTGTCCGGAGCCCTTTATACATGGATTAATAGTGTTTTACTGTGTGATCTCGAGGCCATTTTGAGAGGTACACTGCACTGCGTCAAAATCTTTGGTTTGCTGTAACTGTGAAAATGCAAACGTGGCTAACGTGTAGCTGTGTTGGTCTGTGTTTTTTTTTTTAGTTAGGAGTTAGCATAGTCACAGTACCGCTAGTGAGTTTCTGGTGTTGTGAATATGCTATCCTAGCTAGCGTAAGGTGGTGTCGTACAGTTTTTTTATTTATGTGTGTGTGTTACTAACAAATTATTTTTTATTTTAGTCACGGTAATGTTTGTTTTAGCAATATCCTTCAGCTTTTTTTAAGTATAACAAAGTTGGAATCACTAGGGTTGTGAATATGCTAACATGGCTAACGTGTAGCAGTGTCAAACTGGGTTTTTTGTTCTGTTACGAACAAAGTATGGAGACAGCATAGTCACAGTAATGTTTATTTTAGTGGTATCAGACTGTTTTTGCCAACAAGGTTTGAAATGTATAGGTGTTGTCAACATGGAAAAACGGCTAACATGGTGCTGTGTAAGTCTCTTATTTTAAAGTGTTGCTAACACGTTGGGAGTTAGCATGGTTACAGTAACATTTGTTTCAGAGATTTAAGTGTTTTTTACATGTTGCAAACAAAGATTGAAATTTATAAGTTTGTGAATATGGTAAAGCAGGTAACGTGTGGCTATGTTAGTCAGTTTTTTCAATGTGTTGTCATCAAGCTCGGCGTTAGCATGGTTACAGTAGCATTTGTTTTTGCGAAATAAGACTGTTTTTTGAAATGTTGGAAACAAGGTTTAAAATTTACAGGTGTTGTGAACATGGAAAAACGGCTAGCGTGTAGCTATATAATTGTTTTTTGTTTTTTTTTACGTGTTGCTAACAAGTTGGGAGTTAGCGCGGATTCAGTAATGTTTGTTTCAGCAGAATCAGTCTGTTTGTTTCTTGCATGCTGCAAACAAAATTGTGAATTGTATTGTGTAAAATGTATTGTGAATATGCTAACGTGGCTAACTTTTTAGAGTTACTGTAAATGCAGTAAAGTCCAACTGACTGACAGACTTATCTATGAACCTTGTCTCACATAATGAGCTTTAGATTATAGTTCGACGCGCATTGAATTGCAGAAAATACATTGATGTTGGTTTAATTCACTTTAAGACTTCCAGACAAAAATATATCACACAGAAAAGTGAAAGTAGCACAACAATTAATAGCTAGTGCTGCATCTTTACCCCCTCCATAAGAGGTGACTGATGTTTTCCAGCCATTTGCAATTTGATCTGGATTTAATAATGCCTCCACATAAATATACTTTTTAAAAATGTTAATTAAGCAACACAGACTGTTTGTAGCATCGCCCACTGCCTTGACATAACATTTTGTCAACTATGTCCAGTATTACTCATCAAAACAATTTCTCCTCATCTAGGAGTCTGTAGAAACAGTCAGCGTTGTACAAATGTGTTATATCCTCTGCAAAAGCAGAGAATAGTAATGAACAGAAAACTTACAAAATCAGAGAAGTGCAAGTTTGCTGCACTGAACACTGTTCTGCACTCTGAGACTGTGTTCACCACAAGCTCGTTTGTTAAGACTTTGACTCATGATGAGAAGTTTGCGGTGTTGCAAGTGAACGGAGCTGAAACTTTATAATGAGCAGCTTCACCTGAATCAGGTACGGTCTCGTACATTAATAAGAAGTGACCCACTTATGATTTGTGGCTATTTCAGGAGTTGATGGTTAGCAGAGCGCGCAACCTTCAGGTTTCTCCAGGAAAATTGTGCTTCACTGCTCACACCCAATCCTCTATGGAAATGAGCCCTCATGCACGAGAAGAGCAGAGCTATTTCCAGCCTTCTCATCGAAAGCATTTTATTATCTTTCTTTTAATCCTTAGTGTTCGCAACAGAAGAGAGGAAACTTCTTGCTTTTATATGCTTAAATGTTCATTTAAAGAATTAATGAAGAGTGCCAAAAGTATTAATATCCCTGTACTCTCATTTGCTTGATTTGTGTAAACGCTCTCATTTCATGATACCTGCCATGATCAGACCAAAACGCAAAGAAATCAATAAGTCAATCAGACGTGTAGGTTTCTCACAGTGTTAGTTAAGCTTTTCAGTCAACAAAAATGGAAACATTTTGACCACTAATTTCTCTGCAGAGAGTATTAGAAAGTTTCAGTTAAAAGATTTTTTTTCGGTTTCATGCAGACACTTGTGAGCTCTTCTGATGTGATATTTAGAGGCAATACTTGACCTTTTAACCATTGTGTGCATTTAAATTCAGTAAAATATGATCTATCCAAACAATTTTTAGAATATTAAAATACACGCATGGAGGACCCTTTAACTCTTACACTATAAAGACTACTAAAAGTTTTATGGAAAGTTTGAAAGTCCTTGATAGCCTTTGGTACAAGGATGTCACATGAATTCTTAGTGAAACTTGAAACAAAGACGTAGCTGGTGCCTCGAATACCTGCCTGATAAAACAACTTAGAGAGTCAAAGTTTCATGAGTAAATAATATGGACATAATAAAATCCCTGCATCACTTGATAGAAGCCCTAAAACATGCTAAGATATTTAATATCAGATGCTTACTTTATTTTCAATTGGAATGTATTGGTCAAAAAGTTTGCAGTTTTGGAATTTTAAAAATGATAAATAAATTTGTTAAAACAAATGTCCTCAATCTGTTAAAGAGGTGTCCTAAACCAACCTTCTATCTATCGTGACTCATTTAGTTTTAAAAAAGTGTTTGTGTGTGTTTGCTACCACAACCAATTTATGAAGTATCAAATATGTCGCTTTCGATAATCCTCAAAAACCACCTCTTCCAAGTGGAAAAACTTTTTTCAATGAATATTATTTTTTTTCAAAATTGTCGCTTTTCCGTTATGCTAATTTATTATTGCAAATCCAATTTGCGCACTTTCATAGTCAATGGAAACACAGCTAATGTCTCATTTGTCAGAGCATTTGACAATAGTTCCAAGTCTCTTTGGGACTAGAGCGTTTATTAACAGCTTTTCTGTTAGTTTTTATTGTTAGAATTCATGATTTTATTCATTCAAGTCCCACTTTTGTTGTACTTGGCTTCAACCACAGCTTTACAAGTGAGAGAGAAAGAAAAAAAGTCTGATTAATGCTGATGAATGGCTTATCAACACACTCGCTGCCAGCTTGAACACACCTCTCACCTGTCAGACGCGCTTCAAAAGATGAAAAGGCCTTATGGTGGATGTGTTTGAAAGCTAATTCCCAATTAATCTTTAAGAAGAGTTTGACGGACTTGACAGCAGCATATCAATAGTGAAGAAACTCCCAAGCCTGCTTGTGATTCTCAATGAGGTCCAGATTCTCACAGATGCTCAGCTGTTTCCAGTGCAGGATTCAAATCAGTTCTCTTGCTCTGAAATGAAAATGTGGGGTCTAAAAACGATGACTGACACGGCCATTGCTTTCTTATCCACCAGTCAGTAGTTTGGAGTCATAGTATTTATAAGGTAGATTCCACACAGCATTTGTCACGCTGTCTGGTCAAACACGGATCAAATTTGATTAACCCTTCGACACAAATGAAACTGTTTTGAAAGAAGTGGAATGTTTTATTAGCCTGGGAGTTAAAGCCAGAACTCTATTCTCTTGTCCCAGGGTTTGAGTTCATTAAAACTCCCCGCTGCCTTGAGAGGGTCCTCTGGAAATAGACCCCGCACCCCACACGGGGCGCAGAAGCCAGCACATAATTTTTAATGATGTCTTGGTCGCTCCCGCCCGAGTCATATTACATCTACAGCACCGGATTGAACTGGAAGCTCACTGCAAAGGCATCCCGAACTGTGATTGCATTGTGACAGCTAATGCAAGCTGCGATGTGACGAGAGGGATAAAAACCATCTGTAGGCAAATTTAGATTTCACAGCAGCAGATTGGTGACAGTTTGTATAGAACGTCAAGATTTTTTTACTCTTCGAATATTTTTAAGGTATGCAGCAGATCAGGTTTGGAGATCGTATTATGGAGTCAATCTATTTAACATGTGAAAATACAGATTTTTTTGGTGTGACCTGAATCTGCTGCATATCATCTGCAGAATTTAAACTCCGAGATCTGGGTTGGGAGTCTGTCAGCTGTTTTCAAACTTTCTTCCTGTGTTAGCTGCTTTTTCTTTGTCTCTGACTCTAAATAGAAGAAATGTCAGTAACACTATTAATTTATACTATTATAAATAATAAAAATGAGCAACATTTTGAAAAATAATAAGTCTAAAAATGTAGGTAAAACATATTTTTGTGGCTTGCTGCGTAACAAAGACCTATGATTAAATATCTGTTCTAACCATAGAGCTTTATAATTTGGAAACATGATACAATTTGGAACCTTTAACGCATTCTACAATTTTTGCCCACATTTTTTATTTTTTTTGTAAAGATTTTTATGCTTATTTTATGTTCAATTTTTGAATTGAAATTCCCTGATACAAAAAAACCCAGATAATTAAGACAATAACTGTATTTTCTGCTCCATAGGCATTATAAGGCACACTATCAGTGAATGGTCTTTTTCTGAACTTATGTCATATATGAGGTACACAAAACCAACACATCTCATTCCTAAGTCCTTACATTGTCACGCATGGTTAAGGATCTCCACGTCAAAAATTGACATTTTGAGTGTCCCCCGAGTCTGGTACCGGGATGCAGACCGCACTGGTACCCTAACCTAAACCCAATACTGGACGTGCAGGGTACCGGACCGGGACCGGAACCGGTACAGTGCAGTACTGGAACCGCACATCCAATACTACCTTTGTTTGCTACAGGACGCGGTATCGGTTTGTGGACCAGGTCAGGGTACCCGTACTGAGGACCGATCTACATCGGGTACCGAGTCCAACAAAACGCCCGCCCCTCCAATGTAACTGGAGTAGCCAGCACGTCAAAAAATGGCGAGTTGGGGACACTCAAAATGTCAAAAAGTCAAAAAGTGACCTTAACCGAGCATCAACACATGACAGCATGGGATTGAGAATGTGTTGATCAAACTATATCACTGTTTTAGCGACACAATCTTTTGTTTCTTGCAAACAACGTTTTGAACATGCCATTGTGAAAATGAAATGGGTAGCATTGTACAGCGTGTAGCATTTTACAAACTAGGTTGTACAGTTTTTAATTTGTTACTGTCAACTAGTGTGACTTGACTCTCTTGCAGTTTAGCTTTTTTATACTGTTTATAACCTTTGCACTCCATGTGTGACTGACTTTTTTTAAATTGTAATAATTCCAAAATCATTATTATATTGTTTTATTGTACTGAACATTGTTGTTTTGTAACGTGTGCGGCTGAACTCTACGCCAGGTCATCCTTCCAAAAGAGATCTTCATTTCAATGGGGTTTTAACCCAAGTAAATATAGGTTAATAAAAAATAAAAAATAACAGTTTGTGAATTAAAAAACAAACTTGCTTGGAATCCAGGGAAAAACAGACTGACATTTTGAGAGAGCAGTAAACACTAACAGATTTAATCCACAAATAAGGCGTTCCAGATTACATTTGCACGGTCACGTTTTGAAAAAAATAAGGCTTTTCAGTTTCCCTTGTAGTAAAAAATATGCAAATTATAATAAAGGTTAAAATGTAAAAACATAAAAAACATTTCAGTGTAAATTACTTAAAAGAAGGAATAAATAAATAAATGAATGATGGGTTTTAGATTATTTTAATGGACTGATAAATATATATTATATATTAATTTACAGTTATTTCATGAAAAGTATCAGAAGGTGCAAAAAGAAGACGCTCAAATGTTAGACATTTTTGGCTGTCAAATTGTAAACAAATTGTTTTAATGACTGTGTCTATTTAAAAAAATATATTGATGTGTTTTAAAAACTAACACTGAGCTACAGGTAGGTAATTATTTTTCTCCCTGTTGATTGTCCTTTTTTAACATGTACCTTTCGGCCCTGAAATTAATTAGCAGAGCTACCTGCGTATTATTTATCAGACTTCCCTCTTGATTTGACGCCTTTGGCTACATCTGTATCACCTATATGAAAGGCCAGCAGTGACTAAGCATACGGAGACAGAAGACGGGACAAAGAGCCTAATTATGATGATTCATGACGAGGGATGAAAATGTGTTGAGGTAGATGTCTGTAGGGTGGGTTAATGGTGGCTTTTACATTTCCACAATAAATGAACAAAATGTCCGTTCATTGCGAAGGCAAGAGTATCATATATAAAATACCCCAATGTGATCAATGGTAACTTCTATTTTTAACCCTTAGTAGTCTGAGGCCGTCTTGATGGTTTTTTTTTTTTCTAATTTACAATTTTCTTTATTTTTTTATGTTCAAAATGTTTTTTGTGGCAATGGTTGATGTCCATCGAGTTTTAACTAGTGTTTATGTTCTTTAAATTACTCAAAAACTTTTAAACCTTTTATGCAATTAACAGAATTCCTACACAGAGAAAAGCATCTGTGTGCTGATATGCAACACTTTAAAGTGGTAAAGTGCTTAAGCAATCAACGTAAACCAGTTGCTGTTGGCATAACACTGATTTTCTTCTTATCATAATTTATTTAAATAATTGTGTGTCAACGTCAGTTAGCTACAATAGTTGTTATTTTGTGTCACCGGTGATCACTTTGGTATTAAAGAATTAAACAAACTTTAAAGAAGTTACTACAATTTTTAAGATCCAAAATAATTTTTATGTTATTATTATTTTTATATGATTTATTGATTTTTTTAAATAATATGTTTTAGATTATTATTATTTTAGCACATTCTTTTGTTAAAATCACAAAAGGGATATTCTAGGAATGATGCTTTTACCGTTTTGAGTCATCTATTTCCTAGTCATTTAAAGCTCGTAATTTCAGCTAATTTCTCACTTTGTGAACGTATATGTTTGCATGTGCGGATATATGTAAGAGACAGTTCACATCCTCTTTCATTGATTAAAAAAAAAAGATAGTTGGAGGTTTCTATTGCGTTTTCAAAGACAGTCAAACACTTAAGCGTGAGATAACCCGTTTCTGAATAAAAATGAACCAATTTTCAATAAGAAGACTTCAATTTGATTGCTTCCAAGGCTGAATAATTGTTCTGAAAGACACTGAAATTAAATATCTCTGGTGTCTTTGACATGAAAAGTGCCCTGCCAGTGTTAATTTGTAGAGAAGCGCTCTGGCTGTCTCGGTGTGGTATTCCTGCCACTCTGCAGTAATACATTTCTGAAAAGGCACAGCTATATAGGCACTTGCATTATTCATAACTCTTTCTATGTGGAGGAGATTACTTATTGATGCGCATAGGTATCCCTGAATCACAGTGTGAAAGTTTCTAAACTTTTTGTAAAAGAATAACTCGGTTACAGGATAGTTTTTTTTTTTTTTTCAATATTCTATTTTTTTGTGATTTTTATTTATATTTAGGTTTTAGGTTAATGCTAATTACTGGCAATTACCATATTTTCCGAACTATAGGGGGCACCACTTTATAAAGTCAATGTATCAACCGCTTTCTAAATTATGTTGGTTATAGACTTTAAGGCCCTCCCTAACTTTTGTATTTGCTTGTAACATGCTACACGTAAAACAAAAATAGCCACGTTAGCATATTCACACTACCTGTAACTCCCAATCATGTTGGTAACACATTAAAAAAAGATAAACACTGCTAAACATTAGCCACGTTAGTATCTTTTCAAAAACACCAAGCAAAAATTAAGGTGCTCTTGTTTATGAGGCAAACTGTAATTTTTTTGAAAAAAATGAAGGGTTTTAAAAGCGCCTTTAAGTGCAAAAATACACTATGTGTTACATGTAATTATCACCAAATGCTAGATGGCAGTAAAGGTAATTTTGTTTTAGCTGGATCTGATGTAGCATAGTAGCACATAAAGACATTTTCTGCCTTTTAGAAGAGTTAATAAAAAGCTTAAATGTCTAAAATATCAGTGACATCGTTCTTAATTCCTTCAATTTATAAATTGTAGAACTTTTTTATTTAAAAATGTATTAAAATTGAATTTTAAATTTTACTTTTCTTTCCTACAGCTACTGTTTGGCATTCTATACAGCAGCTTAGCGCAATAGTTATTTGTGTTATTTCAATAATTGGGCACCCAAATATAAAATGGTGCATTCAAGTAACGTCTGAAATGCAACAGCCGCTGGTTGTCCCAATCCCCTATTGAGTTAACAAGCTTAAAAGCAGCAAAGAAAAAAGATGTAATCTTTTTTTGTTTTGCAAGAGAAACAATCAAACGGGATCGAGTATTACAGTCGCAGACATAGATAATCTTCCTTTTTGCCTCTTTCAACATCCACCCCTGCCAACTCCCACCTGGCACTTGGCAAACTGAGGATGAACCTCAAAATTATCATTCTAAATGGCTCTTTTAGACAGAGAGAGCATGCAAAGAGGAAGCATGCAAATGGGGGTTATTCCGCCTCTTACAGTCATGCCCTGGAGTCATTTCTCAGGAGAAAATCAGTAGAATGCAGAAGAATAAGTTTGCTTGTAGCTTTTATTCCAGCTGGGATGAAATAATTGAAACGGTACGTGTTTATACAAAGATCTGGTGGCACTTATTATCACAGTTTGCTGTTGATCATGTCCTGATGTGCTTCACTTTTGCCATCGGATTCACATACTGCGTGTGCACATATGGTGTGTGTGCACACATCTGGGCCCAAAGAGCAATTACAATCCAATTCCAGTGCACTAGTATGGGGTGAAGATTGTCTGTGGCCTCGGGGCCACCAAGGGCCCGGGAATATGACAGTTATTAGAACTCGATGTTGACAGCGCTGAAAAAACTAAGCCTTTTTGATAGAAAGCTCTTAAATTACCTCCAACTCAACACAGTTCAACCTGTGATGTATTGTTCAAAGTACCAAAAGTGAGCTAACATGATCACTGACTATACTTAAATAAGGAGAAAAAATGAAATTCAATAAATGTTGACTTCACATTCCTGCTCTCTTTACAAAAGAATGAGCATCCGCTTGTAGAACAAACTGTTTTTGTTCTACGTAACGTATGTGAGAGTGAGTGATAAAGAGCAAAGCAAAAATAATGCTTGCCAATATTTTTTTCTTTTTTCTATACATGCAATTATAAAAGATTCTTTTTTAAACAAAATATTCTAAAAAAAATGGTTTTCTGCATTTAAAATGTGATATTTTAAACATGTTAAACATATTTTCCGCACTATAAAGTGCACTTGAAATTCGTAATCATTTAAAAAAAAATGTGATTTAAACTCCTGAGCGCCTTAAAGTATATATGGATTATTCTGGTTATGTTATATGGAGAAGAAATTAACTAATCTGATTTGGATGTGAATAATTCTTGATTTGTAACTTGTCTCCAAGTTTGTGTGTAACTTCAGATTTGTGTGTACATAATTCTTGATTTGTAACTCATACAATACATTTTATGCGCAACTTTAAGTATTTTCAAGTGTGTTTTCACCTGTACAAAATAAAACTTGACATTTCCCTCTTTCCTTAACAGATATACCCCAATAATTACTAATATAAAAAGTTTAAATATGCGAAAGTTATAGGTGTTGTGAATAAGCTAGCATTGTTAACGCTGCTAGCATAGCTAACCTGGCTAATGTGTAGACGTCTCAAACTGTTTTTTTTTTTTTTACATGTTACTAACAAGCCTGGAAGTTAGTGTAGTCATTGTAACATTTGTTTTTATCAGTATCAGTCTGCTTTTTTTTTTTTTGTTTTGTTGTGTTTACTTTTAGCAAACAAGTTTGGGAGTTGTAGGTATCGCGAATACGCTAACACAGCTAGCAATTTCAGAGTAGCTAACATGGCTGACGTGTAGTGGTGTTAAATTGTTTTTTTTACAAGTTACTAACAAGGCTGGGAGTTAGCGTAGTCAGTTATGTTTGATTGAGCTGTATCAGTTTTTTTTTTTACATGTTGCACACAAGGTTAAGAGTTATAGGTACTGTGAATATGCTAGCACGGCTAACGCTTGTAAAATGACTAATGCATATAATGTGGCTAACTTATAGCGTGTCACATACAAATTCTAGAATCACTGTGAACACATTGAATAAAATGTCTGACTCTATTATCACACTTAAAGCAACTATTAGTTTGGTGCACCTTAAATATTAAATTATTTAGAAAATAAAGCATTTAGGGACAGTGTGTCTTATCCTGCAAAAAATATGATAGGTGTCCCACATTAATTACAGAAATGAAAGTAATTTGGGGATTTTTTTAACCCTAATTAATATGACAAGTTACGTTTTCCAATTTAAAATAAAAAGTAAAACATTTTTTGGCTTGTCATCAAATTTAAACTAAAATATAAAACATTTAAAACTGACATGTGTATTCTTAAACTGCCTGTAGTAAAATACGCCAAATTTGTCACTGGGTCATACTTTTTGAACATTTATCATAAATGGAGGAAAGTCACACATCTATACATATTCTTCAAAAAATATAATTTTTATTGAACCGCATTTAGCATTTTAGTGTTTTGTGTTACTATTTAGATGTGACAGTGGAATCGCAGCCTATAATTTACTTATTGCAATCACCCTTTTTTTTCATTTGAAAATTGCACACCAAAATGTCAATTCAAAAAACATATTGGTAAATTGACAGACCAAATTGCAAATTGAGTCGTAAATTGCTTTATAAATGTAACTTTCATCCGGTATACAGAGCTGCTAATTGCATGGCACATTTTAAAATTGTATAATTGAAGTGCATATTTAACTATCAATTGAAAAAGGAATGAAGACAGTAAGTAAAGGAAACAATAAAACAACTTCTGTATGTCTAAATTAAAATACGCTTTTTGTACCTGAGATCAGTGACATTTAAAGGTTCAGATAATAACACAAGCGGATGTCAAAACCAGTCTGTATGCAGCTATAGTTCTGTTGCACTTTAAGCCAAAGGATGAACCTTTCATTCTTGTTGAAGCCTTGAAAAAAGTCTGTTATTACAGTTTTGAATGTTCACATAACTCTTCCAGTTCCTGGTGTATTAAACATTAGGCTTAGTGCCAAACGACACAATGTGGTAGAACTAACAGTTTCTTCACACAACCTGGTCACCGTCTGTTCTTATCCATATGGACAAGTCGTTATCCATGCACTCACTGAATGATCAAAAACAAGCAAACACATATGTATACTCCTCTAAATCCACCCCCTCTAAGGAAGAGAAGCTTTCATTTTTAATTCCCGTTCTCCTCATCCCCCCATACCATACTAAATTTCTCTGTCCCACATATCTCTATCTAGTTTGCCCAGACATTTCAGTTGCCGGAGCTGACTCTGTTCTTTCACTTTTCGCTGCTATGAATGTAAAACATTTGGCTGCTTCTATCTGCACTAGAGAGCTTGTTCCACCTAGAGATTTGTTTGTGGAGTGGAAGATAACCCTGAACAGAGTAGACACAGCAACTGAATTATGTTGTTTAGCAAAACTTCAAGCAATTCAAAGACAAGTTCTTCCTATGGAGAAAAGTTATTCCTTGTGTTGTAGGATATAGCATATTACTGCAAAACATTCAGAATGAACACAAATTACATTGCAAAAATGAAACAAAAGAAGGGTTTGAGTTCACAATCACTCATTTTCCATTTTCAAAGGAAATTTAGAGAAACAAAACCTTCAATTTGCAGCACAACTGTGATTGAACGAAGTTGGATCTAAAGGACTATGATAAAGACATGAAAATTTGGAGTCTGAATCCACTTCTATTGCTGAAAGACCTACTCCAGTAGAAATTGTGTTTTGGTGTTTTTAACATGTTTTGTGGCATTTCTTCTAATAGTGGAGGACATGTGTAAATATAGCGCTGTGGTTTAGTGAACATATTTAGAGACTAGACAATGTGCATTGGTAAAGTTTTGGTTAACCACAGCTTGCAGAAATATCTGTTTGCTTGGTGGTTAAACAGAGGATATTTTCCCTTAGAATCCAAACAATCCATCCTGAATCTAGTTTATGAAAAGTGTTCAGAAACGCTGCACTGAAAGGTTCACTGGTAGGTCGTGGCCTTTCTCTGACCTTAATCAGAGGCTGATGGCAACTGAAGGTTTCAATAAAACTTTCACGATGCTTTACTTGTGTCAAGTAGATTTTGCTGAACATTGTAAATAAAAATGGCCGGTCTATATATAGCGCTTACCACCTTGTTCCAAGAACCAAAGTGCTTTACTCTCTTTGTTCGTTCACACATCAGGCCATGGGCAGCAGAGTAGGAATGGAACCTGCAATCAGAGTTTGACCACTCTGTTGTTGTGGAGTACTAATCCAAATTTTGTGCTAGCATTCTCAATGTTTGATGTTTTATAGATTGTTAGATATAAAATGTTTCATCATAGCATGTCAATTTGTTTAAAAGTTTACTCCAATTAACTGCTTAGAAAAGCATTTTAATGGGAAACTTAAACACATCTGATCCTATTGAGTTTCTAGCATTGGTCAATAAAGAAAGTATATAAACATAACTATATACACACTATGCATCCACAAGGGTCGGTTGAGTCATAGTGGGTCTAGCGGTTTGGGTCACAAAGGGCATCCAAGGTAAAACCAAAGACAAATCAAGCTTACAAATGTCAACAGAGCTTCCATACAAGATTAGCTGCAGTCCAGTCTAACGATCCCCCCACTGTTGTTGATTACCTTGCTATGTGTGGAAATTGAAGCATTGCTGATTGAAAAGGGAATGGAGCATGGCAAGTGTGTATGCAGAGAGACAAAATGAAACTACAGGAGTGTAGGATTTACCAACATGATGGAAAAAGAAGGTTGGTTACCAAACGTGTTCATGACACCAGGTATAACAGGAGCAAGGCTCATTGATTGGGAGCAGCTTCGAGGTAGTTTATTGTAATGTGAATGAAAAGAAGAGTAGAGAAGGAGTGATCCTGAAGGAGGATTATGCCAAGAAGGTTCTGGAAGTGAAGAGCGTCAGATTGATAAATCCGAATCTGGAAGTTGAGAGTGTGATGTTGAATGTTATCAGTTTTGAGCTAAGAAAGTTGTTGAAAGAAAAGGATAAGGCGATCCAGGGCATCTCTAAAGGGGGGAAATGGTGATTGGGGAAAACTTTAATGGACATGTGGGTGAAGGAAACATATTTGATGAAGAACAGGAAGAAGGAAGCACAGATGGCGTTGGACTTTACTAAAACATTGGGAATGGAAGTGGTGAACACATTTTTCTTGAAAAGATAGGAGCATGGGGTGACTTGAGTGGAGGAAGGAGAACACAAGATGGTTACACCTTATGCAGATGTTGTAATCTGAAAGATACTGTTGACTTTAAAGTGGTGGCTGGAGAGACGGCATAAGAAGGTAGTGAGTAGGTTGACTCAAATCTGGTACCTTTTAGGGAGAAGCTGAAACCGGTTTTGGGAACTCAAGAGGTTGTAATCTTTAGTGAAAATCAGAGTTCAAGTTGAGGAACATCCAGACAGGTGGGGGTTTGCTGAATTCAACCAGGGATGAATACGTCACAGGGATGGCTTTCATTGGATGATTTGGGGATAAAGCTAGAGAAACCAGATTGTGATTGTAGAAACATTCAGAGATTTTATTGTTAAAAACAAGTTGAGGTTGGAAGAGACTTACAGGACCACCAAAAAAAGAGATTTGTGAATACTATGAAAGCTACTTAATCAGCTATATTTTAAAGTAATTCAAGGGTATTTCATTACATGTAAAAGGCAACTGCAAAACTGCACTGAATCGTTTGCTATATATTACACAAACTTGCAATCTACTACAAAAATATTGGACTTTCCATTTATTGCCCATCTGTTGATCCACACATACATTTTTTATGAACTTCTGACATTGTTTAAATTACAGTTGTCTAGTTTTTATTGCATAATATGAGGCTAGTTCTCCGGGGCTCAGTAGGTTAAATAAAATTGGGTTTTATTAAAGAAGCTCTCAAATTGATGTTGTTTAGGCAGACATAGGCTTGGGGCTTAACTGTTTATGGGTTGAAAAATCAGGAAACACACATTTTCTATATAATTTCTATGAGATGGTTGAAAATTTGTTTGGGAAAATCATGAGTTAAAAAAGAGACAAAAACCTAACAATCACGTCATATCTAACACTAGGACAAATTAGAAAAGAGAAAGAAAAAGGAAAAGAGGTTTTTGAGTGTAAATAACGTTAATTAGAAAATTCAGGCACTTTTTGATGCTATTAGCTCTCTTGTCTTACACCTTTATTTAAAAAATATGCCGTAAGAGGCTTCATACAAAGATCGTCAAACCATTTGCTTTTGTGGTAAGTGTTTGAAAGTGAGTGGAAGGTGTCAAGTGTAGAGTATTTTATTCACAAAACCTAATCTTTTGATGATGAAAGAAGATGAAAATGCTACCTAGATTTCCATCCCATCAGTGTTGTATCTAACTTAATCAGCTTTGATGGAAAGCTCTTTTTGATGTCTTATTGTTTCAGTGAGGAAAATATATTTCTCCTTACGTCTCTGTCTGCATGAAGATCAAACACACACTCAAACACACATATCTAAAATTGTGTGTGAAAGTTAATTGGTATCCAAGGGATTTGGTAAGGTGAGTGTGCAGCTCAGTCTTGCAAATAATGAAGATATTTAGCACATTTAACATTTTACTCTTTAAAATATCATTTCTGTAACGATCAAAATGTAACTTTTTAAAATTTCAGATTAATTGAAAAGTAAACATGGATTAAAATATCAAGCTTGGATTAATATGATCTTATATAAATTAGATTCTTCTTTTTAGTTTGTTTGGCGTGTGACTGTTTGTTTTGCTCCTATGGTAATGGCTCCTTCTGGCTGTGAGGCTTTTAATCAAATATGGCAACCCGGGATTTAGGCACCGCATATAGAGAAAAAACAAAACAAATCAATATATATATATCTTAAACCAACAACTTTTAAGTGTTTGGAATTTAAAATATGTAAAAATTATTACAATAAAATGTCTTTCTACACTATAAAATGTGAAATGTTGGATCAATTACCAAAAGCTCTGCAAAATATTTTTTTATCAAATTAAAATTTTGAGTTCAGTTAAGCATTAACTAAAAATTTTAATTTGATGAAAAATAACAATTTAAATGTAATAAATTAGAGTTTTGTTAAATGATCCAACATTTCACTTTTTTAATGTATATCTAAAAATATAATACATAGTTCACCTTAAATACTATTTTGGATATTATGCACAAGAGTACTTGATAAAAAGCAGACATATAGGTAGATGTACTTTTTTTCTCTATAAATGTATAAATGTAAACATTACGTGTTTTTTTTTAGGGGGGGGGGTTGTTTATTTATAGCAGTTTTTTGCTTTCGTTTTTATGGATATAAACTCATCAAATAAATAGTAGTTAAAACATTTTTGCAAAAAAAATGTAATTTGTTGCAACAATGTTATTGTTGTTGATGTATTATACTAAAATAAAAGCACAGATACAATAAACCCATGTTAGATATAAATTATTACATTAATAAGAATGTAAAGGAAAAAAACAGAAAGATGGTTGAAAATCTTTTTGACAATTTAAGCACTCTTAAGTAAATGTTTTTGCAGTTAAGTGTACATTACAAACACATGTTATATTAGACTCAATAAATCTAATAATGATCAATTCAAGTCAAGTGGAGATTGATCTGTTAATAAAAACGGAATGTGAAGAACCAAATTTATGTAATTCCACCCCTTCTGAGTACATATTTCACATAGTTGCATTAATCTGGTCTTTAACTCATCATGTGTAGATTATGTTCAAGTAATAAAATCGAGTGTTTATTGATTGTACTCAGATAATATTCATACAGAATTTAAGTAAAGATTCATGTAAATCATTTATGATGTTCAATATTCTTCATTCAGTCTTTGTGTTTTCCAGAGGATCAGCCCAGGCAGACATTTGATACATGAGACTGCGTTTTCAATACAAAATATTTTCATGCGTTATTTCAGACGCTGAGAACATTTTTTACACCGTGGAATTCCACCGTCTCCGCTCAGAGGCCTTGTGGGTTCAATTCCACGGTCAGATCATACCAGAGAGAGTCAAAGTGGGATCCGATGCCTCCCTGCTTGGCACTCAGCATCAAAGGTTGGACTGGGGGGGTTAAAACCACCAAATGGTTCCTGAGCACAGCTGTGACTGCTCAAATAGGGGAGGGGTCCAATACAGAGAGGACATTTTACACGCTCAAGGTGTGGGACAGCTACTGGCACTCTAACTCAGGTGCACTGCATGGAAAATGAACTCAAATCAACTCTCACAGAGAAAGTTTAGCATTGATAAAACAAAAAACTGAAAAATGAAACAAAGAATTAATTGTAAAACGGGAAACTAGCAAAACACTTAAAAACAAACTTTAATTTATATTTTTAGCCAAAAGTTTTCGTGAATGTTTCCACTGCTTATTTAGTTTGTACAATTTAGTAGACAACATTGGCACAATTAAAACAACAGTTTTCCTTAATAAAACCAGAGCAACAACAGATATTTTGTTTTATTATTTGTTTATTTGTTTTGTTTTATTACAAAACAAGTTTCTCTTTCTGTTTTATTAGTCGTTATATGTACATGTGATGCAAATACCTGGATAAATTTCTCTGTCAAACGTCATGCATCATTATTTATAGCTTTAAATCCCATATGAATACAAATTATAAAGATTTTAGCATTTTTGGTAGAAGAATCAGACTATCGTATTGCCAAAAAGTATCTTTATGTATTATGATACACACCCTTAGTTGTTCTGAGTTAGGGTAGAGGTGCTACTGAATGTCTAACTTTCATTGTTTTTCCTCACTGTTATGCGTTTGTCTTTCAACACAATACGGTTTCTGGATGAACAAGTCAAAGGAATATTAGGTTGTAGAATAAAAATGACTTTATAGAAGTTATTTTCTTGTTATTTTTGTAATGGTACCTTGATTTATTGTGCCTTATAGGACATGTTTGGCATTTAGGTCTTATTAATAGATTGTAAATTCCTTTTACTGAAATAATTTTATTGGGTTTAGTTTCATGTCAGATTTCTCTGCATATGTTTTAATCTTGTTGGTGTTTCAACTTTGTAAAAGTTCAGGTCAACCTCTTCACTTCATCTTTTCACTAAGGTAGAAAAAAGTTAACAACTTGATAAAAAAAAAAAAAAACCCTCAGACGTTCAGTTTGTGTATGTTTCTTTGCGGCAGGTTCAGTGTGCACCGACGTTTTGGCCATTCTATTTGTGCGATTCACCAAACAAAGTCCCACAGACGCTCCCGCTGTGATCAACGGGCAAGCGGGCCCCGCTGTGCAGGCTGTTGCTTCCTGACTGTTTCCATCACAAAGCCGCAGGCCTGCTTCTGCCCTGCTGCTCCGTCCACGCCAGGACTTTTTTCAGCCTCTGATGTTGCTGACCACAGAGAAAATCCCACCGTCTAAGCTGTGAAAGCAACCCATGGCTGGCCGTACACGCACCTGCTCCGGTTCCCCTCTCAGGATCCAGTTTAGTTCAAGTTCAAAAAACAAGATATGAGAATTATGCAAAAGCACTGTCTGTTTTTATGAGAACTACTTGATGGATGATCCTTTTGTTATTTCAGGCAGATGAAAGTCAAAGACCTTGAATGTGCCTCATCCTGAATGTATTAAATCTACTACATACTGCTAGAGTGAGACTAGATGTTCAGTTTTAGAGCTCAAACTCTACTGTTTAGTCTGACTGCCAGAGGCAAAGTTAAAAAAAAAAACAAGCCTTGATTCATTCATTTGTGGACCCATTTCATCACTCCCAATTAATAAATCATGACCGTGTCAATGAAATGCCACAGACTGCTATGAATAAATAGTAGTGTGTGGCAGAGCTGACCCTGTCTGCTGCAGGTTTTGTTCATGCTCACTGCTCTTCTGACCACCAAGGTAATTCAGCTTCCCCTCTTTCAATCACTATTGAAGTCGTTCACTGTCACAGTGACAGAGTACCATACTTTCTAACTTGCTTTGGGGTCTTTTTCTTGATCGTGGACATGATCAAATCTGCTTGGCTACAGACCGTTTCTGTCTCCAGCTCGGTTTCTGAGACCACTCTTCTTTAAAAAGCTCCTTTGCTGTTACAGTCTAACTGTTTGAAACCATGAGGTCTTCTAATCCTAAAATGTGTGCTTAAGTATCTAAATCATTGGGTCGACTCCAAAATATTCAGAAGGTTCTTGAGCTGTATTTTCTGATTGGCTTACAACAATCCAGTTTTTTCTCTTTTGGTGCAGTTTTAACCCCCTACAGATCTCCTGGAGTTTCCTCTCCTCTGCTCTACTATGTATGCTAATTATGCTGTCAAAACTATTGTAAAACAATTCTATTGTTTCAAAGTCAAAAATTTGTGTCTAAAGCTACGTTCAAGCTTCTTACATCCAACAAAAAGTCAATGTAAATGGACGTGTTGGGCTTCCGTGTTCAAAACTCCTGCGTTCTTGTGCAACTTTCTACGACTGTTTCTGGCATGTACAAACGTGGACGTGCCAACCGTTAGTAAATTTATCTTGCAGGAGAAATTAATAATTTTGGAATTCTATGACACCAAGTCTTACATGTATCAGAATAAGACATATGGAAATACAAAGCTTGGAGCAAGAATTGCGAGATTTGCACCGTTTTGATATTTTGCGGCAAATCTCCTCCAACTCTAGGTGGCGGACATGCGCTTTTCCAGGGTGAACAAAATATGCTAAATGTGCTTTTATCGTGTTCCTAAACATGTGTCACATGCGCGATTGTCAGGAGCCAGCGCTCTGTCTCCCCCTCTGGTCACCAGCGGGAGCCATACATATCAATGTTTGGCATTAATGCTAGTTACTGTTAATAATGCTGGATTACATTGCATTATATTGGCGAAAATAAACTCAGACAATTGGAGCCATAACCTTAACAATGTTTAAGGTAGAAAAGTTTCAAAGACCTTGCCTTAAAAAACAGGCTTTATATTTTTTTTTTATGGAAAGAATAATTAATTTGCTTTCTGAACCCTCCCCCAACTTCAATAAAAACAGACGTAAGTTGTTTTTTTTAGTCAGCTTGTACATTTATCCCAACACCTGATATTAGGACTGCATATTATTCATAACAAATAGGGTCATCTTTTCAAGTTTGAGAGCGGAAACTCTTTAATCCCCCACAGTCTCATTAGAAAGCCGAGCTGCACCCAGGACTCCACCGTGGAAGCAGCTGAGTTAGCTTTTGAAGCTCCTTTGCTCTTTGGACACGTTTAAAAGATGCTTCGTCTGAACAACTGGCTACACAGCAGGCAGAAAGCATTTACAATCAAGTGGGAGGAGTCTTTACTGTGTGCCTGGACCAAATATGAGTTGTTCGTTTTTTGTTTTCCTTTTTGTCTCTTGAATTAAACAGCACTTCAGTTTTATCCTAAATGCAAGCTTGTGAGCACAATGCCGTCTCTGCATTATTTCACAGCAAGGAGGCTCTAGTTCAAGTCTTAGCTATGAACTTTCAGGAGTTTATTATTTTACAACTGTAATGTTTGGTATGAATATTCGGACAGTCTTAAAATAATATATGTGGAAAAGTGGTTCAAATTGGAGCTCAGATAAAATTAATTATTCACTTGTATTTTCACCAAAATATTACCTAACTATATAGAACTATTTATATCATATATATATACATGGTGTTGCTGGAGCCAGGGTACACCCCAGACATGTCACTAGTGTGTCGCAGGGCCACAGTCATACACCCATGCATTCATGTCTAGGGACAATATAGAGTAAACTAGTATGAAGTATGCGTTTGGATGGTCTGAGCAAGCCAGGGTCCTTGGAGAAAACCCAAATGTATGGGCAGAATATGTAAAGGTCCCAACTGGGACTTGAACCAGGGCCTTCTTGCTGTAAGCTAAGAGTGATAACCACTGCACCACCATGCAACCCCTTGCAGAAAAATTAAAATAAGAGTTAACCATTGCACACTTGACGTAACATATGAGCAGAGCTTTTTGTTCATGCTTTAGCCAGTAAACTGTCAGAAATGATACAGATGCTGTAACGCACTCACACAACTATCCGTTTGGAGAGCTAAATGAAGAGGTAGGGAGAAGCTGCAGGGGTAGCGGAAGAATTTGGATTTGCCCTAAGCTTCGCGAGGTTTGTACTGCTTTAACACTGGTAACTTCCAACTGTAGGGGGCAGACATGCCCTAGTCTCAGATAGGAACAGTCCAGCACATGCTTCAAACAGATGTATTGAGGTGTGGGGTATAAGTGCACACCAGTCACAGTGTTATTTCGATGATCAAACAGCTAAATTCAAAATGATTGGATCAATTTGTGGCAGGGCTGCTGCATCTTAGACCTTCATTTTTATACTTCTAGAAACAACTTGGAGATAAATCAGACACATCTGCCATCAAGAAGCAACAAAAAGTTATCCTGTAAAGATCACAGGATAAAATCCAATTTAAACCAGAAACTGGAATCAAATGTTAGTTTTCTGTCTTGAAGTGAAAGTTCGCTATTTCTCCATGTTTTGGCTATTACAGAAAACCCCTGTGGCCCATGAGTCATCCCTCACGAACCCCTCCTGACAAGGGCAAGTCACTGCTGACCGGGAGTACCCTTTCATACTCTTTTCCTTTGACATGTTCTCGCCCAGTCTCAGCTTGTAAAATTAGAGCTGTACGTCGCTGTCACAAATGGGCAACCTGCTGACAACTGCTGCACGCGGCGCCGGATCGGGACCTCCGCGGGAGAGAAGACAGCCGACCAGCCAGGGAAAGAGTGCAGGCGCCTCTCCCGGCGACGCCTCCCCCAGTTTGTTTAAAGCTCCACGAGCCGATGTAGGTAATGCAGTGATGAGATTAAAGGATTTAGCAGATTATGGTTAGCCAAGAAAAACATGGCAGCCGTGCATTCAGATCTTCATTACCCCTAATTTTAAAAGGTAATGAGAGGAGACAATTTCGCTAGTTAATGCAAAGAAAAGCCAGCAATTGTTCTTACTGCTAATCAGATATAAGCAGTGGTGAGGTCACAGGAGAGCTGGACTGAATAAGGACGTGTTCGTCCCAACTAAGTGTTCATGTTCTGACTCATAGCATTTTCCTGTGATTGCTTTAAAAGCAACATTATTCTTCCAAGCCAATTTTAGTCTATTCATCTTTACTATCACTGATTAGATTTTGTTTTATGTGACTCCAACAAATTCACTAAAATGTATGTATTACTTCATATTATTACTCACAGAAAATGTTTTGAAGGAGATTTGACAATTTAATTATGATAAAAAAGAGGATTGTCATGAATTAGATAAAAAAACAGGGTTCTTTTAAGATTATTTTTATGCACATGAAGAGAGTAATGCATACATAAGACTGAATCACAACTCCATGTTTGATGTTGTTTTAATATTTTATGAAGTGTTATTAAGCAACTGGAAATTTAATTAAAACAAAATTAAGCATGTCTTTGAAAAAAACTATGGGTGGAACACTTAGGAGTTATCTGAAATGCTGGTTAAATAATTTTATGGGAACTATATTATTATTGATATGTTATTATTGATAATGCTTATTGCAATTACTGACATATATATAATTTGATAAGGTTAGTATCAGGTCTTGTATTTAGATAAATGACAATATAGAAACCACAAATCAGTGTTAAATTATGCAGATTATAAGGGGAGGGATAAATAACTATTACTTCTTCCCTTTCAGCTTCAAGCATTAAATGTTTAGTTTATATAAAAAAAAAAATCTTGTCTTGCAAGAAATACAAGGAATCTGAAAAACTTGTACTGTTCAGTACCTGGTATTTATCTCTGAGTCACACTGGTTGAATTTTTTGGCTATAAATGTCCCGGATCGATTTTAGTTCAGAAAATCGGATCGTTCAAAATGAACAAATATCTTCTATGGATTGTATCGTCAACCACAAATCATGATATGACTCAAATCACTGGTTAAATAAATTGTTTCACCACTAATCACTTCATATTATTTTTACCAAGAAATGTGTTGAAGAATATTTGACATTTTAATTATGAAAAGGAACCTCATAACAGAAAATGGCTTCTTTTAAGATTATTTTTTAGGCACACAAAGAGAGTAATGCAGAAAAAAGACTGAGTCACAACTTGATGTCTGATGTTGTTTTAATATCTTATGAACTGTTGTAAAGCAACAGGAAGTCTAATTAAAACTGCCTTTGAAAATGCATCAACTAATTTATTATTGATACAAATGTGCAGCTATTATGTGACGTCAATCCCTTTTTTAAAATGAGATTGGTTTTAATACTTTTAAAACTAGCTTCCTTGTCTGTAACAAAACAATAAAATGCCCAAAAATCAATTTCACTTATTATTATTATTATTAAAAACTTTTTTTAACTTCGACTTTCTAGTGTTTGCTCCTTAAATTGATACTTAGCATAATGGAGCCTCTTTCTGAAATTGAGCAGAAAGAAAAAGAAGATTGTGCTGCATTAAACCTACACGATCGTATGTGGAAGGATGACCTGTGAGGATTCTCGGGCAGCAGCGCTGTGATACAATTGTTAATGCTTTAGGATAATGCCAACTTGTTTACTCACTCTGCAGCGGATACAAACAAAAGAGGCATTTGGGGAAAAAAGAAGGAAAACGAGAAAGTCTCAAAGTCAAAGATAAAGGGAATCAGTGAAAATGTCCTGCAGCTGAAAGTGGAGTCATATCTCCCACTTATGTCACATAACCTTCACCTGTCATTTCACACAACACTTTCCCTTCATCTATAAGTGATGCTGTCATTTCTATTTGATGCAGCTCGAGCAGTGGGGAATTGAAAAGGAAGCCAAGAGAGCGGAGTGGGAAGAAGGGCAAAGGAGGAAGACGAGGGAAACGGCGAGCTTTTGTCTTTTTAGAAAGAGAGAAACGTGTCACGTTTGAGAGCGAGCAGACTCCACAAAGACAAATCGCCTCACAAAAAGGCTTTGTGTCATTTCTAAATAAAGCTTTCCATTTGAGGTATCTAACGTCTTGCTGTTCGTGTGTCCCACAGCAATCAACAAAATTGTAGTAGTGGAGTTTAAGGATTTGCAAAGCTGCTACTAATACTTCTGCTCTGATTATTTTTTAGATAAATAAATAAAAAAAAAACTTAATGGCAAGAAAGATGTAGACTCCAAAAATACTATCCAAATAAAAATCATTTAAATTAAGAAAACCAGAAGAAAACTATGGTGCCCGAAAGCAGGGGGCCCCAACAACCGAGATATATGGAAGATATAATTAATTATACATGTTTTTTTTCCGTTTTTTTCTGAGTCTTGACGATCTTTTATTTTGAAAATCTTGTGGTTTTGAAGAGAACAGGATTCTCTCGGTTACGTTTCAGTCACTTGAGCTCTAAAAGTAGTCCAGCGGTTGCAACACGAGAAGAGCAGTATGTGAAACGTTTCTTTAGAAATGGATAAGCGATGAGTGCAGGGACAGAAGAACAGGCTACAGCTTAAAGAAAAAACAAACAAACCAAAAAAAAATGTAATCAAATATGGATTTATCGCAACAGATGATTCCCACACAGATTCCGTGTTCATAATATTTATAACATTAATTGCCAGAGGCTGTTACCAGAGTCTGATATTGCGCTGGTGTTATTTTCTGGTGTTATTTTTTATATTATTAGACCTGCTTTGCATTAATACTGTTACTTTGTCCATTTTTATTGCAAAAAAAAAAAACAAAGCCAAAGTTAAAAAAAGAGAAATTAAAATCTAAGAATAAGAACCTGTAATAAATGCTGAGGAAATAGACATTAACTTACCAATGATTGTAATGACAAGAGGTAATATTAACCCTGGTCTCCTACTGCGCAGACACCTGCCTGCAGTCACACAGGAAAGCTGTGCCTCTGCTCACCTTCCCCTGTGGGAAACAGCTCATCCCAAGTGAGGGATGTGATAGTGATGTAATGGTTGTTTCCATCTTCCATTCATATCAGGCTTGCAGGATAAGCATGTGCAGGCTGACTAATTCTCATCAAAAGAATGGGGCTGGGCAATGTGGCTGGAAAATGAAATTAGATTTTTTTGATTTCAGAATTTTTTTTTTTTTACCTACACTCCTATTTACTCAGAATATATTTAACAAAAACTCTTTTTTTCAAACATCTCCTTTATGAGTTGACCTGAATTCAAAGTGCAACCAAATAGGAGGTGTTTGTACAACAACGCTGACGCTGTTTCGTCACCCGCTTGAATATCTCGTAAAAAGAAAGAACTTCTTGCTTTCCTTGGAGAGCTTAAACCAAATTTTTCCACTTTTAATAGCCTTCAAACAGATTTTGTAGCAATTTGGAGCGAGATAATTTTGACTGTGTATGTTTGGGTTTTTCTTCATTTAGATCTTTTAATGCATTAGCTTAAGCCACATAGAGAAATCAATGTACGATTGTTTTTTAGCAGGAACAAACTCTGATCCATATTAGATGTAATAAAACAGAAACAACAAAATCATAAAGTGTTCTTCAGTTTGATACTTTACAAAGTCTGGTAGCAAACTTCTACGCCCGTAGCGGTTGGTGCGGCCGCTCCTCGGGAGCAGACGTTTTAAGTGCAATTTAGATATTATACTGCAAGATGTAATGGCTGCACATAAAATCCCCCTTTAAGTCAAACAGCTCATGACCGCACGACACGTCCTCTGGCCCCGCAGAGCTCATGAATCAGTGGGGAATAAACCAATGGACAGATTGAGGGACTGCAGAAAAATAACAAGCTACACAAGCTGTGTCGCACCGCGCCGCCTGTCACTCAAAATTTACAGTCCCTCCTCCCCGTTCGTACACAACATCAAGAGCGCTTAGAGCTCCGACTTCAGCCTGCTGGACGGCTTTCAACGCCCCATGAATCACACCAGGAGAGTGACCAATACTTAGGTCCAGTAAAGACATAAACTAAAACCTGAACTATAAAAAACAATGACATATATAACTGTTAATCTACCAGAAAACATTGATATTTCTGGATAGATCCCATACCCATCTGGCAGTTTTTGGTTGAATTGTCTGAAAATGTTCTAACATTTATCACTGGAGTGTTGCTACGTCTATTATTCAAAGCATTTTAACTGGTCTTTTAATTATGATTATGCTGTTTTCAGCCAATTTTTTTAAGCTTTCGTTTTCTAGGACATAGTTTCTGCAGAATTTGTTGGGATTTTCCCTCTTAGTTGTGCTGGCAAGGAGCAACCCCGGCCCCACTTCCCATCATCCACCTATTTACATACTCTCCTGCTAGCTTGTAGCCCGTCAAAATTTGGGGGTTAAAGGTCATGATGTTTTTTTTGTTTTGTTTTGTTTTGTTTTTTGAGTTTTTTCTGGTTTGTATCCAATTTTAAAGATGGGTATTAGAAATACCTAAATACAATATAAAAAAAAAAAAAAAAAAAACTTGTTGCCCTTAACTTGTCGTATAGAAAAATCTAAAAAGTTTTCATTGCCTTTTTTTTTGTTGTTGTCGTTGTTATTTAACAAATTAGGTACATTGTGTACATTTCAGCAAAACTATTGTGACTTTGAACATTAAAAATCTAATTTATTGACTGAAACCTTTTGACTCAACCTCTTGATGTCTCACTTCTGCTCCAAAATTATCTTAATTTAGCATCTACTTGAAAGCAAAAGCATACATTTAAGCATAAAGTGTTTAAAAAATATGACTATTTTTTTCCAAGTTGATATTTTCTTGATAAGATCAATTTTTTTTCATTTACTGTACCCATATTTTCCTTTTTTCACTTTGAATTTTATTATAATAAATGCAAAACACCTTAAAAAATATCAAAATGTGTGTTTTTTTTTAATATAAAATAAATACCTAAAGTCGTCTCTTAATGTGATGAAGTACATAAATATATCGTTTTTTTTTTTTTTTTTACAAAATAAAAAAAAAATCTACAGAGAAATACAATAAAAATAGAAACTTCAGAGTTTGATGACTCAGACCAGAGAACTGCATGAGTGTCTGTGCTTGATAGCTGTTCTGCTCTTTTTTTCTTCTTTTTCCGTTTTCTATGCCGGACAGTTTAACCTTTACATGTCCTTTGATCCTAAACTACTTGAGCATGCTCTGCTTGTTTATTGCTCTCAGCTCCGGCATTCAGCTTGTGGCAAGAAGATATCAAGTCATAAAGGCCTTTTCTATTAAGAAGTCAAACAGGACGGGAAGCAGCACTTGACTGAGAATAATTTACGCTTAGCTAAGTGAAGGAGAGCCATTTTCACTCCATTTATTGATCCTTTAAACCCTAGTTTAGTCTTTTTTGCCTCGCAGAGGCTCTCTCATTTGGACATAAACACACAAATCAGCCATGGGCGTCCGTTTTTGAGCAGCACTCACCTGTAAATCTTGTATCTGGTGGAAAAGCCCTGCTGGAACCTCTCCCTGAACTCAGTGTACTCTGGACATCTGTGGAAAGGTCCCTTTTCCGACAGCAGCCAGTCCAGCTGCCCGCCGCTCTGCCGGGTGTTGAACCCCCACGCCGAGGTGCTGGACGGGGACGAGGAGGAGGACGAGGAGGAGGAGGAGGAAGAAGAAGACGAGGAGGAGGAAACGGAACCGTGGAGCGCCTTCCCGCTCTGTCCACCGCTGCCCGCTTGCTGAGCTTGAGTGGGCCATGGCAGCCATAGCAACACCCAATGCAACCACAGGAGCATCAAGGAGGACGCCGACCATCTAGCAAGAATGGCAAAGCCATGGGAGCACCTCTGTTTTCTCACTGGCCAAGGAGTCGCCATGGTCCCTGTGGTGATGTACTAGGGCACCTGGGACAGGCATTTCTTCTGACAGTCACCTCCCGTGGGCCTGAATGAGACAAAAAAACACTGATTTACTGGTTTGAATTTGGATAACACCAACTACAGATGAATCAAAGCCTTTTCTGCACATTTCTGACAGCATCTGTCCTCTGGGTTTGCTCACTTCTTCATGGATTTGAACTACAAAGCCAAGAAATCCTAATATATGATCTGTTTGTACTGTGAATTATTTATCCGTTGTTTCCCTAAATACTTTACAACAGCCAGGAGGCGGGATGTTTTTGACAAAGAAAGACGGAAATTAGCTGTTTGATTATGCAGAACCGCGTGGATGTAGGCCGTGTGTTTAGCGCTGGAAATAAATAAACACAGGTCGCGTTGGCTTTATGTTTAAATTCAGTATGAAATTTAGACTTAGTGTATTGATAAGCATGACTGAGGAGTGGGCGGAACTTTGTCCTTCCTATAAACTTTACCTCCATTCCAAACATAAATCTTCTTTAGTGGAGCTTAATGCTTTAGGTAAGTATTTAGTATTTGAGCTGGACAAACATGAACCACAGGAGATACAAGCTAACAGAATTGCTGACACCCATCTAGCATCAGCAGTTTGAATTCCTTGTGCTTCAGTTGTGCTTACTCACATTTTAAGTTTAATTTTGACCTGGATGAATTCCTGTATGTGCAGATTCAGTATGCTGCTAGAGAAATGTCTCACATAAAGGATTTTACAGGGGGCGCAATGTGCCTATTCCAGTGTGTGACCTCAGCCATGACCCTTAACCCTATGTAGTCTATGTGTAGTCTGGATGTCCCAGTGCTGGTCTGTAGCCCGCATAAATACAGGGTGGTGTTTGGAAGGGCGTCAAAACCAAATGCACAGATCAGTGACAACTGAATCACTGTAACCCCCCCCCCCCTAACAGGATTTGCTAAGAGGTGAACAACAACACTAGTCCCTTGGACTCAGTTCACATGGTAAGAATGTAAAAAGTGATCCCGGCGTCCTTTAGATTCCATTTGATTTCACATTATTGTTACAATTGCTGCAGATCAGAAAGTCATGATCCCAGTTTGGGATTATTATCACCTTATTGTGCCTTAGTCACAACTGTCCTTAAGCTATGTTAACATCAGCGTCAATGTGTTTATGTAACCATGCTTTCATAACTTTTCCGTTGAAGCTACACAAGTTTCTACAAAGGCCTTCCCTTTATTATGTTTTCCAATAAAACATTATTATTTATTAAAACGTCTTTAAAGTGATCGTTTGTGATCGGACAATGGGTGCTCTGCTATTAATAGAAAATGTTCAATTTAATGCTATCATTAATTTGGAGTTTCACAAAAATAGTTTAATTGTATTTTTATTTAACTGCATGACTACTTTTGCTTTGTTGATAAAAAAATATCTTTAAAAGCACGTGTGCCACATAGAAAAAAAATCACTTTTCTTAAAGGAGTGTGATAAAAAGAAGAATTTCATAAACGTCTTGTTGAAGGAAATTGGCGCCATCTGCAACACTCCAAAATCCGTTCAAACTCTGTAAAATTGGGGGTTCTGCTGAAAAATTCCCCATCAGGGGTCCCCGTTTGTGAAGCCAGCTGCTTTATTTTGCTCCATGAAATGTTTTATCCATGAGCCCATCCTGGTTTCTGAGGCATCCGGGGGCAAAGCTATGACATCCCCTTCAGCTTCTCCACCCATTGTGTGTTTGGACAAGTGTGTCTCGCAAAGCGCTACCAAACATATCAGTGGGTGTCGGCGGCACGAGCCAAACCGCCGTTCGGGTGTGAATTCTCATCGTCAGACGTCAAACTTCGCCTCCCCGTGCAGCTACCGTGAGACAGCGCAGACAAACACAACACTATGTTGTTTTTTTTCTTCAGTGACACTTTGAAAAGACATTACAGGGCCTTTCAGCCTGGCTGAGGCTTGCTCTTCATTTCAATGTTAATGACTGCTGGAAGGAGTCTGCGGGGACACAGACGAATTTCCGAACAGATATGTAAAGTAGGGAAGAAGATGCTTTAAGTGGATTGGGATTCTAAGTGTTCCCTAAATACCTTACAAACAAATTAGAGAATTAATTTCAGGTGGATAAATGCAGGCTCAGACATGAAGAAAAAAAACGACCCGGGGTGGTGCATTTTTAATTTTCACTCACAGCACCATGAGATTGGTGTAGTTTGAAAAGGCAATTAGCAAAGGCATCTGTCAAACAAATGCATTCATGCGCTTAAAGAGGAGGATGACAAGTTGATAAAAAGAAAAAAATTTTGTAGATGTAAATTAAAAATAAGAATGGGGAGGGGGGGGGGGTATGCTTTATTTAAAATGTTTTTATTTCCTTGGAAATGTCTCAAGAGTTTTCTTCACAAACCATTGACTGTAATAGTATTCATTCTTGCTCCAATACCTTTTATTTTTAAATATCTTCATCCTAATTTTTTTTCTGTATCACAAGTTATTCGAGTTATTAAGTGACTGATAAGATGCTTCAATAAAGGAGGTGGTGCCAACTGGCCACACCTTGATCGATTGATTGGCATATTCTCCCAAGCTGCTTTCAGTGGAAGGGGTGTAGACTTTGAAGAAGCTCACTCCTGATTGGCGACACCTGTTGCCATAGAAACGTTGAATCAGACCAACCTGGACCAATCACTGTTGTCTGGTTCCAACATGGAGATGTCGGCATTGCGAAAAATGGTGACAGAATTGGCTTCATTTCAATGAAGCCGGAAGGAAGGTATGCTCTATGGGTAACATCACACTCGATTCAATCTGTGATCGGGATATAACAGTCGAGTCTGAAACTTTGTGATTGGGCCATATTTCCGATCACGTGTTCGGATCGGGTCGTCCCTACTTTTTAGTACTGAACTTTTTCAGCAATTCGGACAGAATAAAATCTTTAAATCGTTGGATTTGCCTTCGCATAGACATCATTTGAAGAGAGTAGAAGGAAAATAAGCCACCATTCTGCCTTCCTTCAACTCTGAGTCCTCCCTGCTAATTATAAAATTCATAACACATGATGTGAATGCCAGCGAGACAATAGAGGAAAACTGGTCATTTTTAGCTTTGACATTTAGCGTTGCATTATCCATGCACTTTTTTTTTTTTTTTTGGCCTGTTTACCCTCTCTGTCCAGATCTGGGAGAAAATAAGGGATAAGAAGGCGTGATCATTATCTGTAGCTGAGACAAAAAAGAGGAAGGGAGGGGGGACTGTGAGTCCGTCCAGGTGGAATAGAAGAATCGACCAGGTGTCACGCTTAAATAACATCTCAGAGGTGGCAGAGTAAAGGAGAGCTGAGACTTATGCTTATTGGATTTTTTTTTCTCATCACCTTCACCAGGTATAGCAGGCGAGCAGTTGTTTGCACAAGACGAAAAAAGGCGAGAAAGGAACGGAGGAGAATGAGAAACATTGGAAAAGAGAAGAATAAGGAAACCAGGAAAGACACATTGATAGAGATTTTTTTTTTGTTTGCCAAAAAGGAAAAAAGATGCATTGGAAGTTCAAGCTTTCCTCCCAGCTGCTGCGACCGAGTCAAGTGTAAGTTTTGACCCCTCACCTTCTCAGCCTTAGATGAAAAAACATGAATTATGGCGGTAAGCTGCTGTCTTTTTTTTTTTTTTTTTGTCCCTCTGAGAATTCCCCAGCTCATTTTCTATGTACTCCAATTACAGTAACTCGGAGTCTTTATTAGATCTGGCGCACAGGTGTTTCATCTGCAGATGTAGATTCTGCAATTGCATGGCACTGTGTGCGCACATGCCCCCGAGCACCTGGCCTGGGCCCCTGCCAGGGACCCGAGCTGGTGGTGGTCCATCAGCATTAGAGGCCAGCTGCACTCCAACACCCCCCTCATCCGCCTCACCGATAACCTTTCAGCGTTTCTGCGAGTCAGCAGCAATAGCCCAACCAGCTGAACACCTGCTCCTGTTTCACCCCTCTAAAATCACCAAGGGGGACGTGGGAGCGGGAGAGCTTGACAAATGTTAGCAGAGGAGGATTGATGCTTCAGCACCGAGAACAGCAGAGGGAAAAGGTGGAAGGAAAAGACAACAAGTAAGAATGACAGGAGAGGGAGAGGAGCTAACGTCTATATTCTAGATTTGAATTGTAAAAAGTGTCTCAAACACAAACATGTAAATGTTTTTTTTTTCCCCTCTCAGAGACTGATGGGCTGTCAGTGATGATGCTGAAGCAAATAAATCTTATTTCTCTGAAGGTTGCCACGGTGATCACCTGTAAAGCCCAACAGGGGGGATTTTCATTTAGAGACATTTTACACATTTCAGAACCAACTTAAAATCTGGAATCCGTCGGTCACCACAGGTCTACTCAAACTGCCGTCTTTATTTTTTTCTTTTTCCCCCCACTATCACAACTATAACACCCAATGGGGAAGAGAAAGACAGCTGCATAATTTACAGTGTCAGCCAGAGAGCATGCAGCTGCTGCACAGAAATTACCAGAATATTCTGGGTTAGTCAACCAAAAGACGGTCTCTGAAACAGTTTTATTTTAAAATATATTTCAGTATATACTTTTTGGGGGATTTTTTTTCACAATAAATGTATTACTCAGACAGAAAAAAATACCTGTAAAATATTTAATATGATTATATTTTACTTGCTTTATTACTTGCCATATTTTTATGTGAGAAAACACTGAGAAAATACAGTTTATTCCAAATTAGTCTTCACAACTGGCCTTATGGAGATGTCATGGAGGAAAAATTGAAATTTTAAGACCATAGAGGGCTCAGTGAGTCCATAGACTTAAAATGTTTCATAGATTTTTTCTATGGGCATGCTGCGGGCAAAAGGTCATAGCAAACACTTAAGTAGCACGTAATACTACAATAGCTGCATCTCCATTACACGTGCGCAAAACTATAGAAATTCCAGAAATGTAAAAAAAATTTAAAAATCAATTACACTGTTTCCATTAAATTCTAATTATGTAAATAAACACAAACCAACTCATGCGATAAGTCATTCAAAAACACGGTGACTGATGTAAACAATTTTGTCATTTACAGCAGAGAAATACAAATTCCTGTCATGGCACTAGAGACAATCATCATCCATCAAAGGAGACGTCTACATCTTATTCAGGACATGGAGCAACAAGCAATGAGGGAGTGGCTATGGATGAATTGATTTCGGGAAATGGTGGTTGGTGATTTTTCTGAGGAGTTGTGGATTCAACAATTCCACATGACACGATCAATGATGAGCTGTGTGATGCTGAGGGGTCTCTTGTGGCGCTTTGTGGGTGGTATCCGGTTGTTGGTCACGTGACTCATGAATTTCAAAAGGAGTGTTTCCTTACAGTTTTGCGAAACCACTTCCTCCAAGCGCAAAAACGTTTTTTTTTTTTGATAAATGCAAGTTTTTTTGGAAATTGTCGTGTCTCCATTAGACAAACTTGTAATCGCAAATCTAATTTGCTTAATTTCATAGTCAACAGAAACAGCAATCCGCGTTCAAGCAACCACTTTCATTAAAAAGTCTATGTAAACGCAGGTATCTGTTAGGGCTGGGTGGTGCTGAGCATTTGGGTACTGACCCGATACTGATCAATATCGCCGATGTCGATACCAATGTCGATATTTTTTTGTAAATGCGGTGGATGAGGCATAAACCTCAAAATCTCACTTGTTTTTATTTGAATGCTTTTTTTTAAAGTTTACCCTTTTTAAATCTCTTGATAAATATAAAAACAGAATAAGGACAAAATTTAAAATTAAATGGAAAACAATTTGTTAAAAATAAAAACTTCTTGAAATAAAATAAAAAGTGCAAAAGTTAATGCAAAAAAGTCTAAAACAAGGAACTAGTGAGAACACCGTATGCTAAAAGCGCGTTTAAGATATTTCCTGTAGCGCAATCTTAAACGAGCCACACATACCCAATGAGAACATAACATGAGGCATTAAAAGAGGTCAGCTAATGTCCACTGACATTATGCACTTATGTGTGAGCTAGAATCTAAATAAAAGTCAAAACACTTTTACAAAAAGAACCATAATAGCAGTCAGATGATTGATTTCAAATTAAAAAAAAGAAATGGTATCATACATTCAGTAGGGACAAACCCCTACATGGTTAACCCAACGACTAATAAAACTTGTGACCCAGGATGAAAAAGTAAGACATTAATCAAGTGATTATGATAAAAAAAAAAGGGTGGTATTAGGGTCTATCTAATCAAAGAAAGAAAAAAAGAGGACAATATAATTGGTTTCTCCACAGACAAATTGAGCCTAAAGGCAGAAACACTCTACAAGTACGTGGCAGGGTCCCCTGCTGCACAAACACACAGAGCGCCGCAGCGTAATAGCGGCAGTGACCTGAGACGCATCCCGTTGGCCTGCGGTTGGAAGCAGGAAACCCCACTAATTACAGGCTGTGTTAGGCTGCCTTCACGGCGGTTTACATACGTGAGCATTAGTGTGTGAATCTTCCAGGGGTATCTGGCCAATTTCCAGCCAGACAAACAAACAACCATATGGTCAATTAAGGCCCATCAATACCTCCGTTAACATCCTCACCGGCTGATAATTAAAAGAACAACATCCTGTCAGCAGCACAATCTGCTGAAAGAGATTTTACACTGGTTCTCGTTAGAGAAAAAAAAGATGCTTTCCCTTCCAACCTTCTCCAAGTGCTTTTTGAAGGACACTAACTTGCTGATTTGGAAGCTAAGGCAAAAAAGAGGTCAAAAAGCTGTGGTTGGCTGCTATTGACTCTCATTATTAATGGCAGCTTCATGATTTCCCCTGGTTCTGGGTGAAATGGTTTGTCGATTCATCGATCGACCAAACATTTATTAGCAATAAATCTCTTTGCAGCAGGTGGCGGGTTGATGCCATTGTCACTTTGCAGTAAAAGGGTTTAAGACTTCAATGTTTTTTATCGTTTTATGTTGCAGTTGTGCCCATATGTGGTTTTCCCTCCGTTTTACAGTACAAAAACGATAAAAGACGAGTCGTTGAGAACATAAATCAGTGGACAACATTGGTCCATCTCCGAGTAAACTATTGTGGTTTTTCTCTAAATGTTATCAGAACCAAGTGTTTGAAATGTATATATTACTGACATTAAATATATTAGATAAATATATAGGAATCAATTTGCTATATACATCCTTTTTTATGTTATATTTTACAACTTGGAACAATAAATTATCTTGTATAAACTGTAAATATATATGTGTTATTGGTTTTTGCCAGGTCTCAAGGGCCGGCATCCTGTTTGCTTTTCAGACATCCCTGCACTACATGCGGGTGATAACCGGGGTTGAGTGTATTTTGCCAATAAGAAGCGGCAAGGCCAGGATTAGAGGAAAAACAAGAAGGACTTTAGCCCTCAAGGCCTGAAGTTCAAGACCCGTGCCTTGAACATTAAATATTGAATATTATTTTTGTTTATTTATTTATTTATTCTTGCAGTTCAAAATCCTAGGGGGCTTTGTCAGAGATAATCTGTCCTGTTATATATATTTATACGCATATGTCCAAGGTCTGTGTCCAGAAATCTTTGTGAAGGCTTTTCTCACAGAAGCACATTTTTGTGTGTGTGTGTGTGTGTTTGTTGTTTAGCAGCTTCTCAAGCTGGTGGCTTTGTGAGTGTGTGTGACATTCTCATGGTGTGTGACGCTTCATACAGACACACACATGCGATCACTGACAAAATCACTGACTGCACTTTAGTCCAATGAGTTTGAGCTTTTCTACCGTTTGAAATCAAGCAGCAGCTTCCTCGTTACCTTAAAGAGTTACAAACTGGGACAACTGTTTCTAAGCAAGCACACAAGTATATTAATACATTAGGTTGAAGCCGTCCTACATGGCTTTACTTTAAATACCTACTCCGATGAAAATTGTGTTTTTGGTGTTTTAACAATTCAAGCTGAGGTGAATCAGGAGTAGACGAAAAATGCTGTTGACGTTGTGACGCTGAAGCTACTATGGCAAGCCACAAGCTCCATACTCTGCTCCATTCTGATGCATCATGTTCTACACAACTCGATCCATGTATGTCTTTGTTTTCTTCGTCCTAGCTGCATGTCGCTCCAAACTAGCTCCAGTATTGCTCGCCATTTTTTGTTGCACCAGTAATGTAAGGTTCGCCAGGGGTGTCAAACTCAAACGTACCGGGGGCCAAAATGCAAAACACACCTTAGGTTGCGGGCCAAACAGGACAAACATTTATTGAACACACCAAAACTAACTCTTTAAAATGTTTAAAACGTAATTTTTTTTTACATTACTATGAATAAAAACAGGCAGGAATTATACACAAGAGTAAATTACCTTAAACCTTAGATAACTTTTAATGTTTCCTTTTATTTTGTCAAAATTATACAAGTTAAAACTAAGTGCAAGATAACATTGGGTCATTAATAACAATAAAAAAAAAAAGATCTGGAGGGCCGGATGCGGCCCCCGGGCCTTGACTTCGACACGTGATCTAAGCTATTGGGAAAGACTGCAAACACAGTGATGGTGGGAACTGGGGCGGGCTTTCTCAGCACCAGTGGTCCAACCCAGAAATCAGAAGCCAATTTAAATAAACACAGCATAATTCTAATTAAAAGACCTGGGAGTGTTTGAAAATAGATCAACAGATGATTGTCGTGGGACTTTAGAATCTTTGATGAAAATGACAAAAAAAAAAGCCCGATTACAGCATGTTGTTCAATAACAGGAAAATCAAGTTGGTTTACTTAGTTTATGTCTTGTTTTATTGGCACATTTAAACATATCAGAATTCAGACTCAGACCGACTCAGACTAATCGCTGGTGAGGGGTGGCGATCGGTTGCAATAGGTTGGTAGACGTATCAGGAAGTGATGGCGAAGGCTCTGGCCTGATTTTGCTAGGGCTGGAGGTAATGCGGACCTCAAAACTTATGTCCAGTTCTTATTAACAGTCTATGGTAAAGACTGAATTGTTTTAGTTTGTCGATATGTGGGTGACTAAGGTGAGTAAACATCTTGTGACCCATGGTTACTAACCAGCCAACATGAACTGAGCTCAAATGATGTGATGATTTATTCAACACCAACAGCCTGCTCTTTGGACCAAAGCAAATTAGAGAAACCTTCTCCCTGATGTATAAAGATGTCAACACGAGCAGCTGGCTCCTCCCACTCGACCATGACTGAGCTTATATTCTCCTCAGATCTTTAGCTCACATAAACAGAGTATTGAGTCAAATGGTCTATTTTTATTCAAGAAAGTGCTTTAGTCTCCACACTTCCACATCAATAAAAACATGAGGGGGCAACGTGGAGTTCCCCGTGTTGCAGACAGTTTGATAGTCAGTCTGTAGATGCCAGCAACTTTCTGATTGGCACACGACTGCTTTCTCCACAGAGTTACTTCCTCTTTTCCCAGTGTGCTCTGTCTTTTCATCTCAGTAACCCATCACTTTTCCCTTTCCCTCCCCCATCACCTCATTAGATCTCCTTTTCCCAGACACAAACAACGTCCTTCCTCCCTTATTTATTTGTTCACGGCAATATGTCTGATAATTACAGCAGCTGCTTAGTCAAGCTGCTCCGTGACGTCCATACATGCACGCAACATCTTTCATAACTTGCAAGCAAGTGTAATCCTTCTCAAAGAGGTCCAAGCAGACTCAGCTGACTTTTAGTTGATATTCTGCCAGCAGCAGCAGAAAGCAAGTTCTATTAATTGAAAGGACTGGGGAGCATGGGGAACTTAAACAACAAAACACACAGCAGTATGGGCAAACCTGAGCGGGCATTTGAAATATACATGAGTTGCTTACGTCCCCCTGCATGCATAATCTACATTTTTGCTATAATGTGCAACGGATGATAGAAAGATGCATGAAAAATGTGGGATTTCAAAGTTGTAGAGAAGTAATGTAAAAGCTTGAGCCATCATTTCCTCATAGAACAGCACATTACCCCTGATACAGACACAACAGCTGTCAATGCTGTATAGAAATGTCCAAATTTGTATAGTGTTTTCGATAGATGAACAGACCATAGGACAAAAAAACAACAATAACACTAAACTCAAACTGAAGGGTGTTAACATTTCATGAAACATGGAATAGCTCTCTTATTTTTATTCCAAGCAGTATGCAGCAGACAGTCACAGGGGCAAAAACTCTGGTCTGAGAGGAATTCTAGGAGACCAAGGAGAAGGACTCATTCTTCAGGGGCTTAAGAGGAGGCACCTCAATTCAGGACATTGTTGAGAGGTGGAAGGAAAACTTTAAGGATACATCTACTACCGATGAACCAGAGTCTAGAGACCAACAAGTGGGACTGTCTATCACCTGAGCTAGGTCATTGATGGAGTCAAAAAGCCTTTCAGTAGCAGGGCACAGGGGTGGATGAGATCCGCCCTCAGAATCTTAAGTCTCTGGATGTTGTGTAGCTGCCATTGGTGACACACTTTAGCAACATCTCATAAGTTGTCTCAAGGCTAATGTCTCAGGACTAGTAGACCCAAGTGTTGGTCTCTACTTTTCAAGAGGAGGGAGCTGTCTTGTTTCGGCAGGGCCTTGTCCCTCTCTCTCCCTCTTTTGCTTGTTTCATTTTTCCTTTTATTTCCATCTAACCTTGATCTGTTGCTTTCTGTTTTGTCTTTACATGTGTGGAGGATTACCGGTGGGGAATCCTGACACACCTACGACCCACCCTGACGTATTTAACATTGGTCTTGCCAGCCCTCACGCATAGCTTACCCTCGAGTCCCATACCCATACTCCAGGATAACCTTCATGTTCTGGACATCACCATCACAGTTAGCTTCCTACTCCTTTCATCATGACAGGAGCAGAGGGTGTGCTCCATTCTACAAGGGTTTCAAACCTTCAGCCTCCCTGACAAAGTCTACTCAAAGGTACTGAAAAGAATAAGTCAGTTGATCTACAAAGTACATCCAAAATATGAAGTCTGGGGATACAAGTGATTGAAACAGCTGGCTTCCCGAGGAGAACAGGTGAGAGTCACCAAGATGGAGCTCAAGGTGTCATGTTCTGCTTCATGTGTTACTCTTTCCAGTTTTTTTCTTTGCTTCTGTGCAGGCTGATGTGACTCCGCCCATTCTCCTGTGGCTCCTGCTAAGCAGTCACAGCTGCCTGCACTTCAGTAATTATGTTCTGTATACTCAAGGAACTCTGCTGAAGCCGTCAGTGCTGTGTCATTGTGTGTCCTGTCTTGTTTTCTGAGCCCTGTGATCTTGTTTGAGTATGGCTTTTGTAAATGAAACCCCTTGATGTGCTTGTGACTCTTTCTTGCATCTGGGTTTCTTCCTGCTTGCCTAATTGTGTCACAAAGTAGAGCTGGTACCCCTCTACTTTAAGAAAAGTCAGTTGAAATAGCCTAAACATTTCTTTTGGATGTGTCTAGAGCACCTACCTGAAAGGGTATTCTGGGCATGTCCTACTGGGAAATAAAGAAATAAAGTCTCTAAGCTGGCCAAGTGGTGACCCAAGCAAAACGAGAGGATGCTTCTGCTCTGAAGGTTCTCCTTGTAACTTGGCTCCAGATGAGAAAAATGGATAGGATGGGTGGATATACTATTACAGGATGAAGGACTAAACACCTGATCTTGGGTGAAAGGACAGCAACACAACTTCATCTAAATATTACTGAGTTGTTCCTTGGTCAAAAGCTGTAAATCCCAGTCAGAAGTGGATGCAGTTTATTTTACAACACATGTAAAAACAACTGTTTATTCTGAAACTACTATATATTATATGACCACTATGTGAGAGGAAAAGTTTGGTTTTGATACTTTACAGTATGACTTCTATTTCAAACCAAATATTACAATAATGTGATTTTAGTGAAAACGTCACTTTGATGCTGTTTCTACAAAGTGGACTTGTATACAGACATTCCTGATTATCCAGATCGTGAGGGGTTGGACTCCAGGTCTCAAGATATTCTAGAGACCCAGCCCTACCAGCTTCTGATTACCTGGATCAGGTGTGTTATGCCAATAATAAGATTCTTCTGACAGGTTAGTTTGAAAACATGTTGGATACTGGCCCTTGGGACCTGGGGTATGACACCTGCGATCTCGATCTTCCACCTTGATTGATTTCAAGTACCCTACTTGCTTCAGATTTTTTTAAATCGGATGAGTTCAGCCAGGAATTAAACATCTAGAATCACGTGATCTGATTTAAAGAAAGTAGGGTTAAAAAAACAGAATTGGGACTTTGTCATAAAAATGTATTGAAGTTTGGCAAACAACCTAATGTGCTATGATGGAAATAAAATAATACTAAAAGAAAGAACTTTTTCTATGGAATAAAGTTCAAATTAAGAAAAATTACGATCAGAATCCAAATTTTATCACATGTCAATAAAAACAGTATAACTGCTTGAAATCAAGTTCGTAAAAGTTGACCCTGAAACATTTATAGTCCTCCCTGAAATTGGGAGTTAATAAGCAATAGTCTAAAGCATAAATGTAGGATATGTGAGCCACCATCACAATTACGAGTCTAACCACGTAGGTTTAGAGCAGACCCATGCAATTAGCAGTGGTCTACTAGAAGCAATAGTGATTATTCCCAATAACACTTGCAAACAGCCTTCTCCAAAAAGGAGTCTCTAGCCACAGAGTCGCTGTGATAATAGCACCGACTGACACATTACACTGGACAAGCTGATTCTGAACAATGCCACAAATCGAAGCCAATTTAACAGACAAACATGTTCATTAATGAGCTTATGGTGGCTTTTGTAAATACACAGCTGTTAAAGAAGGCAAATATGCCAATTATAGCTGTGCATGGAAGATCCTCAGCTAAACATAAATGAATGATTAGTCACCAATGCACCATGAAATGCGTCTGCCTTCGTCTGCGGTAAATTTGTCTGACAGATTCCATGCGTTCACGTTTGCAGCAACACTGCTTGCGTATTGGTGTGTGAGAGCTGATGTTAGGTTCGGAAAGTTGATTAAGAGATCTATTTTCAATGTTTAAAAGCTTCTGTAACAGTGACACAAAATTAGTCAAACTGCTTCTGCTATTGTTACGAGGCAGACTCCATTCAGCATCTGTTTCATGAGTTATCATGCCAAAACAGCTGAGAGGAGGGAAAAAATCAGTCCATTTGGAATCAATATGAAGTTAAACCCATACATATCAAACCAAATTTATTTCTACTTTTAAAAATAATGGAAAAGTTTCTTTCATACAATAACGTCTACATAATAACTTTTTTAGGATGTTTTTGAGCACAATGGCAGACTCCTAATCTCTGTGCATGATGAGATTTTAGTACAAGCGGTATATAGCCAATATTAAAGAGCAAGCATCAAAAATAGGATTCATGTTTAGAAAAAAAAGGGTTATGTTTCCTGATTTCAGGCTCCAGGCCTTTCACTTCTACGTGTTTTTAATTATTTTCCTGTTCCGCTACACCTGGCTCAACTTATCCTCTCCTCATCAAGCCAAACAGAAGTCTCAGAGCTGTCACAATGAGAGATGTTGGAAATAGAAAATGGGAAAAACGTGCAGTATAAGTAGGCTCAAGGACTTTTAGAAACTGATGGAATCAGGGTTTAAAAATGAACAAGACCGGGGTTATGGCATGAAATTAAACTCTAAACAAATACACTCAAAGCACTTAAATGTCATGAGCAAAAGAACAAAAAGGGTGACAACAAAAGTAGCCTTGTACCAGACAATTCAATACTTGAAGTTAGCTGTGGTTATTAAATGACCACATAGAAATAGAGACAGTAATCAATAGTTCTGTCAAAATTAATTAAAAATGTTCAAATAATTCCTGATTGAGTTGAATCTTGAAGCTTCTGGATCAGAAGTACAGTAAGTTCCCATTTGAACTCAAAACAATTCTCTTTAATTGAACTTTAAGTATAAAGTTGGTCAACTTTTCACTATCATGCATTTTTTTCCCCCCTGCATTTTACATGGTTGATAATTGCTACCAGACCTCATTTATTTTCAGAAAGTTCTAACAAGGCCAGTGAACATCCGTCTGCCTTCTGGCAGCTAAAGAGGGAAGAAACCGTATCTATGTTTATGCTCGCTCAGCTTCCTCACAGATGTTCAGTATTATAATGATGTTTCCTTGCTTGACCTTAAATTGAATTCCTGATAGAAAAACAAGTTAATAAATGGAGGATTATTTTTCATTGTAAACAAACTGAAAAGACACAATAATAGGAAATAAGATGCTCGAAAAGAAGCAGGTTGAAGGTTAACTCACATATTCCTAACAGTCTCTTCGGTGCTGCTCAAGGCATCTAGATGCCTTTTTAAATGAAAAAATATAATAGATAAAAAAAAAAGAAAAAAGCTTAGTTTTCAGCTGACAGGCTGGAGCATGAGAAAATAAACACATCTTTGAATGTTAGTCTTAGCATAACTCAACTGCTGTTTATTATTATTCACATATCTAGACTGAAGTCGAACACCAATGTAATTTATATTTAGGAGTTTCCCACCTTTTGAAGGAAAAAGTATCTTCTGAACATTAGCAACAAGTGAGGACTTTGCTAGCATAAAACTATTGACTGTATAAGAGAACTGGACGGAGAGAGTGTGACATCACCCATGGAAAACTGTTTAGTTCCGGCCCCAACAGGTCAATTTAGTTGCCATTGTTTTAACAATACGGATGTCACCACTTTGGAGCGACATCAGTAAACAGTAGGGGTGTGTATTGGCAATACGTTGCGTATCATGATACATGTCACAATACAATATATATCACGATATATCCCAAAACAGCACCAGAGAAAATATTTTTCTACTTTTTAAGGAGTATGTTTTAGAAACAAAAATGTCAGATCATTGAGCTCTATAACAAAAAAA
>NC_050528.1:20360423-20367210 GCF_002922805.2 Oryzias melastigma
AAAAAAAAAACTGCTAGTCTTATCATGAGTAAGCATCTAACACAAGATGGTTCTTTCAAGATCTTGTTGTTGTTTTGGTGCGGTGTAGAGCTGCTGAAAGAGGTTAGGTGAGCTGTGCTACCAACTAGCGGTCGGGGCTTTAGAGAAAAACAACACAAAAGTAAAAAAATGTTTGCGAAATAGTATCGTCTTGACAGCATTTTAAATTAATACAAGTATCGTCAAGTGACTTATCACGATATTTCATTGAATCAATATTTTCCCTACACCCCTAGAAAGCAGTAATTGGTCCAAGTTGGTCTGAGTCAACATTTCCTTGGCAACCAATCTCACCAATCAGAGGTGAACTTTTTGGAAGTCTGCACACTTGAAAGTGGTGTCCAGAGAATCCATCAATCCAATGTTTTGAACGCTCATGCGAGATCACAAACATGTTGACTCATCTGAACTACAGGGAAAAAAATGAAAGAAAAGATAGGATTTAGAAGAACATGCTGACCGGTTGGCACCAGATATGTCCCTGGAAAGCTCTAAATAACAGTAAATCTTTGACCATCATCTGATTTTGATGGGGAGAACAGCAGCTTTCGCAACAGCTTTGCACCAATAATCAATGGAAGTGTTGCATAATGGCACAAACCCACTTTTCTCTGTAATAGAATCCACTGGAATTACGTGAATTGCATCAACGGTTGAAGAGTTACAGTAATCGGAAGAATACAATATAAGAAGTAAAGCTCTGGTGTTAGAGGGTTAAAAAATAGTGGTAATTAGGGCTGTCAGATTTGTCGCGTTAAAAACGCGTTAATCTGACACGTGCTTGACGCCGACAATTTTTTTGACGCATTAATCGCGGATTTTCCATAGACTGTATATAATGGGGGCACCTCATAGCTCGATAGGTCCATTATTTTTACAGTCAATGGGATTTTCTCATACGTGCCTTTCCATACCGCGCGCGGGCGTCCAGCCCTTTAACTCACCGGCGGGTCTCCAACCTCCGAGCTGCGAGCTAAAACCGGCCGGCGCTTGGACCTGGAGAGCTCCTGCACCCTAACCCGGTTCCGGTTCGCGTCCAGTACCACGTCTGGTGGTATCGGCTCGTGTCCGGCGCCGCTTCCCGAGAGCTGCGGACCCCCGACGTTCCGAACAGCAAGCGCACCGGGGGACGTTTTAAATGTTCTGGAGGTTTAAGCGTGATCCAGCCCCAGCATAGCGGTCTGTCTGCCGGCATATTCATGGCGTGAGCTCCGCTGGACACGTCGCTGCATCGAGCTGCAGCCAGAGAACGCGGCGGCAGTAACAGACTGTCAAACTATCCACAGTGTATCCCGCTTTTCTCAGTCTTTAATGTTTTAAAAAACAAAAGTTAATTGGAAATGATAAATCTCTATTTCATTTATTACTGTAGTTCAGCAGAGGAGGAAAAGATTTGGTCCTGACAAAAAATGAACATGAAAGTGTTATGGAAATGTTATTTTTGATGTTTTTTATTTTATTTTACTGAACGTTGATTGAAGTTTTGAATTTAAAATGCCCTTCACATGCACTTGGGCTTTTGTTAGGCATTTTATGTTACAGCCTTTTATTGTTAAGAAAGTTTATCTCAATAAAATGTTACAAAATAAAGTATTTGTGATGAAAACTATTAATATTGTCATTCTTGTTTTCATAATTAATGTAGAACTGCTAAATGCCACGAACCACACATTTTTTTCCTTAAAAAAAGGCCACATGTAAATTTGCGATTAATCGCGAGTTAACTCTGGACAATGCGATTAATCGCGATTAAAAATTTTAATCGCCTGACAGCTCTAGTGGTAATACAATAGAAGTCTATGGGACTTTGGCTTCTTGGAGACAGCAAGTACTTCTTGTTTGGAATGTGATGGAGAAGGAGTCAATCAGTCCAGATCTCATAGAATAAAGTCCACCGGTCTCTGCCTTCAAAGTCTTTTACTTCAGTGCAAAGGGTACTACTTTCATTTTCTGTTAGCAAAAAGATCATTTGAATTTTTACATCTTCAGCCCCCATAAACCACTACTGTGGCTACTTGTCATTAGCATATTTTCTTTTTTATGCTAGTGTAAGCTAAATACTAGTTTGCAGTGGGGTAAACAAGGATTAAAGTTTTTGTCTACGCATGCAAAACAAAATGAAGTAGGAGCTGACACCCATATCTTCTTTGGTGCTCTCCACTCTAAATGGTGCACATTTATCCATTCCTACTATACGGCTTCAAGTATCAGAGTCCCTAATTGGCCTGCCCATCTTTTGCCCCTTTGCACATGCAAAGCTTTCAAATCTATCTTTAGGCATCTGCAAAGCTAAGAGCACAGAAAATGTTACCATTTTTTTTCTTATGCAATGCCCTAAAAGGCAAAGACGAGTCATTTTGGAGTTTTTCAATAAGATTCAGGATCAGAGAACCAAAGAGGGGAAGAAAAAAAAAGGGTATAAATTGCACACACAATTGGCAGTGGCTGTAACACACAGGGAAGAATGTCCACATTGGCAATATCTGACAGCTTGTTAACTGATAAGCCTGCATGAACAATGCCCAGCTCATTAAATGCTAGTAAGGATTTTCTGTGAAGTGCAAAAACACAAGTGGATTAATGTCTGCGCGGACAAAAAGAGTTGTCCAGGAGCTGACACTGACTTCAAAGTGCGGGAAAGCTCAATCTAATGTCAGTGCGACCAAGTCAACCAAATAACCACAGGCCATTTTCTGGAAAACCAGGCAGTTACATGTCATCTTATTTTACAGTTGCACTATTTCATAGTGCCTTCAAAAAAGTTTAAACACGTCTTTAAAAGGAACCATTGACTTGTTTTATTTAATATTTTTACACATCATTAGAGCTAAATCAGACGCATAGAAGAATAAATCAGACTATTCAAGATAAATATCTTTGTTAATATAATTTCTCAAAATCAGATCAAATGATCTCATGAAAGAGACTACAGGTGATCACTTTAATAGTCTTAGTAGCCAGAAAAAACAAGGTTTGTGAATGTAAACAAGCTCAAATAGATTCCTGTTTATTTGACTTCTATACCAGTGACAGATCCCACACACAATCTGAAGCCCGCGAAGATGTACAGCGCACTTTGCTGCTGTTTTTCTTACTAAGAGATGTATAGAAACAGTCCAGTAATGACATACATTGTCTGAGGAGCAACAAATCCTGCCCAATTAAAGACAAAACCATAAGAAAAGCTGCAAACAGGATATTTATGCGTGTCTGTAATGTCAAGCCTTCTTTTGTGCAGTCATGAATTAATTCACAACCTAAAATGATTGTTGTTTTTTCAGTATTTCTGGACATTCTAACACATGGAAGCTTATTTACAACAGGATAGCAAAGGAAGTTTTAGACGTCTTTTTATTCCTTTTATCCGTCCAGATAAAAAAAACAAAAAAACAACAACAAATGAGTGTTTCTCTAGTTTTCTTGGAAACTTTGAAATGCATCAGACATTTTACTGGAAAGCTATACAGGCTGAGCATCATTAACCCGTTTGATTAAACTTTACTGTAAAATCTCTAGAACAAATCTAAGCTTTCATCTGGCAGCTTTCTGTTTCTGTTGTTTCTGTCTCATCGATTGAATCAATAGCTTTATTTCTTTGAAATGTTTTTTTCATATTGACAGTTTATATAAATTCAGCGAGTTTTGTTGGTGAATGTACTTTTCTTCTGACATTCTTTTTTTTGTTGTAGTGCTCATATAGGTCTTGGAAAATCCTTCATTCCTCTTGCTCTTGTTATCTCTTGGCGATGAGGAATCCTTGCAAATAAATCTTTATATATGAAGGCTTTTCATAGAGTATAATACCCACTACATAATTCAGAACCTTAATTTTTTATTTCTTTTTGAAGTTAACATGAAAAATGCAATCCTGACAAAGGTTCTGTTGCCTCCTTATTTTTCATTGTCAGTAGTGTCATGCAGGTACCATAGCATACAGTAGATGTGGCTTGAGTGTAATATATGTAAACTCAATATACAGAATTACAAACTGTTCACACAGTATGATCTATATTTTTTTTGACTTATGGATGCAAACCTCTTAGGGTTTTTATCACTGCTGTTTAAACCTGAAAGGTCAACTACAGTATATCAAAGTATTGACAGAAAATTAACATTTTTTGGAATCATTTATATTGAATTTAATTTTTTCAAGCAATTTAGATAGTTGTAACTATGGTACTTTGAGAGATTTAGTAAGTTTTGCTCACAACAATGTAAGTTTTTAGATGTAAACATCTGATATTCAGGAATAAAAGGACCTTATTTACTCTCTGTTTCAAATTTGAAACACACATTTTTAACATGGTGTAACTGTATTATAAAAATCAATTATCAAAAAATTTAGCATTCTTTATTTACACCAAAAAGCAATCTTAAAACAATAAATAACAATAGATAAGTTATTCTTATCATAAAGGTGTGAAAATTAGAAAAAAATTCCAAGTGTCACCAAAGTAGCCATTTTGAAATGAACAGGAAAAGCCCTACCACTGCCCCTAGTGGAAAGATGATGAACTACAGGGCAGAAAACGTGTTCAAAATTGTATCCAATCGTTTTTTTAAGGAAAGTTTTCATCATGCTAACGAGATAGACTTCTCAGAAATGTGTGTATCAAATATGTTGCGAATAATGATATGGGGAAATTACCACAGATGTTAAAACTGCAGGGATGCTATGACCTTCAATTAAAAGATTTTGAGGGGGGGTTCTGTTGCTTTCTCAAGGCCAAGTACAGTCATCTCATCTCTCCAGCACATCCATCATTTTCTTTTTTTTTCTTTTGAAAATTTTTTCTGTAAAGTCTTCAAATAAAAAAACTGACGAGCATTTTTTTCCCTTTTTTTCCCACAGAGTCCATGTTTCGTTTTGAACCCTTTCAAAACAGCACAAATTGAATCTCATCAGCTTTGGGCAGATGAAATAGAGCGTCCTACATTAGCATTTTTTGTGAATCAATAAAAAGAAGCAATTCAAGGCTTTTTGATTTATCTGCATGAAACTCGTCTAAAGTTGCCTTTTAGGACAGAGATCATCTTTTAAGCCAAGGAGGATGCTTTAGAAAATGCTCATACACTTCTGTGCAAGGAAAGGCACGTCTCAAAGCCCTTTTCTTCCCTTTAACACTAGCAGCAACCTGCCTCCATTAAAAGAACATTTTAGCAGCTTCTATCAGTTCTTTGAAATGTATTTAAGAAGTCCCTTTACTGGAACAGATGTACTTCAGTGTCCTGGGTCTCAGTGGGTATCCATAGTTTGCTACATGCACACACACACATACACACACATGCACAAACATTCTGGGTCTGCATCTCCTGCTGCATCACTGATACATTGAGTGCTATTTCTTAATGATCTTTTCCCCCGGGATTCCTATAGAAAACCATTTAGTTAGCAGCACCGCTTCTCAATAATGCCTGAAGAGGTCTTGTAATTGCTTCACTAGGCTGCAACATTAACGGTTCATTTTGCTAAACAGAAATTGCAGAAGTGGCAGCATAAAAAAAAGGCCTATCATGGGCCAGTGCTGTATTTAACCTCCACGGAAACCCTTGCTGCCATTTTAACTCGTTTGGCCTCCAGCCTCATGATGTAAGGAGTTCCCTATGTCCTAAGTAACAACATGTAATGCCTTAGTCACATGCACTCATTGTTCTTATGGGTATCTAACCCTAGAAAAAATGTGCAGCAACAACAACAAACTCACCAAATTGTCTACAATTCTTAAACTTCATGTACATTTTTAGCCAGCAGACAGCCGGTATTCACCCGTAAAGGCAGCTGTGACCAAGGCGAGAAAAGAGATTTAACATGTTGGTACACATTAACTGCATCATCTGGTTTTGAGATTTCCTCAAAGCTAGGGTTTTCCATGCCCTTAGGAATTAACTTTTTGTGATGTTTACCTATGAGGAAATCCACAAGATAAGGTTTAGAAGCACTTCTCTGTTCCTCCGCCATGATTTGTTGGATTTATGTGATAAATGATGCCACAGTAATTAAGAAGGAACCTAACTCCCCTAAGAAGATGGTTTAGGCTGATATGACATGCATTTGTGCAAAATCAAAACTTGTAATGATGAAAAGAAAGATTCTGTGGATTCCAACTACCATATTTTACACTTTTAAGGTGCACTTAAAAGCCTTAATATCTTTCAAAAAACGACAGTGCACCTTACAATCCAGGACACCTTAAATATGAATTAATTCCGGTTGTCATTAGGTACACTGCGCTCTGTCAAAATGTCAACCTATCTTTTTCCCAAGTTGCAAAAACAGTTGAGTTTTATTGTAAAGACACTAATGGGGTTAATGTGTAGCATTATTAGACTTTGCCTGTGTTTTACAGCCACTGATAGACTTTTTTATGCATTGTTAACACGGTTGGGAGTTAGCATAGTCGCACTAGCCTTTCTTTTAGTGCTATTTGTCTGTTTTTTATGAGTTGAAAACAAGCTCGAGAGTCACGAGTTTAGTAAATATGTTAACACAACTAACGTGTAGCAGTGTCTGACTTTTTTTGTATGTGTTGCTAACAAGGCTGGGAGTTAGCAAAGTCACAGTAGTGTTAGCTTTAGCGGTATCAGTCTGTTTTTGCCCCTTTCTAAACAAGGTTGGGAGTTCGCAGGTATTGTGACTATGCTATACGGCTAACATGTATCGTTTTACAAAAAAGCTCTAGAATTAATGTGAGCATGGCGGGGAGTTAGCGTAGTTAAAGTAACGTTTGTTTTGGCTGTATTAGTCTGT
>NC_050528.1:20367255-20407885 GCF_002922805.2 Oryzias melastigma
TTGGGAGTTACAGGTATTGTGAATATTCTAACATAGCACAGTTAATAAAGACTGACTGATAGATGGTCGTCTTGCTTAAAACCCCTTTTATGACATAAACAGGAAAATAGACCATTCATTTATGGTGCGCCTTATAGTGCGGAAAATATGGCATTTGTTGAGAACTGGTAAATAATTAGGCAGCAACATTTATTGTGGATTCTTTTTTTTTTGGCATTGTAGAAAATGTTTTTTTTTTTTTTTGAGATTATTTGATTTATATATTGCATAAACATTGCAGCAAACACCTCCAAATCTCCAGAGGATAGGCAGCGCTACAGACAAATGTTCCTTTTCAGTGGTGAACAAATGGCTGCTGTTTGAAGGCCTGCTCCACTACACTGATCCTCTTCACTAGGATGGAGTCTCCTGAGCTTTGGAATCGTAAGCACATAATGCTTCACATGTATTCCAAGCTGCTGCACACTTTTCCCCCTTCAAATAAAAAAAGTACACCCATGAATAATCATGTGCTACAAGATATATGAAGCTAAGCACTTTTTTTTCCATATGTGCATTACTAAAAGGCTGATACTCGGGAGGACATTCTGTTATTTACTGTTTACCGTGATTAGTTGGAGAAAACAGATGCAACGCCGAGGTACTTATAATGACAAGCACAGAATGTCCTCAAGGGTGTTATGGTGTTCAAACAAAAGTGTGGAGTGGGTATGTAGGCTGCTAAGTGAAAAGTCTGCTGTGAAGGGGTGAACACATGTCAAGGTAACAAACAATTCTTCAGCACCTTAATGCACCTTCAAAGCATAATGAAACACTTGGTAAACAAAGCAATCAGCAATGACTTATGGTAAAAACATAAATTATGTATGATGTTTAAAGAATATATCTTAATTATTTATCTGTAATATTGCTTGTTTTAAAAAGAAGTGGACTGAATTTGAGGGTTTTGGCTTTTGGTTTACTTTGGTTGATTGATTTAATGTTAAGACTTTAAAAAACCAAATGGAAATGTGCTTGGGGCATCCAAATGGCTCGAAGCAGCAAGGAGTAATAATTACATAAAACTGGTTTTAATAACCCTACAAAATTGGTTTTAGAAAATGGAAATTTGAAAAATTACTCAACATTTAATTACAAACTTTTAAATCCAATCAATTAAGTGTTTTGGCAGCACTACAGAACCATAATCATTAATGCTTTGCTAGGTTGGATGTTTTTGAGGTTTTTTGTATTCCTCTTTTTAGAACTTTAAGGTGAACTGAAGTGTAAATGAAATAGAGCTTTTAAAACTAAATGAATTGAAACTGTCTCACACTTAACCCTGTAAAGCCCACCACATCAAAGAATTGACAGAAAAGTTAATATTATTTTGGAATTTATTTTCAAATGAAATATTCTTATACTATATAGTAAGTATTCATTTAAAAAATAAATAGCAATTGATAATTTATTCTCACCAAATGTTTTTAAAAAAATTAGCATGAGTTTCTTGAGATTTGATAGTAGCAGCCATTTTCAAATGAGCAAGTAAAGGCCTTCTACTGCCTCCAGTGGAATGATTACAAACTACGGGCTAGAAAACACTGAACAGGGGAAGTTGGATCACGTGAATTAAATAAGGGTCCCAGAAATGCATGTATTAAATATGACACACTTGGTTATATGGGGATAATATATTAATTCAGTGTCTAGTCAATTTCTATGTCCTCAAAAAATAATATTCCACAGTCCAGCAAGTTTAAAACACCCTAAAATAAAGTTTTGCACATTTTCCAAATGATATATTTCAGTTTCTGTGCAACCTTGTTTTGATGGAAGATTATACATATAATTTAAAAGTGCATCAGACTGTCATTTTCCCACAAGGACTCAAGAAAACTTTGAAAATGATGGCACCTGTTTGACATAATGATAGTCCTTTTCCATAATTACAGGTATTTCTGAGGTAAGGTGGTTCCGGTTTAAATATATTCACAAAACTAAAATAGCAGCTCATTTTCAGAAGAAGATATATATATATATATATATATATATACATGACTTTCAAATGAGTTTGTGGTGACACTTAAGCTTTAGTGTTCCAAGTTTCATCCTCGAGGTACAAGTGCACTCTCGGACACCGCTGTCTGCAGCACTAAGCTGTGGTAAAGTGGGAGGATGGGTGGGTGAGAGGTGAAGGTCAACCCAAAGTGATCAATAGCTTTGCATGTGTGGACACATAGACAAGTATGGCCTCAACCACTGTTTTAAAAATCACTCACAGCGCGCCCAAAGGCCAGGGCTCATTGACTTTCTGCTTGTAGGTGGGTGAGGGTATATTTGTGTGAGCGTATGCAATTTTAATTGGTGTGGAATGCCCTTTGAGAGTTCCCTACCACTTCTCAAACAATTAGTTTAATGGAGCATTCCTGCCGTATCTGGGTTAGCAAAGTCAATGCATCGACACCCCACAGCCATAAAGTGCCGGTGCAGCCACTCATACGTTCCTGAGCACACAGTGTAAACGCCAAGCAGCCGCTGGAAAGCATGTTTTAGGGTTCATTAAAACTAATAAATGTAGCTGTTTTGGAGCATTTGGGGTTTGGAAGCCTTGTTTGAACAACACTGACTAACTTCAACAACAGGAGGAAAGGAAACAGGTGTCGCACAAATACACCTAAGCTTAATAGATTACAACACACTAGGGCTGTAGATCATTGCTAAAGTGGCGATTCGATTCATGGATCAAGCTCAGCGATTCACAAATCGAACCACGATTCTTACTTTTTAATATAATGTTTGTTTCTATGTCAGTCTTTTTACTGGATGTTAGAAAAATGATTTTTTTTTGCATTAAATCACCATAATGTAGATAGATAGATAGATAGATAGACAACTTTATTAATCCATTTGGGACGTGCCCGCAGGGAAATTAAAGAACTCCACATCTCACACAGCACTGTTGCATCCATGTTATATAAAGAAATGACACTTAAATAAAGATAAATAGGGAAATAAATAAATAAATATATATATAAATGTATAAGATACAGAATATAAAAGTAAACAGGTAAGTTAGTTCAACACATACAAGGGTTATTCCCGACTAAGTTCAAGGTTTGCCCTCCTCCCCCCCAGAGAGATGTTAAACAGACTTATGGCACGAGGGACAAATGAGTTCTTTAGTCTGTTTGTCCTGCATTTTGGAAGGAGCAGCCTCTCACTGAACAGGCTTCTCCTGCTGCTGATGGCAGAGTGCAGAGGGTGGCTGGCATTGTCCAGGATCCCCTGCAGCTTGCTCAGTGTTCTCCTCTCTGCTACTGCCACCAGAGGGTCGAGCTTCATGCCAACCACCGAGCCAGCCCGCCTAATCAGTTTCTCCAACCTGGAGAGATTGGCTTTTGAGGTGCTCCCACCCCAACACACTACACCATAGGACAAGACGCTAGCAACCACAGACTGATAGAAGATGACCAGGAGCTTCCTGCAGATGTTAAAGGATCTTAGTCTCCTAAGAAAGTACATTCTGCCCTGGGCCTTCTTATACAGCTGCTCAGTGTTGCTCGTCCAGTCCAGCTTGTCATCCAGCCACAGCCCAAGATATTTATAGGTGTGTACAACCTCCACCTCCTCCCCACCCACCAGAACTGGCCTAGGAGTGGGACTGTCTCTCCTAAAGTCCATAACCAGTTCCTTAGTCTTTGAGGTGTTGAGCTGCAGGCTGTTGGTGTGGCACCAGGTAGCAAAGTCACTCACCAACCTCCTGTACTCCTCTTCGTCATCATCCCTGATACACCCCATGATGGCCGTGTCATCTGCAAACTTCTGAATGTGACACAGTTCAGAACTGTAGCGGAAGTCCGAGGTGTACAGGGTGAAGAGGAAGGGGGAGAGGACAGTCCCCTGTGGTGCACCGATTCTGCTGACCACAGTATCAGACACGATGTCCTTGAGCCTGACATACTGTGGTCTATCGGTGAGGTAATTGTAAATCCAAGCAACCAGGCTGGGGTCCACTTGCATTCTTGTCAATTTTTCCTGGAGGACAAGGGGCTGGATGGTGTTAAAGGCACTGGAGAAGTCCAGGAATGTAATCCTCACCGTGCCACTTCCCTTGTCCAGATGCAAGTGGGCTCTATGTAGGAGGTAGAGGGTGGCATCCTCCACCCCAACCCCAGCCCGGTATGCAAACTGCAGAGGGTCCTCTGCATGCTTAACCTGAGGCCTGAGGACTTTGAGGAGCAGCCGCTCCAGTGTCTTCATCAGGTGTGATGTGAGAGCCACTGGTCGGAAGTCATTCAGCTCGCTGGGCCGGTTCTTTTTTGGCACCGGAACGATGCAGGATGTCTTCCAGAGGGTGGGCACTCTCCTGAGTTGCAGGCTCAGGTTGAAGACTCGTTGTAGCGGCTCCCCCAATTCAGCAGCACAGGTCTTCAACAGCCGGGGACACACGCCATCAGGTCCTGCTGCCTTCCGGGGCTGAAGCTTCCTCAGTTCCTCTGTCACCTGATCAGCTGTGAAGCAGGGAGGGGGTGTGAGGGCGGGGGGGTAGGTAACCTGCCCTGGCAGGGATGAAGGGGGTGAGTGGCTGTTGTGTGGGGGAGGTGAGAGAGAGAAGAGGGGGAGGGGGGATGGCCACGACTGCCTGGGGATGAAGGGAGAGATGGAGGAGGAGGAGGAGGGGGGCTTGGCAGTGACACTGATGGTGGGGGCTGTGGTAGAGAGGCTGAACCGGTTGAAAAAAATGTTCAGATCATTGGCCCTCTCCACACTTACCCCCTCTGTGCTGGTTCTGGCTTTGTGTCCTGTTATGGTTCTGACACCTTCCCAAACGTCTCTCATATTGTTCTCCCTCAACCTCTGCTCCACTTTCCTCCTGTAGCAGTCTTTGGCTTCCTTCAGACAGCGTTTCACCTCCCTCTGTGCTGCTCTCATCTCCTCCCTGTCTTTAGTCCTGAAGGCCTTCTTCTTCTGGTTAAGGACAGCTTTGACTCCCTGTGTTACCCATGGTTTATTGTTTGGGTAACACCGAACAGTCTTGGTGGGGGCGACCACATCTGCACAGAAGTTAATATAGTCCGTGATGCAGTGAGTCTTCCCCTCTATGTCCTCATCATGTCCACCCAGCAGCACATCCCAGTCTGTGGTGTTAAAGCAGTCTCTAAGGGCCTCCTCCGCTTCAGAAGTCCATCTCCTGAAGGAACGCGTAGAGGCAGCCTGCCTCTGGACCAGGGGGGTGTACTGAGGCTGTATATACACCAGGTTGTGGTCTGACTTGCCCAGTGGGGGCAGGGCGGTGACCCTGTATGCATCCTTAACGTTAGCATACAGTAAATCAATAGTCCTGCTCTTCCTGGTGGGGCAGTCCACCACCTGATGAAAAGTAGCCAGAGTGGAGTCAAGGGTGACATGATTAAAGTCTCCAGATATTATGCAGAAGGCCTCAGGATGTTGCATCTGCAGCCGTGCAGTGACACGGTGTATTCTCTCACATGCAGCGGCTGCTTCCGCCCTCGGAGGAATGTAAACACAGATGGAGATCACGTGACTGAACTCTCGAGGTAGATAGTATGGCCGCAGACTAACGGCTAGCAGTTCCAGATTAGGACAACACCACACTGCCTTGACGGTAACATGACCAGGGTTACACCATCGGTTGTTGACGTAGATGATAAGTCCTCCTCCCTTCCGTTTCCCACATCCCTTCGTGTCTCTGTCGGCTCTTACTGCAGTAAATCCCCGCAGATCCACGTTAGCATCCGGTACACAGTCAGTTAGCCACGTCTCCGTAAAAATAAACAAGCTGCACTCACGATAAATCCGCTGGTTTTCTAGAGCAGACAGCTCGTCCATCTTATTTGGCAGTGAGTTGACATTTCCCATAATCACGGAGGGAAGTGATGGTTTAAAACGCCTCCGGTTTTCAGCTAGCCTAGCCTTTAGCTTTGCCCCGGCTTTACAGCCACGGTATCTCCTCCGTATTTCCGTTGGTATGGTGTGTCTCAGTCCAACTGTGCTCTTCTGTAGAGCCAGTAACTCCTCTCTAGAGTAACCGAGGGAGCTGGTTCCAGAAAAAAAGTCCACTATATCCATATGAAAAATTCGTAGTGATGGTAAATACAAAAAATACAAAAGATAAAAACAATAAATAACCCGAAAAAAGAGCAGTGCTGTAGAGCGACTGGAGCGGCTGCCGTCTCCTACAGCGCCAACGGTAAATAATAATGTATACCTTTATTTAGAACAGGAGATCAAATTCAACAAAACTAAACAACACATTTTTTTTCAACCTTCTGGTTAAGTTTAGCAGTAATATAAACAACATAAAAAACATACAAACTCATTCTTGATTTTGATCATTTAACGACAAAACCTGAAAATGTTCTCCACAGTTTTCTATCCTCAAAGTTCTTAAACATTTTACGTTCTTAGCATTTAATATTGGTGGGGAGCCCGTATGAAAAAAGTTGTTTGTTTTTGCGGCAGAATCAGCTGATTCACATTGATTAAATCTGTTTTTCAGCAGCTTGAATAAGCTTGAGTTTCATTAATTGCATCAACTATTAAAGAGTTACCATAATCCAAAGAAAGTAAACACTGAAGCTATTAAAGTTTTTTTTTTTTTTTTTTTCAGAAGTTATGTCAGTGAGCGGAACTATAGTCTCAGTTTCTAAATGGAAAAAAGCTCTTGCTAGTCTTATTTTGAAAACCGGAAGCTTCACCTACATGAAGAATGTGTTTACTTCTGGTGGCGGTACTGCGGCTCTTTCGGCTTTGTTGTCATTCGTAAACTTAAAATCCTACATTAATCTGCATTTCAGAGCAAAAATACACTGTCCCAGATAGTATTTTGATTACATTTTACTACACTCCACTATATTTATAAAGCTCACGAATCAACGATCTTGGACGTCGCGAATATTTGTACTTCAATTTTTGGGAGCAAATCGCGAGTATTCGAGCACCCGGATACTCGTTACAGCCCAATGACAAAAATCTAAAAGCTATGAAACTGAAAACGACTCAATGAATCTATAAGTTTCAGGGTTGAAATTTTGATAATTACTTTTTTCTTTTTTTTTTTTTTTTTTACAATAATTCATTATTTTAAATAAGAAAATCTGGAATTACTTTATTTTCGAGGCTACTCAACCTCCTAACAACCTCCTAATATCAGTTACATCATTGTAGTGCAGAGGTTAAGTGGCCAATCTCTGACCAGTAGGTCACAGATTTGGTTCTTGCCTTGTCTGCTCATGTGTTAAAGTGTTCTTGACCAGGCGTTGTTCTTGAACCCCACATTGTTCTTGATCACTGCAGGTTGACAACTTGCATGGCAGCAGTGTGAATGTTTGTGAAACTCTGAAGCCCTTAGAGTCTTAGACAAGAAAGTTGCTAATTAAATTTACACCAACTTCTCAAACAACATCATAGTCATATTTGATGACAACTATATACAACCTACGCTTTTTATGGTTATTGGTTCATTCTGAATTGCTGGAGCATTGTCTTTAAATTAAGTCTTGAATACATGGGACTGCAGGTGTGTCTTGCAAATTTTGTGATGTTCATGTGGCCATGTAATGAAAATGGAACGTACCATTGCCATGCACGTGGTAAGTGTACTGGGAAGTATTTGTAAGGATAATGTAAGTTGCACACCTTATGATGCATGAATATTGCTGTTATATGGCGTCCTTACGCTGGACTCTAGTCATCAGTAAGGTGCCTACTGGTTCCTTACTTACCCCGCACACATCCTAAAAGCTCTGCAGGTGATACATGGGTCCCCATAGAATGCAGACACAAGCTATGCTTTGATTTTCTAATTTCATAAATTTTCATTAATTTCCTAATTTCTAAGAGCCAGGATTTGCAGCGGGCACACACTTATCACTCAAACAGCACAAACATGTAGAATACTGACCCTCGAGGCCTGGACCTGGACACTCCTGGTCTGGACCTTGATATTTCCTGCGGACCAGCTGCAGGTTTGAAGAGTTTGTGAATAGGGCCCTACTTTTCTGAATTTTGGCCATTACATACTATTTTTTTATGTGTTTTTAGAGCTCTAAAAATGGGAGCAGGATCTCCATACTTAATACCAGTAAAATATTTCAATTAAAGCCTGAAGAAAAGTGTGACCTATAAGTTTTGAATTAAATTTATGCACAGTGATGACAGATTTAGTGACTCCTTCCTGCCATTCAGGTGTCCTCATTAAGTTTGCAAACAGAATGAGAGGTTTGATAATAAGACATCTATGACATGAAATTTAATATGAAGACTAATGCAGAAAAAAATCGTTTTTTGTATGTATTTATCTAAAGCTACAGGCTTGTAACAATAAAACCAACATATTAGTGTTTGCATTTGTTAGTGTGGCATTGCAAGTCACTCGGAGCACTGACTTCTCAAAACATCAAGAATTAGTTGGCCTTTTTCATGAGATGATGGAAAGATGGAGGGATTATACATCAAGTTGCTTGCTGGGTTGCCGACTTCGTGAATTTCTGTTGGTAGTTGTTGTTTCTCCGTGCTGAGATTTATTTACACATAATTGTGCAGTGTTGTTCCATAATTGGCTGTTTGCAAAGAAGGGCTTTTATGTCAGTTTCCCCAGCAAGTCAAGATTTTCCTTTAGCCTCCAGGGATGCCAGTGGGTGAGGAACTTTGAACTCCCTTTAACCGAATCCTTTCCTGCCTCTCTGTGTTTCAAAGATCCTCACCTTCTGCGAGCTGACTTTGCTTTCACAACAATTCAGTAAAAACTATGGTTTCTCTGGTATCAGGCGATGCAGGGATTAGAAATCCATCTGTTTTAAATAGCCATGAACCCTACTGTACTCATTTAAGTAAAAGTGACAAGAGAATTATGTTAAAGCTATTTTTTATTTTCCAATGGCTACCAATTACTTACAATTTAGCCCTTTTAACTATAGTGTTACTTACGCATCGGGCATATGATGCATGTTCAAGAACGCAGGATTTGAACACGGTTTTAGTACACGTGGTCACACTGGACTTTCTCTTCCCAATACTAATGTATGCACTTTTAGTTGGAAGAGGCTTGGTTCAAGTGGTGCAAATCTAACAAATCTTGGTCCAGACTTTTTTTTTTCAAACCTCTACTCTAATATATAAAAGACTTTGTACCATATACCTACATTTTTGATTCCTCCTTCATGATACATTTTTAATTGTTTGATACTTCCAAGAATTAAAACACCTCTCTACCAAATCCGAGTGCTTGATTGGTCGAAGTTCATCCTGGTTTAGCTTTTAACACATTGTCATGCATCTTGTACGTACAGAACACAAAACTTTTTAACGCGGAAGCATATATACAGGTTTACAAAGACTTTTGAGTGGAAGTGATTGCTAAAACACATGTTCCCTTGGCTGGTTTGAACGCAGCATAAAAAAGACTGGCCCAATCGATCAAAGACGTTGTCAACAAAAGACTTCTGGGAAATGCACCCATTTAGCTTTATTTGAAAAACTGACATTAGCTTGAACCTCATTATCTATGTACGTTTTCAACAGCAACACTGAGAGTTGTCCTTCCCTCTTTCAGATATCAAAGCGAAGGCTTTAAAAGAGAGGAAGGAGAAGCACGCCGTTACCGCTTCCTTTAATCTTCCTGCCATACGTGTGTTCCAATAGCTACAAGCTAAAATGCGAGCTGGAGATCTCCCTCTTCGGTTGGCAGCCTCTCTTCTCTGCCCCACGTGTCTTAAGTGCAGGTTCGCATGATGTTTGTGTTCAAGGTATTATTACGGCCTTATTCCACTCGGCCCTCAGGTTCAAATTGTGCATCCACTCAGTCGTGCTGCTGCTTAACAGGACGATGCTTCTGTTTCCTGTACTTTACACATCTGTCTTCTTTGTTGGCCTGCATCAAGGCTTGTTAGGGCTGCCGACTACAGAAATCTTAAGATGTAATCATAACAGGAACAATTTAGCAAGTTGTAATGTCCCCATGTTTAAGGAATGATAAATGTTACCTATTTTGTAGAGCAAACAACATTAGTGATAAGGCAATTACATTTCCCCCAATTCAAAGCAGCATTTAGCCTTTGTTAGACTGATAATGTGCATTTTTTTATAAAGACAACAGATGGTTGAAGTGGTAGAGAGAGGGCCTGCAAACAAAACACTTCTTCCTGGAAATGTTATCAAGAGTTTAAATAGAAGGAAATACACCGAGAGCATCTAAAAGGATAGATTTAAAGGTTTTTCTATTTATGGTGAAACATTATAGTATAACCTGTAGCAGTAAACACATTTTGTATCTCACTTTCATAATGATTCACAAGTTTCCAATTTGATTTGATTTACAATTCAACATAAACTGATTCCATATTGATTTGTTTGTCTAATTTCCACTCTAAAATAAAAAAACACCATATAGTTGAAGCCTAATAAGCAGTTGGCAACAATGAAGTTAAAAAAAGAGTAAATTAAGTATTTGATGCAAAGATGTTTGCAGGAAGATATTTCAAACACTTGTACTTTTTTTGTATTATTTATATATATATATATATATATATATATATATATATATATATATATATATATATATATATATATATTTTATTATTTTTTTTTTAATTAATGTTTAATTTAGCAATAAAACTGTATGAAAGATTACATCTAAATTAAGAGATTTTTTCCCTTATTTCACGTTAATTTTGCACATTACTACACCTTCATTACATGACTACAGATCTGTTTGTTCTTAAAGTCACACTCTGAGTGTCTTTTAAACAAGCGTTTAAAAGATACTCAGTGATCTTTTAATTGTGATTATACTATTTTTAGCCAAAATCAAAGAGCCTGTGTCGCTTTATAAAACACTTTCTGCAGGTCCACAACAGTTTGTTATAAATACAAATAAAAAGTACCGGTCCAAGGACTAATAAGGAGTGTCTGTGTCCTCTTCGTCTCAGTGGAAAGCCATTTCATCCAAGCCAATGTCCTATGCCATATCTATCTATCTATCTATCTATCTATGTAGAATGACACTATATAGAGGTTTATTTTTTCAAAAAATAAATTTAAGCTCTTTTATGTGTTGCACCAGTTTTATAGGCAGCCCAACACAGTTTCATAGATGTGACCCGCAGCCTTGTAATCTCACAAGTCCCCCTTCGACGTGTCATTCCAGTCAGGACCGCGAAGAGGACGTGAGCCGGTCCCCTCTTCTCTATTTTCAGGCGCTAAGCAGTCTGTGTAACAGCTCGCGCCACACACGGCGGTTCAGGACCTGGTAGATGGCTGTAAATATCAAACGTGTTTGATATTCTCCGGGTGGTCCGAGAATTGATTGTTGTGCTTGAGATTGAATCTGGACTGTAAATGTCTCAAAAATGTTAGAGCCAAGTTATCATCTGCTTGACTGCTGATAGAACTGCCTCTATCGCTCTGTCCGAATCCATATTTTTCTTTGTGTCACTCTTTTTCTGCTCATCCCTTGCTCAACCTTCCAGACAAACAGCATCTCTTATTTACACATAATCAAACTGGTGTTGTTAGAGTTGTACAGGGTTCTTTCTTGTTGGTTTAAAGGTTTAGTTTTTAGATTAGAAACTGGACAGAAATAAAAGATTGAGTTTTTGGGCAGCACAAAAAGCACCAAGCACCTTCCTTATACCTTTTCAAAACTGCCTCATCCTTTTCAGGGAATTTTACTTTTAGAGCTGCTGGTAGAAGAGTTTACAGAAACTGTTCATGTTTTTTTTTGCTTTCATCATAAAATCTGTAGCAAAAACAGGAGTCACTTTAGTTTTAAGGTGTGCCTCAAAGCAGGGCAAACCTTATGTTTTTTAAATAGTTTCTTCGAAATTAGATGATCCCCAACTAAAATATAATGTGTGGCAGAAGGAAATGTTTTGGTTATAAAACAGGGACTATTTTGTTTCATTTAACATGCGCTCTTTTTTTTTTTCTTTCAAATGAATGTTTAATTTGATTGCATTTTTTTAAGCATAAAATAAACAAAAAGTGCTAAAAAATTTATTAACTCCCTCCCCCAATATTACCATAATATTTAATCTAATAAAAATGATTGTTCACATAAAAAAATATTAAGATGCCAAAACATCATGAAGTCACAATTGTTTGTGGACTGTCACATTCAGCTTTGTCATTTTATTATTTGTATGTTTCCAAAATTTAGTTTCTTTTTACTCTGTACCATTTTGACTCATTTTGACTCTTTCCTTCATATTTTAATTTATTTAATTTAAACTTTGCTGTAATCAACAGGTGTGTTGCTTTCTAAGGCTTATATATTTTAAAAGTTGCCTCTAAATTCAAATTCATTTTATGTATAAAGCACTTTACATATAAACAAATACAAGTGCATATAGAAACAAACAACACAAAAAATACATCCTCTTCGTATACCAAAATATATATTTGGAGGGGGTAGTTTTTATCTTTTTGGACAAAAAAAAACACTTGTTAATCACTGATTTGTTCAGTCCATAATTTTGAAATCGGTGGTTATAATTTTGTTTTTTTTCCCTAGCTTTTTTCAATGAATAATTACACCTTTTTATCAAAGCTATTACTCATACATTAAGTCTTTTTTGCCTATTTTAGTCAGTCATGAACAACAAAAACATCAACAAAAAGCCTAACCTAAAAATTTCCCTAATGATTAGCAACAAAAGAAAATTACTCTAAAATAGGGCGAGTCCATTTATAACTGCACTGAAGGCAATAGTGTTTCTTTTTTCATGCTTCTCAGCTTTTCTGCATAGAACAAATTCCCTTTTAATGTTGATCTCAGCTGTCTATGAGGCAATCAGCTTTTCAGTTCATCTCAGATGAAGGAGAAGCTGCAGAGCTTGGCTGCAAGTGTAGCTAAAATGTTTTCTTTCTTTAATTACACTACAAAGGCTTAACCTTATTAGCGAACACAACTGCTTAGCAGCTGAATCAGAGTAAAGCATTGTTTCTACATTCCGTTTAAAAAAGCTCTCTCTATTGATGGTTTATACTTTTAATCCCATGTAACATTTTTTGTCCAACACAAATGTATCATATTTTCCACACTAAAGAGCACATCAGATTAGCCTATAAAGCGCACCATCAATAAATTTTCAATTTTACAAATTATGTCCTCTATAAGGAACACTGAAGTAGAAGGAAGAGTGGCAGACCGCCGGTTTGCAGCTCAGAGGTTGACGCAGAGGTCTTAACCATGCGTCAATACGTGACTTGGGAATGAAAATGTGTTGATTTGGGAATATGAAGTTCTTTTTTTTTTATTACTAAAGTACAGAAATTGGCACAGATTAGGAATCGAAACCAAAGAACTGTTTTGGCACCGGAACCGCATAAAACCCACTCGGTGCCTAACCCTTCACTTTAGCCATGCTAGAAGCGTTAGCTGTGTTAACTATGTTAGCATAAAAAACAGTCTATACCACTATAACAAACGTTACTGAGATCACGCTAACTCTCCCACACTTGTTAGTAGAACATAAAAAAATAAATAAATAAAATACCACACAATCCAACACATTACCTGTTAGCCATGTCGGGGTATTCCCAATTAAAACAAACCTTGTCTACAACACGTAAAAAAACTGAGTAATAGCACAAAAACGAGGAACGCTAATTCCCAAAACAGTCTGAAACTGCTACAGCCTAATCACAATACTGTCCAAACTTGCTTACAACAGCACAACCGTAATTATTTAATATACAATGTGTTCTGGACTGTAAGGTGCACTGTCTTTTTGAAAAAAATGAAGGGTTTTTAAGTGTCCCTTTTAATGCGAAAATTACAAAGCATTCCCTTAGCAATATCAAAGATTAGCTGTTAAGCTAACTAACTTACACTTTTCTTGATTTTTAAAAATCAAATATACACACAGGAGTTGCAGTTACTCTTAAATTCTTAAATCAATAGTTCTTGACATTAGAAACATGGAAGTCTTCCATTCTAAAGAGCTTCTGAAAATCCCGCTCCGACAAGAGACCGAAGAACATTTAGAACACAAAGTTTGTAATGAGGAAAACTAAAGAAGCTTTCTGTGTTTGTGGAAGACAAACTTTTGCACAGATGCTCAGAGACTGTTAATCTGCATTACATAAACATGGAAGACACCGGTCACCTTTATTCTTGTGATAGGTTGCAGGGGGGCTTGTTATAACTACTTAATTCTCACAATGCCAACAGTGGACTCCCTCCTGAGGCTATTTCTGATAGCCATTTGACGAATCATTTTCTCCAAGCGATATGGCTGGAAAGTGGCTGCGAGCGTGGGCTTTCATTCCACTCTAATGACCCTGTGCTGAGCTGAACTGAGCATGGATCAGATGAGAAAATAGATTGGGCTGCACTGAGTAAAGTGATGGCCTCACCGATAAAATGTATGTGATGATGGGAGAAAACACAACTAAGCAGAATGAGGACAATTGTCTGTGAACAATAACAAAGGAAAAAAAGCCTCAGTGGGAGCTGCCAGTACTCCACAAAACGGGCATCAATGAAAGCAAAATATCGTACTTGTTTGTGAGACCTGCTCAAAGGAAAGAACTTCTTAAAAATATTCATCAGCTACAACCCAACAAAAATAGGACCAACTAAAATGTTTCAAAAATGAAATGTGATGAAAATAGGAAAAAATAAATATTATATATATACAGACATACACATATATAGGGTGTGTATTGGCAAGTATCCCGATTCTTGCCTCACGATACGATATGTATCGTGATATTTCCCAATGATTTTAACTTCATTTTTAGAGTATGGCTTTATTTGAATCTACCTAAATTTTACCCCTAGAACTATAACAAGTTACACCATCACTTTTGCCAGGTAATTTAAAATATAAATATTTACCCAATAAAAAGTATTTCTCACAAAAATTAGTTCAAAACATGACAAACACATGATAAATTAGAGTATTTATTTTCTATTTTTAACTGTGTTTTATTTATACAAAATGGAAAATAAATACATAGGAAGATTCTAAAAACATGCTTGAAAATTGCTGAAAAATAAGGAATTTGAGAAGAACAAAATAAAAATAAATAAATAAATAAAAAAAATTGAATCTGTAGACTTGGTCCACCCATTCCTGGGACATGTGAGTCTTCACTCAGGGACCCATGACACTCAGGAAAAGGCAACATATTGAACATCATGTGAATACTTTTGCTCTGGTGAAAATCATCCAGCGATAGTGCTCTACGGTTAATGTCTGTCATTGTAAAATAATGTCAAATTAATTTTATTTAATGATCACAGCATTAAGCAAACAAAATATCACGATTTATCACCAAATCGATTTTTTTCCTACACCCCTAATATTTATATACAAAGTGTTCCCCGTTTAATCACAGTGTCACATATTCACAGTTTTGTCAGTCACATGACTCTTCTGGTTTGTCAAAAAAACAACTCAAGCTGACCCAGAGGTCAAGCAGAAGAAAAACTGCAGCCTTTTTTGGAAGAGGATACTGTCTCACAGTTATTTGATGAAGGAAGTAGCGTGCACACCTGGTTTTGAGGCAGAGAGGGACAGACTAACACTCCTCATCTGCATCATAAAGTACACTGCTGTACAGTCTTTTGTTCTGAATAAAAAAAAAATACATGCTTTGGCCGTGGGGGTGGGGTCAGACAGGAGATATGAGGGCTCCCCGCAGATGTCTCCACCCCCTAAATGATCCATAACTGCAGAAATAATCTATTTTACTCCAATCTATAACCTTTGTTCCATATTTCCATGAGGATAATGGTTTTTAGTAAAGAAAATACAGATTGTAATAAAAAGAAAGTTTTTTTTCTCCAAATATTTTTCCTCAAAGCAATCCTTTACCCATGATGCTCCACATAAAAACTGCACAATAACACTATAAAAAAGAAGCTCAGAATTGGGAAGACATTGATTTGTCCATTTGTGATCTTCTTTCATTGTCAGAGGAAAAAATAAGACAAATACAAACGTGTTTTTAGATTTTTTTTTTTGGTCCCTCAAAGACTTCCTGTTTACTAAAGTGGGACTGGTAGCTCGCTTTTCCACATTTATTTACAATTTAGCTTTTCCGCTTCAATAACCCTTCTGCCTATCCTTTGTTTCCTTTTGATGACCTTGCTAACACCACGCTGAGGCGCTTGCTCCCTTTTCTCTTCCTACCCAACTGTGAGAAAACAGGCTTAAGGGACTTTTTAAGTGTTTTAAGGTTGAGAGATCAGTAGTAAAAGAGAGCTTTGCTGACACATCTCCCTCAAGCTAGAGGAATTTTTAGTGTGGAACAAAGGCGGGGGGAGGTTAGCAGTTCTTTAGACAGATGCTGCTCTTGGTGAAGCCGTTTTACAACACAGTGCGGAAGCAAATAGATTTTAAAAAACTTTAAAATCTATTGGATTAAACCAAAGCATCAAAACATAAACAGGATTATGGAAATGCTCCATTGTATGCTCCAGAGAAAACAAGATAGTTGACTTGAAGGTAACAAATGGCACAGTAGATGCAGTAGTTTATGTTTTTAATGTATTATTTTTACAATTATTCATTTTGAAGTTTGCTCTGAGTTTTGGTGTGCCTGCCCCCTTTCCCATCATCTGTTGGGAAAGGGGAAACGCTCTCCTACTAGTTTACACCCACAAATATGATCTTTTTCCAATCGCATTTTTTGTCTGCTCCTTATTCACAATGATTTGAACAGAAATGCCATTTTGAGCTCAATTTTCTCCAAATATGTTCTCCATCATGAGAACATAAAAATATGATAAAAACACAATTTTCTTGGAGTGGGTCTTCAGTTGATCTGAACTTTTACCCACATATGTCAAAGCAAACCTTTAAAAAATATTTTCTTTCATTTGACACATTTAAACAGGATTGTGGGCCTCTTCAGGTTCTGTTTCGCTCGTCTTTTCTACATGCAAAGCACATAACACTCAGATCAGCCAACAGCCCCGGTAGCCCGGCTGTGACTGGCCGACTGCAGCAAATTAAACTTCCATATTCTGTTTGTTATCCCTCTGCCTTTATCTCGGTCAACCTCCCTTTATAAGACTCAGTCTCTGCATGAGCATCTCTCATTGAGCATCCAGGCAGGCAGGAGAGGTGTTTGTTTCTGGTTGGCTGTCGGCTGCATCCTCCTGGGGGACTCGGCTGTTTTGTAGAGATGCAGGACACATGATTGGAGTTGGCATGGCAGCGTTGCCAGGGGCACTGTGCCTGCAGCATCACAGTGCTACACTCAGAAAAGTGATGGCAGCCAAAAAAAGAGAAAAAAAACCCACCTAAAGGTCCTGTGGGCAGAAATTTAAATAATCACATCTTCTCAGGTCCATCGTGCTTTTTGTTGCCATTTTATAAGTTGTGCAAACAGCATTTAAAGCTTGTTGTTTCTCCAGGCTCATGCAGGTGACTCACTTTTAAAAGTTGCCCCTTTTTCTTTCTCCTCTCACCCAGAGGGCTATAGTTGGCATGACAGCTCAGCTCTGCACCCATGCTGTACAAGTAGCCCGCACCCACACCACCTGCTCATAATTATTTAACACCACAGTTTGACAAAGCTGGAAATAGTTCCTGCTAAAGCCTTGGAAACATCTAAGATGTAATTGTGCTTGAAGGAATCTAAAATAAGTTATGAATGTGCTATGCTTTATGTAACATTTATAAATAGAGAACTTTTTTATTCTTTTTTTTGCGTCTGTTTTTTTTTTTTCTTTTGCCTGTGGAGAGTCTGTGAGGATGAATAATTTCTCAATAAAAAGCCTTGTCAAAGAGGAATCAAGAGAATGCAGTGGCTGCAAAAACGGACACTATGAAGGTTGGTATTCCAGCCAAGAATGACGCAAATATTATTCATTTAACTAAAAGTTAACACGGTCAGTGGTAGTCTGGGCACATTTCGAGGTCACACAGTTGGACTGGGCAATACTGAGAACTTAGGTATCAATCCGATACGGTCAATGTCGCAGATATTGATATCAATATCGATATTTTTTGTAAATATGGGGGATTTGACATGAACCTCGAAGTCTCAATTGTTTTTAATTACCGTGAATATTTACAACATTTTCCATTAAATGGAAAATATTTTATTAAAATAAATGAATGCAAAACAGTCTACAAACTAAAAGAAACAAGTAACTATGACACAAAAATAAATCGAAATGTTTAACGATTAAAAAAAAAAATCTCACAGAGTGCTGAGGCAGTGACTCAGCAGACAGAAAAGTTTCAAACTAAAGTGAAAATATCGATATCTGGGCTTATATCGATCCGGTACCAACTTGAGATCGATGATATCGATATTTTAGATCAATCCACCCATCACTATCACGCAGTGGCAGTCCAGATGACACCAAATCAGGCGACAGGTGGGCAACCACAGGACGGATCGCCAGTCGGCCGTCGTCTGATTGGACGAAGTGTGAATGTCTCCAAACAGTGGCCGTCCATATCAAGTGCCACCGGTAGCCCAGGAGTATTTGAGAAGCGGGGTATTTTGTACGCCTGTCGGCTGCTTGACTTCCACCGTCTACATTCTAGAACACGCCAACAATTTTCAAAGAAAAAAGAAACTCGGGCAGCAGCAGGAAATCCTGAAGATTCTCACAATGCCTCCGTACTGCAGTATTTGTGACCATAGCATTATTGTTGGAGACTGACAGGTTAATCAGAAAGTGAGTATTTTGCATGCAATCATTTTGCTTTTGCACAACTTTCACTGTTCTGTTGCTCTCTACCTAAAACTGTTTTCTGTGCTCCTCCTAAAACCATATTTGCTGCAGGTTTTGCAGCTAAAATAAAACAAACCAATCAATCCACATATGGAACCTTTATTGATCTGAGCCTCAAACAGGGAGATGCGATGGGAAAACATACCTAAACTAAAATCAACCTCGTCTGTTTGCTTCTCTTCCTCATGCTTAAGGTTTTAGAATTACTATTATTTTTAACAAGTTTGAAAAGACTAATTTCAGATAAAAGTTGCAACATAAAAAAATGCTTTGGATAGATTAACTGCTTGGATGAGATAAAGTGAATAATCTATGTGGGAAAAAATAGCCAAAGAACCACTAATGAGAAGTCTAGATCTAAAATATTGATCATGAAAAGAGAAAAGATCAATATAAAGTTCCACTGTGATAAAAATTGTGTTTTTCTCATTATGGAGGACATATGAGAAGAAAATCAAGATTAAAAATGTTCTTAATTCTGTAGCAAACAAAATAAAAGCCATTTGACAGAGATTGTATTTGTTAAGTGGAAAATGTGCATCACAATTCACTGCACTAAGCTTGAAGATTTTGAGATAATCCAAGAAAAATTGAAGGAAAAATTTTAAAAAATGATTTATTTTGCATTTTTTACTTATTTTTTCACATACGAAATATACATTTATTCCAGGGAGTATTATTTATTTCTTTATTGCTTTTTTAACCAGACACAGAATTGTCATAAATCCAAGTGTTTGCTTGAAATATGTTCATAATTTGTCATTTTATTTAAAGAAATGACAACTTTGACAACACAATATAGTAGTGTTTTGGTTTTAGTACATTTTCTTGACTTCATCCCTGGTGTTAAAACTGCGAAAATGACAAAATGATCAAATCTTAATTAGAAAGTGAATAAAACAACTGTACCTACTTTTTGGTGTTGTTCATATTTAAAATAATAAAAAAGAAACTAAAGCAGGTGTGACTAAAATTCCAAAAAATATATATTTATCAAAATATCTTCTAACTTTTATAAATGGGGGAGAGGGTTTTGAGTATTGATTTGCAGCCACAAATAAAAGTGTTTAACATTAAACTAATAAACGCCACACATGCATTCTATGCCAGGTTTTAGCACATACATATTCAATTTTATCCATGTGTTTTTTTTTTTTACTATTCTTAGTGAGATGTGGGAAGGAGTGAATCCTGGTCTCCATCTTTAAATTTCCCTGCCTGAAACTGCTCAGAGCACTTTCTCATTAAGAATCCGCGAGCTTTTCACGACTTTGGGAGCAGATTGAGCAGACACTATGAATGTTGCAGGTGACTGCTCTGAAAGGCCGTCTACACCCAGAGCGTTCTCTGTGGCCGTGACAGTAATGATGTTAGCGTCCACGCTGCCGAGTGATAACGTTCTGTAAATGCCAGGCACGCAGCGCTCGCCGTTCACTCGCAGCTTCATCCAGAGCTCGAAAACGGGTTCTGATGACCTTCTGCTCTGCAGGGTTTTGCAAAATGTAAAAAAGAGGGAAAACTCAAAAATAATGTCATTTTTTTTAAAAAGAAAGGAATTCCTATTAAAAGAAGATGTTTTTTGGGCAAACGTTTGTGCCATAATGATGACTGGCATAATCATTTTTAGGAAACCTAACAAAGATTTCCCTTTAGTGACTCCATTTCCTCTAAGCTTTTCTCACAGTGACTTACTTGATATCATTAAAACACTATAACACCATGGAAACAGTTTTCTCCCTATACCACTTCAAGTCTCACTCTGATCATCTTTTGGTCTATTTCAAAAGTGTTCTGATTATGATTATGCTGTTTTTAGCCAAAATCCTAAAACCTGTGTGGTTTACTTGGGGGAAAAAAAAGTTTCAGCAGAGCGGCAGTAGTATTCACCTCAGAGTTGTGGACGGGACTTCCTATTCCCATTACTGAGAGCTCTCCGTTAATGCTTTCACCTGCTAGCTTACAGCCCCTCAAAACCCCAACCTAGCATTATCAGTGCAACAAAAATGCTGATAAATATTGTAACTATCCAGCAGTGCAGTTCAGAGCCAGATTCCAGCTCAGAAGAGAATAACGAAGACCTATATGAATCTTTTTGTCTGCTGGTGGATGCATCAGAATGAAGCAGAGCAGGGTATGTGACGTCCAAACAGGGAGAGGGTTCTTCTTCTACTACTGTTTACTTGCCCATGTTGGAAGAGATTTGGTGCAACTTGGTGAAGTTAGCTTAGATGAAACTAACCAAAGAAAGTCATAAGGTTCAGGAGGCCCAAGCAGGCTGCCTCCCCATCCCAAAGCGGCTCTCAGCCTGCTGGCCAGCCAGGTTCTCAAGAGCCGGTTTAGCGAGCAAGAAATCTCCGCCTCTTTTGCTCTCTGCGTCGCAGGGTAAGCTTCAACTCTCTGCGACCAGCAATTGAGAATGGGCTGCGCTTTTATACTGCAGCAGCAGAACACGATGATGTGAAACTTCTAAAAATGAGGGACGTAAACCAGTTGACCAATCACAAAATTCAACTGTAATATCTTGTTTCAACCTGTAGGGGGCAGCATACATTAGGTCATAGTTTCAGGAATTAAACAAGTTTATTCTAAATTATCAAAAATGTGACAAGGACCAAGAGACGGCATTTTTAAAGCCCCATTTATAGACAAGAAAAGGTTGATTTAGTGTTTGGTTACCCTTTAATTTTCAATGCGTGATCAGTTGGCAAACCTTTAGTATGTAGAGTCCCAAAACGGACATAAAAACTTGAAGCCCAATATGTGTTTACGCGTGTTTTCATATTTCAGTGGGAACTTGAACGTGCAATGCCATTGGCTGGTGAGAGCACAGCTTAAAATTATAATCTTTTTCAAACTGTATTTTTTTTTGTCTGTTTCTGATTCACAGATATTTGAGTAAAGAAATACTCAGATTTGCACTAATCATCATTTTCTTATTATGCTCCCTGAATTATCAGAAAACGCCAGAAGAACATGTTAAAAACACCATTTTCCATCTGAGTGGGTTTTTAAGACGAGAAATTTAGAGAAACAGAAAAGCACAAGTCATTCAAATAATCAGTTCATTATTTCAAAAAATTCTAATTAAGCAGGAGACAAAATTAAGTATGTGCATGCATTTGCTGTTAAATTAAATATGGAAAACTCAGGAAAGATAAAAAAAAGTGTAGCAGTTATGTGTGGACCCACAGCTCCAAGATGAAGAGAGCGTTCCTCCACAGTTAGACATGGATGTTTAGGGAGCTGGATAGCCTCAGTCCTTCTTCCATCTAAAGCGTTGCATTCTAGGATCCCTCGGGATACAAGTTCGAAATTAACTTCCTAAATTTCCAAACGCTAAAAAGTTTTATTGAAGGAGATGACTGCGTCCTGTCTCGTCTCCTAACTCGTTTTCCTCAACCTTGATTTATTTTAATCATCTTTCGGCGTCACTGCGGAGGGAGGGAAAGCGTTATTTTGAGGCTTTCTTTCAGGATCTCTCTGCCTCTATCTAAAAAAAAGTAAAAGCAGCGCAGAAGCTTTTCTGAGGACATCTAATTCATATTTAAATGACTGAACATGAGCGTGCAGCTTGAATCTTCTTTCAGCTTAATGTAACGAGTGTTCGCTAAAAACTCCTCTTAACCTTCCCACCTCGCTGTTAGCAATATGTGTGCTCAGCTCAAAGATGTAAAAATGTTGTATTCCTAATCCCATTCTCAAGGTTGTGTACAAAGTAGTTTTGATCACAAAGATAATCCAATTTAGTCAAATGTTCTTTGCCCTATTACAGTTTTTAAATATAGAAATATCACATTTTTAGGACACATTTGGGAATGAAAAAAGTATTTGTGCACGTTAAATAAAATCCCATAAAAAGTGGAATGTGTAAATAGAAAGAAAGACACGAAATTAGACTTGAGAGACCGACCGTGTTAACAGCTAAAGCAAAAAATAACCCAAGTTGTAAAGTGTGCCAATTAAGTCTTGGAGGAGAAAAGTATTCCTATTCTTTTTTTCACAGTGTTTTCAATTAGGTTTACTTGCTTTTAAAAGTATGGCAAATGTAAAAGAAAGTGAGTGAAAATTAAATCAGTTCCACAAAAGTTGCTAACAAGTTTGTGACGTTTACATGCTATCCAATCATCTTCAAGAACTATCAAACAGCCCGTAAGGATTTATTTCTGTTTATTTCACAGACAAGATTCAAACGTTGATGTTTGCAATTTATGTGAACTACGCTTCGTCATCTCTGTGGGGATATACTGTATATACTGCTGTTTAAAGTTTTAAAGCCACGCTTGCATGAACATTTTGTTCAACTGAGGCGCAGTGACTGATGCAGCTGCAGCTAAGCCAAGACTCTAATGTGCGTTTTGCCCACGTGATTTTCTGTCCTCACACCTTCCACAATGTCCAGTTCCAATTATAGACCCAGGCCCAAATCATCTTTTTCAAACCGCCGTGTCTCTAAGTCCATATCTCACCATCGCCTCTGCGCGGCTGAAGATGATAAGAAATTGTATTTCCAGAACGGATATTCAATATTTCAGTTGTCCATTAGCCAAGCAGGTGAACTACAACATTGGATAGTCATTTCCACAGATGAGCCTCAGCAGTGCAACCTAGCTCATCAGGGAGTGCTCACCGCTCCGGACTTGCTGACAAAGCTTTCACTAGAAATAGCTCATGACTTGCAATTTGGAGATCATTTTAGTATAACACAATGTGACTAGCTCCATGATGTCAGGGAGCCGTGGAAAAGTACAGCCTGGTTGTGAATGAAAATGACCTGGACAAAGGCAACTTCACTCCCAAGGTGGCCATTGGACTTGCATGTCAATATCACACTTTTGTGGATTTTTGAGGACTCTTTTAGTAATTTATCTTTGCTGAACATAGTGCTTTCACAAGTGTAGGGAAAGGACAAGAACACAACATGTTCATCTTTCTACTCTGCTTTTTATACGGTGTAGCTTCATTTAGGACCAGAGTATGTAAGGAAAAGAAAAACTGACAGAATTATTTCACTAAAGACCCACTCCGATCCTCTTATCCTCTTTAGAGCTATTTCAAAAGCTTTTGCCAGTGTTTTTTTTAATTAAGATTTTAACGTCTTTTTAGCCAAAATAATATTTTTTTAAAACTGTGTTGTTTTCTAGGGCATAGTTTCAGTGGCAGAGGGGCAGTAGTTCATTAAAGTTCACTTTTGAGTTGTGTGCGAAACAATCTCTCCATAGCTGAGAGCTCTCTGTTTAAAGTCTCTCCTGCTAGATTACGCGCCCTCAACCTAAAATCATCCGTGCAACAAAATGGTGAGCCATATTGAGTTTGGAGCTTGTGACCCTCCCAGTGTATTTTCTATGTCACAAATACGATCTATTTCAAACCAACTTTTTCATCTGCTCCTGATTCACATCAATTTGAATAAAGAAATACTCAAAAATGCAATTTTAAGCCTAATTTTCTTTTTAAATCGTGCAAAAACTACCACAAAAACATGTTAGAAACAAACAAAATCCCGATTTTCATTGAAGTAGGTTAGGGGTGGGTGATATGTAAATTTTTCAATATAATTTATCTCGATATGGTTTACAAACAAACAAACAACAAACAAACAAATCCATTCAGCAATTCATCCATCCACTCATGTGCAATAAAAGTATAAGTGCAATAATTAATACTGGAATAACCTATCATGTGCAATGAGTTAATCACAGACCCAAACCTGTTTTGATACCGCCATACAGACTGCTCTTCTTTACGCTGTCGTACTTCTCTGCTTTTTTATTATTATTACTGTACATTGAGATTTTTTGAGATTTTTTATCATGTATATGTACATTGAGATTTTTATTTTTTATTATGTATACCCTGTAAGCTGCTGAAAAACTTAATTTCCCCAAGGGTGCCATCCCAAAGGGATTAATAAAGCAAAGTCTAAGTCTATCGTAATATTTAAATATCACAATAAATCAACTTAGAAGTCCAGCCGTTTTGTCTTCCAGTTCTGAATGCCTCATCAGCTGAAATTAAAAGTCACTCGGAGAAGATTAGCTGAAGTGACTGTGGGGGGTATGGAGGTTGTGAGCATTTGTTTACCTTGCGCACAGACGAAGGAAGTAGAAAGGTCCAAAATATGTTCCAAAATGAGAGCTAATAAGCATAAATAATTAAATGCAGACATTTACTCACCATGTGGCGACTAACTCTCTAACTTTTACTCGCCAAAGAGGAGAAAATGCTCGCAAGTGACGAGTGTTGTGATAGACTCATTCCTCTATTGAGAGAAAGTTCTATCGGGATATATATTGTTATAGTCTTATCGTCCAGCGCTAGAGTGGGTCTTTCACGAGCCAAAAAAAGGAGTTTGTACTCAAAAAAACAAGACAAGATTAAATTTGTGTCGACATTGACTTACTTCATCCCAAATTTGATTTCATGTCAGGAGAACTCAGAATTTAATAGCGTTTATTGTTTATCCAGGCATATTACTGCTGCCATATCTTGCTGATCAAGTGTTACAGTATAAAGAGATGGAATACATATTTTCATTAGCATCAATTTAATCAGGCTGCGCTAATTTAAAAAAAAAGATGCATCACCACGCCCTATCTCTTGTCACATGGGTGTTGCAGCTTGTTTCATTAAGTCCAAGTTTCATCAAATCTTCTTAACTAAAACAACGATCAGATTTGACAGTTGATATCTTTGTCTTTGATCGGTGTGTTCGATTTGAACAGGAAAGCGTAGCCGACATGTTTGACAGGGGAAAATAAAACAAGACATAAAAGACAGTCAAAGAGTGTTTGCTCAAGCTGTCACGCGGTCTCCGGATGTTGTTGGAAACTGTGGGGGTTGAGAGCTCCCCTGTTATCCATCTGTCAATGAATCGCAGGAGATGCTGCCACTGGAGCCCAAAGCCTTCCTGAACGTCCTCCCTGACATCTAACTGTCTCTTAGTTGGATTTGTGTAGCTTCCGTCAACACGAGTCTGATTCTGAGCTCGCACGCCAGCCTAGAAAGCTCCAATCTTAAGGTATGTGTTGCAAATGTTAAAGTGAAAACAGCACATTTGGAGGTGTAACTTAAACAAAAATGTCACCTTTTTTAAGAATTGAAGCTTTAATTGCCATCAGTTTTTTTGAAGTGCTAAATGCTTCGGAAATGAAAAGTAACTGTGAAAACGGATGTGTCTTTAACTCAAGCAGCAAAAAAATAAATATACTAAAACTACAGAACATAAAAGAAGAATAAAATAGTTACTCAGGACTCCCATTCTCAGGATGGCAATTTGTTGTATTGATTTCTCTCTGGTCTGTTCTAAAATTAATGTCTCCAGATGAGTGCATGCAGGTTTGTTGGACCTTTTAGGAACTCCAGACATATTGAGTGAAAGAAAAACAGGTTTTGCAGACTTACGGAAACTTTTCATACCCTTCTTTGGTCTTTAGTCTAAGTTTGCTCTTTTAAAATCACAACACTTTGGAAAAGTTGAGTTTAAAAATAAACAAACCCTTTATGTGTCAAGAATTGCATGAAGGCGTTTAAGGCTTTGGTCAGATGCACCCATAGGCGACTTGGCTTGTACTGGGACATTTTTGGTTTGCCTGTGGAGGTTCGTAAAGAGGAGTATCTAATGCTCACAATAAAAAGTCTATGTGATCACATGTATTTGCATCTTTCTGTATTTTGGATTCTGCGACAGACTGGCGACCTGTCCAGGGTGAACCCCGCCTTCGCCCATCAGCAGCCGGGATAGGCTCCGGCACCCCCGTGACCTTGAAAGGGAAGAAGCGGCCAAGAAGATGAATGAATGAATGAATGAATGTATTTTGGATGTTCAAAGCTTAGACTGCGTTGATATTTCACACTGAGCCTCTTCCAAATGTAAGTTCATATTTTAGTATCAGGAAGCAAAACACACACTAGGTCGTGGACCGAAAACAGAACAAACATTTATGGAACACATAAAAAAAATAATAATAATTTTAACTTTTAAACTTTGAAAAATGTCACTTTTAAACATAAATATTAATAAAAGCAGACAAGAATATTATTCCAGAATAAATCAACTTAAACCTTAAATAACTTAATATTTTGCTCTCTATAATATAATATTCTGTCAGATTATACAAGCTAGAAATAAAGTAAATGTTAAAAGAAAAAAAACTTCCAATGTTTGTAGTTATATATATGTCATTTTAAATAATACAAAAAATACAACTTTTAAATATTCCAAAATATTTTGCTCTCCATAGAGTATATCCTGTCACAATTATACAAGATAACATCGGGCTGTTGATATTAATATAAAATTATCTGGAGGGCCGGATATAATTACCCCGCGGGCCGGATTCGGCCCCCAGGCCTTGACTTTGACACATGTGATTTAAAACACTGAAAACAATTGATAAGGCCACTACCCTTATTAAGGTGTTGGAGCTGCTAGCTGCACAAGACTAAAATGGGCCCTCTAATGCTCAAGAAAGATAATCATCTTGAGAAATAAATGCTCAAATGAATGCTTTTAAATGCCTACTCATGCAATTTGATTGATATCTTAGTGACAATGTTGAAGTCTTAAAAATTACAATAAAATGTGTTTTTCTGTGTATTTTGTTTCTTGAAAGTGTGTACCATCTTATAGCTTATTCAAGAAACTTCCTTTCACTCTTTGTGAATCGATGTCTTGAGTACAAGGACTGCAAAAAACAGGAGCAAACAGAATCTACTTCCCCTCGTCTGGGTCATGTGAAGCACCCTTGCCTCGAATACGCTCATACACGCCATGTTTCAACCACATCTGCCAGTGCCGCTTTCATCACAGAGAAAATTATTAATATGTTGACCTCATTTCTAGGAGTGTTTTTAGGGATACACACGGCGCTGAGATATCCTCGTTGGAACTTCTCCATCATTCATTTAAAGCACTTGTTTGTTCAATCGCCTCGTCTTCCTCGGTGCTACGTTAAGGTTGTTGACTCATCATGATGGCACGGCGTCTAGATTAATAAATAAATAAATATTCTGTGACGTGACAGGTGTTTGAACTTTTATTGGATTTTCATTGATTTTTTTCAAACACAGAGAGGTAAATTTAGTATTACATAAGTGAAGCAATGTATGCACCATTTGTGGCTAAATAATTTATTAATAGAGATGTTAACCAGACTTGTGTGCTGTATTGGCCCTCAAGGTTTTGCACAGTGTTCCTTTGCCAACAATATATGGAATTATTAACATTATATATTAAAAGGTTGGCAGTGTAACATAAAGCTTTTTCTTATCCTAGCAGCCCTTTCAGAAGCTACTGTTTACTTTACCATAAAGGCCTTATCTAACATCTATTTATCTCATCTTTAAGGCGTATATACATGCATATTATTACCATTTCGTTATGCATAGACTTTCACAGTCGCACATCTTCTCAAGCTGTGCATTTACATGTAAGACACCTGACAGGCGGGAAATGCATATATCATAAACATCTTCTTAGTATGTGGACTCTCAGCGCGCACTATGGGAAACATGATAGATTGCAGCAGTCGTAAAGCATAATGGAAAGTGTGATGGATGTCCGCAATGATTTTGGCCACGCCCTTCTGCTTTTTGCCTTAGCCTAAAAGGGCAAAAAAAAAAAAAGAAGGATGACGAATGAAGGGAAAGCTTGATGAGGCTTCATGAATGCGCTGCAGCACAAAAACAGCTTGAAGCACTGCTGTAGTCTTAATAATGACTGATATAGCTGATATGCCATAACAGCACTCCGTTATTAACTTTACAGAAGGAAAGAAAAGCCCCACTGGCCTTTGTCAGGGTTATTGGTGTGATGGGTAACTTTGAAATGTACCATTAATGCTCACATGGAGGAGAGCCAAGCACATATTTTTTTCTTTTTTTAGGAAACTACTTAATGAACTAACTAACTGATATGAAATATAACCAGATTTTCTTTAAAATAGTGTTGAGAATGAAAACTATTTTAAAATAAAAAAAAAAAACAATGTACTTCATGTATTTGTGCAGTGATTTTAAAAAGTTGGCACATTTGCTTGAAGTATTGCACAGAAGTACAATAAAGGCCCTCCTCTTTTCACAATGTTGTAACATTTTGTCATCCCCTTTTTCTCACCCTTTCTTCATTGAAAAACTTGAAAAAAAAACATGATGAGCAAAATGAGGTATAAAAATGTTGAGTTGATTTGCATAAAGAAGTGATATAACTGCATGAAACTTTGAAGCTGTGATGGTACGGAGCTCTGAGAAAATTAGGTGCTCATCATATACGTTTCAATAGGTAAGCCCTTATGTAACGTAAAAACTTAGTTTTGTCTCTTAGGTCTTAACATAAAAATACATCGGTTCATATTAAAACTGACAAATTAAATCCATTGGAAGATGTATATTAAATCCAAACTTCATGACTTAAAATTGTAACACAGTAAGACAAGCATTAGTTGCATAAAAAAATGAAATTCATTGCATAAGTATGAAAAACAAAAGGACACTACATGTTAATCAGAAACATTAGAAAGACAAAGAGAAAAAGGAAAAAAAGAGAAAATAAAAAAAAAAGGGAAAACAGAAATTTAAGAAAAGCATTAGTTGAGTTCGCTGCATTATTTTTGTTAGCGTATTTGCAATAGTAGTAATTCTAGAACTTGTTTGTAACTCGCTACACGTTATCTGGAAACACTACATAGAAATAAAAGAAAAAGAAAAGAAAGAAAAAGAGGGGAAAACAAAGAAGAGTTAGCCACCATGCAGTGTTAGCGACATTAACATATTCACAATAACTATAACTCTCAACTCTCCAACAGAAAACAACTGACTTATACCACTAAAGCAAATGCTACTGTGACTACCCCAAGTTCCAACTTTGTTAGTAGCTTGTAAAAAAAAAAAAAAAAAAAAACACAGTCTGATACCACGCCTTATTAGCTGCGTTAGCATATTCACAATAGTAATAACTCTACAACTTGTATATAGCATGCTATACGTTAGCTGGAAACATTCAATAGAAAAAAAAGAGAAATGCAAAAAAAAAAAAGCAAGAGTTAGCCACATTAGCTGTGCTAGCATATTTACAATACCTGTAATTTTCATCTGAATTATATCGCTAAAACGAAGGTTATTGTGACTGCGCTAACTCCTAACTTTGTTAGTAACATTAAAAAAAACAGTGCAATAACGTGACTCATCAGTCGCGTTAGCGTTTTCACAATACTAGTAACTCCATAAGTTGTAGCCTATGTAAAATGCTATATGCTAGCCAGAAACATTAGATAAAGAAAGAGTTAGCCACATTAGCTGGGTTAGCTAATGTGGCTAACCCAGCTAACTTAGGAGTTACTATACCTTTAACTCCCAACTAAAACAAACGTTACTGTGAATATACTAACGCCCAATCTTGTTAGTAAAACGTAGAGAAAACATAGTCTGATACTGTGACTAGTTAGCCATCTAAGCGTATTTAGAATAACACCCAACGGTGTTTTCAATTTGTTAAACAAAAACACTGAAATTTTGACAGAGCGCCGTGTACCTCTCAAAATCACTTTAACACAATTAAGCATAAACAGAATTATATCATTATATTTTATTATATAAGGTTTTAAGTGCACCTTATGGAAAGCTGATAGACACTGTTTTTCAGAGTAGCGCTATGATCAAGTATGTGCTAAATGTCGACAGATTTTCTCACCTCGGGAAGCAGACATTCCTTCCTTCTGCTTTCTCTTGTGAAAAACATGACTGATTTTTGCTTCAGCTTCTCCACAGCTAAAACAGAACCATATAAGACAGTTTTTTTAAGTCCTGGCCAAAGCCAACAAAGAGAAAAACAGAAGTCACTTACATTCGGAGATCTTCATCAAAACCAAACTCCTTCCATGCTACCATCTGATTTATTCATGAAGTTTGATTAGACTGCAAGGCCAATACAGCCAGTTGCATCATTGTGTGAATAAATTGCTGTTAGCCAGAGCTGCTTGCTAGATTTACAGCCCATTAATGGGAGAAATTGGAGAAGCGATGGTCGGTTTAATTAAGGAAGCGAAAAGAGCTGAGGAATGGCTTCCAGTGAGCTGATGTGCATATTCAGGAAGCACGTGTTGCCCGTGTCTAATGAAGGTTAGACGCGTGTGTGTTTACCTATGTTTAGCATCATTTATTCAAGGAGTCTGTGCAGAGCACCGTGCTTCAGTAGCAGCATGTGTTCTTCACAGGCTTGTGTCACCGCTGATTCCCAGCAGGAGGCCGCCAGGTCGGCGATGTGATGTACTGAGCATCTGGAACAGTAATGGGGGCGCTAAGGCTACATTCAGAAAAATAATAATAATCTTGAATGGTCAACTTCATTACTAACAATTATTTCTTCAGCTTGGATGAAGCTCTGAATGACATATTTGTTTTGCTTACAGCAATAATTATGAAATTGATTTTACCAACTTGGAAAGTATTTTTGCACCAAATTCAAAGTACTTTTTTTAAGTTCAAATAAACCTGAGAAATATTTTTTTTTTAAATATTTCTTTTAACCCTTTATAAAAAATAAAAAAAACTCATAATTAAAGGAGATGAATGCATGTGTCAGTAGTTATCTTGCAGTCCCGCTGTGATCCTTGGATAAGACACAGAGGGCGTTGGCACCCCAAGGAGCTGGTGAGATCATTTTTTTCCACTTAAAAATGACTGAACTGAAAATACTTGACCCATCTTGAGCTCATGCGTCACACAGAATTCAGATTTAACCACAATTAGCAATATTTCAAATACTGTAAGAAATAAACAAAAAAACATATTTTTTATTTTCTTTAAAATAAACTTACTTCCTGGTTCATGAGAACAGCAGAGTGGATGGCTATAACAAATGAAAGGATAAATTATTTATTTATTTATTTTTTTGTTATTAAAACATTAAAATAGATCTTCTTTTAGCTAAAGTGCTATAAAAACATTGCTTTATTTATTTTTACAATGCTTAAAGATGGTTGCATGAGGATTTCTTAATCCTTGTCAATAAAACTTAAATATTGACAAATAATTAAGTCTCAATAATTTATTACTAAAAAATTGGGGGGCAATGCCCTTTTATTGGGGGGGAGGGTAGCGCTGTCCTGAATATAGCGCCACATTTGTTCACGCGTTAAGAGATCGTTTTAAACTATAACTTAAAACAACCAAAACATTTACAAAATAAAAAAATATAATTAATTTTATCACTTATATTTCTAACAAAAAACAAAATGCTTTTAAAAAGAGAAAGTAGAATTCTCAAAGGGAATAATGCCTCACCTGTTCGTTTTGTTTTTTAACAAAATGATGATAATTAATAATACTATGGCGTTAAATAAAGAGTGCTTTCACACCAGAGCTAATTGATGTCAACCAAAGCTTTTTGTTTCCTGTTGCAAAAGACAATTTAAACCCTGCTGTGGACAAATTAAGTGAACATTGAGGAAATCTTGCTGCAGGTAATTACAGTGTTTTAGGTACTGAACAGGCAGCAGGTGTAATTTTTATATGTTTTAGTGAAGCGATCTAACCCAAATGTGATACTATCTAGTAGAAAACTAATAAAGAAATAGTTTAAATTTATGTTTTGACAATCTTTAATTGTCATGTTAGCCAAAAGGAAATAATCGGTCCGTTTACTTGTTAGAACGTTTATTTTAACACCACTAAAAACGTATAACTCGCTTTTCTGTGTGGTGTTACGTGGCACGGGGGCGGGCTGCTGCCGTGACGTCATCTTAAAACCTCTATTGTAGTTATAACAGAATTCTCCTAAAAACAATGTCTTAACACCACAAGGATGAGACACGGAAACTCATTAAAATGAGATCAGAGGAATTCAGGCTCAATAAACATAATGTGATCTACATAGATTCTACCAACAATCTATACTGTCACAAACACTTATTAGCGTGTGTTCCTGTAGCCGTAGCGTCCCCAGTAACCATCATGCAGGATTCCTCTGCGGTTCTAAAGCAGCAGTAAATAGTGTTGAACTTGGCCTTTATACAGACGCTCAAAATCAAGGATGACGTCGTGAAATGGGCGGTACCGACAAGGAGCGAAAGGCGGAGCCACAGAGATCGAGTCGTTTTACTTCCGGGTATTAAAACGGTCCGCAAAGTTACTTATATTTCATAAATAATTTGATTTTTAGTGGTAAAATATGATGATATATATGGATAAAGTTTACTTTGACAGGCTTAAGAAAATCATGGTATGGAACCTCTAAACATAATGGTTCTTATATTTAATTTATTAGTTCAGTTAAGTCGCAAACTGTTTTTGTGTGTGCCTGCAAGCAGGTCTGCACAAAAAATTTGATTTTTTTTTGTCTTGGAACAAGTTTTTTTTTGGAGATAAAAACTAGAGACTGATCTGGTAAGAGAATAAAAGCAACAAAAAAAAAGTATCTGCTAACACTTACAGAAAAGATAAGTTGACAAGACCATTTTTCTTTATGTGGGATTGTTTTCATTTGCAGGCAGATAAAAAATATACATCCCCACAGATTCAGTTGAACCCCCATAAATTCTTATTTGATCTGTCTGTACACTCTTGTCACTTAGCACGCTTATGAGATACTCGTTTTATTATTCCGACACGCACCTCGGCTTCTTTAGGGTTTAGCAGGACTTCCTGAACGCACCTCTTTTATCAGTTTCTGCTTAAACTGTGAGATTGCAAAGAGAAGTGCACAAATGCAGGCAGGAGGGCTGACACAAACTCGTATGCAGTCATTTGCGTCTCATATCTTGTTCATTGACTTTTCTCAACCTCCTATTTTCGACCTCATCATCCGTGTTTCGCATTTACATTCATGTGTGAATGCCTTTCTTTGTGGCTCTGTGTGTGTGTGAAGAAGTTCACTGAAAGCAAAAGCTCTGGTGCATTATCATCTGCTGATGAAAAAAGAAAAAAAAAGAATGAAACATGAACCCATTAAGGCCCCAGGTCTTATCTATTAGCCAGAAACAATCTCAATGACCTTTCTGTCTTTGCTAATTTCACACAATAGCCTGACCTTTAAGCAAGTCTGACGCAGACATGCAGCTAGTTAAAGATCTTTGGTGCAACAATGCTGCTTTATCCTGCCAGCAGATGACAAAGAGGACTGCAATTATCTTCTCTATTATTACTCAGACGTTTATTCCACCCAATAGTTTAGCATTTGAAAAGTTAGTTTCCATATAATATTTTTTAAATTATAAATAATTTCATTTTAATGATTATGTAAAATGGCTCATTTGTACTTGAAAACATTCTTAAACAAATCATTTTAAAAGATAGGAAAAAATACAATTGGATTAGGCTTTTAAATATGTGATGAAAATGGTCTGATAATGGAGAACATATATATTAAAAAAATGAACTCAAAATGAAATTTCCTTCTTCAAATCATTGTGAATCAGGAGCAGAAGAAAACATCCTGTTTTTTAAAAAATGCCTATTTGTGGCACACAGAATATGCTGGGCGGGCCACAAGCTCTGTGCTCTGCTCCACAACTGGGAGGGGAACAGGGGCGGGGTTGCTTCCACACCAAAAGTCCCTCCTACAACTCAGAAGCAAATTTCTAATGAACTATTGCTGTTCTGCAGAAATTATGTCCTGTAAAATGAAACAATTTTTTTAAGCCTAAAATTGGCATAGCCATTATCAAAAGACCACTGGGAACTATGAAAAAATGATTGGATTGGGACAAGTTTTCAGTTTTTTAACATCTAATTTCAAAAGATATAAATAAAGGATGTAGTCAGTTTTTTTTTTTTTAATTTAGTAGTTCTAAGGTTAACTTAGTCTTTCTAAAAGTTCTTTCTTGAGAGTTGACATCTCTCTTCATTGCAGTAAGAATAAGAAAACAACTACAGCATATTTAGCTTAGTTTCCTTTCAAGACTTTAAAAAACAAAAAAACAAGTTTTTCAATTAAAACTACCTTTAATATGCCTCTGAAGCTAATAATCAATTCAATTGCTGTACTTTGGACAAATGCACAACTGCTTGGTGCACTATTATAAATATAGGGAAAATTATAAGTTATAGGGAACTCAAAACTTAAATAGATTTTTTCAGATATTTACAAATCCAAGATTATTTTACTAAATAAATTAAAGTTAATGCAGATAACAAAAGTTACACAATAATTCAAGTTTTGTCAGATGTATATAAAAACAATAAAATTAGACTTATCTTGACAAAGTGTGACAAATTGTTCTGATACAGTCTTGGGATAAATTACCATAAGTATCATATCATGAGGTGTGTATCGCAATAAAAATCGTATCGTGAGACTCAATAGTAAGAAGTGAAGGAATTCGGACATTGCCTTATGGTGCAACAAACACTAACAAAACCAACTTTGACTAACATCATGCATTCCTGCAGTGGGCCGGGTCAATACAATGTTGAATGAGCAGAAGAACATGCGGTTGTTCAGCATAACCGAGTTCATGACATGAAAGACTGCAGCTCTGCGCCTTCAGTGTGAGATTTAAGAAGATGTGAGACTTTTATGTCTTTCCATTCCCTGAATATCCAAGTCTACTGCTCGTTTTTTCCTCTAGTGGTTATCAGATAATTTCACACATTAACCGTGTCATCCTGTTCCCTTTTTTCTTCTTTTAAACTCATTTTTTAAATTATTTTTAATCCTATTTTTACTTTTTCACACAATTTAAAACACATAAATGGACCGTGTTGAGCCTTTACAAGACTTTGTGAGCTCCAGTGGTAGTTTTCAGTCTGACACTGATATTTCTCCGTATCTGAACAGTCTCAAATGACACATTTTCCTGCGCAGCATCTGATTTGCTTCAATAATAATCAAAGTACTATTTCTTACGTTGGCTTAAATGTCAGCAGACATGAAAGGACTCCTCTAGAACCTCTTGGCTCACTGCTCCGGTCACGCCAGCAGCCCGAGAATCACTGGGATTCGGTCCGCTTTCCTGGAGCGCATCTTCAGACCAGGCCAACCTCAGAAAATCGGTAGCATCTGCACGGACTTCACACGCCCAAGCCGTCATTTGTTTGAATTCTGTCCACCTGGCATCCAGAGCAAGGCCTTCAAACATCCACACTTCCAACTGAGAAATGCCTTTATTCCCTGAAGCTGAGAGTGCACAGAATTAGTCCAGCAACTGCCCTCCATAATCTGACCAACTGCTCCTGAAAGTCTCTGGGACAACTGATCCCGTCTCTGCACACATTCTGCACTCCAATTAGTGTGATAAAAAATCTTTTTTTAATCCTTCAACGCAGTGTTGGTGTAATATTTATTGCCACGGTTATCACTTTGTGATAAATAATGCATACACCACTAGTTTTTTTTTTAACAATTCTTATACTTGAATAATTTTCCACATGAATTAAGTGTTCAACATTGAATTCCAACACACTACACACTTCCATACTGACTTTATTAACAATATAACTGCTCTTGGAATCAATCCTTTGCGTTGTATTGATGGTAAAATGTGACCCAGTATCATGTTTAGTTGAAAAAGTCATTTTTCAATTCATAATTGTTCAGTTAGTGAACAACCACAATGTGAATCACAAAAAAAATGTAATTAGCTTTAAAAAATTGGAAAAACTTTAGTAAGATTGCAACTAAACTTTCTCAAAAGTCATCATTTGGACTTAGTGTCATAAAACCTGGTTACACAGCACACTCGTTATTTACTCTGACTGACTGGATTTGGCATCAATTCTCAACACATAAGGCTATAAGAGTCAAGTTGGTGCAAACTGAACCAGCACGGCTCTGTGGAAAAGCAGAATGCTTCATTCCACAATCAAACGTGTTTCTTTATTTCAGAGTAATCATAATGTTTCATCTAAGTTTCAAATTGTTCATAAATGACTTACCAACCCTGGTCTACTCCTGAGGTCTTTTGATTGTTGTTGCTGGTTAGCCATCTCTAAGAAATATCTTTTCTCCTGCTGTTTTTTATACAGTTGGTACAACCGTTACATCAATTACTGTGGAGAGGAATAATTGTCATTATTGTGAAACGGTTATGAGTGTTTTCTGTCATTATATGTAAGTAAAAGGGCACCTCGTACATGGGGAATGACACAAAGCACATGCAATCAGGCCTTGTAGTTTTAGATTATTTTTACTTTATTTAGCCAAGCAAAGTTCGTGCTTTTGGTCTGTTTTTTCCAAAAACTTTGAGATTTTTTTTGCCCTTTTGTGACTTTGAAGGCGCACGTCTGTGTGGTGAAATGATTACAGCAATCTGGTCAATTGACTTCCCTCAGCAGTTTCTTTTAGAGGACCAGAGTAGAAGCTTAAGGATTAGCATAAAGCAGAGCCCTTTTTTTCTGCTTGTCCGCACTCGACTGTATTATCTGTTATGCTGTAGTACAGCAACCCCCATGTCAATTTAGAGTGACTCATATATATATATATATATATATATAAAACAGAGTCAGATTTGTGTGACCAAGTGGTCTAAACTAAAAAAAAATAACAGGAATAAAGTAATAATATATATACATATATGTATATATATTTTCTTTTTGTGCGTACAATTCTAAACGAATTGATGGAACTTGGCGGCTCTCAATGGGTTTTGGTCTGTAAGACACTGGACTAAATTACTCTTTTAGGTTCAAGACAGTTGACCAAAGTAATTCCCTGAAAAAGAAAAAAAAAAGAAAAAGAAAAAACAGTTAAAACATTTTATTTTATTGTTTGATCTTTATGTCTGAATAAAAAGATTTCTGAAGACACGATGTTTAATGTTTCTGAAAAAAAACGTTTTCCTGACCATCTCGCCAAGGATTAATTTAAAAAAGGTGGAATACCTTCATAAATTAGCATTTACTACAAATATATAGTAGGAGTGTAAAAAGCTAAAAATATATGGTTTGTATGAATGTTAATAAGGGAGAATGAGGAAAAAAAACAGAGAAACAAAAGCAGAAATTAACAGAAAAACTTTTTTTTGGTCAGATTTTGGTTAAAATATAGAAAAGTCTGATAAAAAAAAATCATCACTTGTTAGAGACCATAAGTGTAAATTAAAATGAAAGGAACAATTATATTAAAAAAGAAATTACAACTTTTGCATCATAATAAAAACAACTCTGCAAGAGTCTCCTGAAATGAAATCCATTGTCAACAACTGAAAAATATGCTAATGTCTTCTCAAAATCAACTGTTTGTGCTAAATTGTAGTATTTCTGGCAGTGACGTGCAGTCACTGGAGGCAGATGAGGCAGGACCTCACCAGCGAAATATAGCTTTTATTTTTTTAGACATGTCTTTTCTATGATTACCTTTTTCTGTGTGGGTTTTCAACGTTTCTTCAGTAAAAAAGCAGCAGATTTACGAGTTTCCTGTTGAATTCCACCAAACAGTGCTGGGTGAGGCAGCTGTAGGACGCCTGCGCCATTTTGTTTCGGTCTTTCATCATCATAAAAGGCGCTTTATTTTAAAGTTACCCAATTTGCTTATCTCTCGGCCTCTGTCTGATTACATTTATGCCGGTTTGTGACTCATTTAGTCGTTTTATCCGCTAAAAATTTGCTTGAAAAACACACTAGGTGCAGCAGACGGTCCGCCTGCCGCACCGCAGTACGCACGCCAATAGACAGAGGGCGCCGGTGAGCCCAGAGAATGTATGTAACACTGCGGCTAAAGAACAATAGAATTAGCGGCAGCAATCCAGTTATTCTTTAATGTTGTTTAGCTTCAATTTCTAAATGGAGGATTTCTTTTTTAAACCCCTAAACTCAAGAAAATGTTCAGACACATCATTGGCAGTAATCTATAAGCAGGTTATTCATTTTGTTTCTTCAGAAGGAGCATCGCACAGACTTCATTCATAAAAGTAAGTCAATAATAACAATCTTGGGGGTTTTCTTTCTAAACTACAGTTTTTAAACGGAGGAAAAATACTGAAATTAAATTTTAAATATCACACTAAGTGTTGTCAGTCAAATGATGGATAAGCTGCTCTGTAGAGTTCATATAAATCTGACTGACAACTTAACCACACGTCACTGATTTCTGGCTTCATGTTTCAAAAGCCTAAGGAGAGCTTAATAAATTAAACGTAAAAATTGTGTAAAAGTTGTGTTAAGAAGTACAGGAAGACGATTGCCAAAGCTATGTACTGCTCTGTCTTATTTGGGTAGAATTCTGCACCTGATGAGTCATGAAGCCACCGAAACGTAGAGAAGGGGGTAAAAAAAACAGTAAATAACACAAAAAAGTGACAGTCTTGCTGTATTGTCTGAAACATGTTAACCGACATGTTTGCATGAGGAAACATGGGCTCTAAATTTAAACCTTTCTGTCACCTCTCACTCACACGCTGTTGTCTGTTTCCACAGGCATGTTTGTCTTCTTTTTTTTTTTGGCAATCATAACCGTCATAAAACGGCATGCATAAATCTAACCAAAGACCTTTAGGGGAGGCAACCGCTGTAACCATAAATTTGCATGATCTACGAGGCAGAGCCGGAGCACAGCAGAGGCTGAACACCTGTGGATAAAGTTCCTGAAATGTGCTTTAAATTTTGATGAAGAACGCTCAGGAAATGATTCAAAAATGCCCAACAGATGTTTCCGTGCCGTCATTTGCACTTTTTTCCCTCACGGATCCTGATACAAGTTGTACCATTGTTTGTGAAATATCACTTCAATCTGCAGTAAATTATATCTTCAGGAACTTCTAAGCCAAGCATGCAAGTGTTCATTACCTTGGAGACTCCTCATTTGTCACATACAGGTGCCTTTGCTTCGCTAAGAAGCTAACTACCTGCAGGGGAAGAATTATTGATGGTATAATTGCTGTTAGGAGTGAAAAAACCATGGCTTTGCTCTGCAAACTGTAGCATAAATGCTCCTGCAGAGAACAATATTTGCTTAATTAAAATTAATCTGTTGGCTGGCAATGTCAAAATTAATATTATCTTTTTTAACATCTTATTTGTATAATATTAAAATTAAAATTTCAACTTGTGTTTTTCCCCAAATTTTTACTTAACTATCTTTAAAAAAAATGTGTTTGACAGAATAACAAGAAAATTATTGATTACATGCAATAATATTTCAGTGTCCACATACACTGAAAGTTTAGAGACAGTTAAAGTCTCTTTAGATGTCACTTTTTAGGTGTGTGAGATTTGTGTTCTACACTTGGCTCATCCCCCGAGGGAGCGGTGAGCTGCAGACACAGCTGCACTCGGGAACCATTTGGTGGTTTAACCCCTCGTTCTAACCTTTTAATGGAGTGTCAAAAAAAAATAGGTCTACACCTACTATCATTATAGTGTGATTGGGGCTTAGCTAAAAACAATTATAATAATAAAAATCAAGTGCGGAACATTTTATAGTGAAACTGTTTTTTTTTTTTTATTGTTCTACGCTTCTTTATTTAGTTTTTATTGTTCCCATTGCAATAGTTAATGACTGTGGAGTGAAAAAGTGATAATTCCTTTGCAAGTTTAAGGTGTATAGTTTATTTTTCTGGACATTGATTTATTCCTGATAATATGAAGGATTAGTGGTGCTTTTCATGAAGAATGGTCCACAGCGAAGAGGCAAAACACAAAGGTAAACTTCCCTCACCTTCTTGGGACTTAAGATTTAAAGTGTATCTGTGTATCTCTAAGATGCTTGGCAGCCATTTGCACTCACACACACATACACACCAAACCTCCCACCACAGTCTGAGGAAGGGCGTCTAATCGGCGAAGGATTTTCATACCTGCCTCCCGCTTCCAGTAATCTGAAGTACATCACACGTCTGGCCGAGCTTTATTTCAAGAGTCTAGAAAATAGATAAGCAAGTGACAGAGATGGAGATAGCGTTAATCCCAAAGTGGCGGTAGGTTGAAAGGAGTGGCTACTGCACAACGGGGTAATGAAGGCCCAGGGGCCACTGCTAAGCCATGCTGAAATAG
>NC_050528.1:20407903-20449646 GCF_002922805.2 Oryzias melastigma
AAAAAAAAAAAAAAAAAAAAAAAATGGCTGATAAAAGAGGAAGGAAAAATGAGATGAAGAAGCATAATGAGAGAACAAGAATGGGATAAATAGACGTAAAGAGCAAGAGGCAGAATGGGAAATGAGTTGCACATAATAAATAAGTCAGAGAAAAATGCACCACTGCAGGCAGGTCTGCTGCAGGGTTTTCAGCTGCGTTATTATGGACATATAATATCCCGCACTGCCAGGTTAGACTGCACAACATAAAAGTTATTACAGTTTAACGTCTACCTCTGGAAAACGTGTCGGCGGTGACATATTTTTACAATACAGATCAATAAGAAGAAATGTTGTTCAATGCCTTAGTCACAACTGCCCTTATGGGTGGATACAGGCTGTCTGCTGGTCCGGTCATTTTTTTTTTTTTTTAGTTTCCATTGTTAAATGGACCCATTAACCAAACAGTACATGTGGGGGGTGGAAAAGTGGAATGGAACAGTTGCGGCAGACCCGCTGTAGCTACCCATTGATTGGCAGAAAGTGATTGATGGATAATAGCAAGCACCAATATAGCGCTTGTTTAAGCTAACACATTTGTAGGTTTCTACCCACAATCTCTTTTTTCAAACAACAATAAATTATAAGTTATACACGATGTACCAGATGTAAAGCAATAAAAAGACGAGCTGCTGGATGACCTCCGTTGTTGTTGCTTTTCTTATCGTCAAACTTCAGCATGGTAGCGGTCAACTTCAAAATGCTCATTCCAAGCAAGGCTTTACACAACACCTACAGGCTAATTTCCACTTGCCTTTTTTGGTGCGTCTCCATTGTGCTACATTATATTGAAACAAAAAAATGACACGTTCATTAATCAATCAAAATGTTGACATTGCCTCCATTATATTTGTGCCTTATATCCATTCCACTCCAATGAAACGCAAGCTTTGCAGGACTTTTTATTTCCAGGCCATCAACACGTTGATTTTGTGGTAAAAAGCCAGAGAAATAGGAAGCAGGTCTGGATTTCAAAATACAAACTTTTGCTGTACTTTCAAAATAAAACGTTATAAAATTTAATTTTATATGTATGGTGCCGTGTCCACTCGATTACGCACGTTAACACAGCAGAAAACACCAGTGTCAATTTTTGTTCTGGACAACAACAGTTTAATCTTAAAAACATACATAAGACATCATTTATGACACAAAACATACATTTTATAAAGTCTCTGTGAGGAACAAGAGGGGTGGCTTCAGTTTTAGATGAGCGAAAAGAGCGGGACAAACTACTCGACACAGGGGCGGCAGGACAAACCAGTCCTCCCGGACGGACCGGAGACGCAACAAAAATGATATAAAGTAACTGACGGTTGTCCGATGGACTCTCCACACAATGCACTGCAGAGTGTAAGGTAAGGGTGAACAAGGGTAAAGTAGGCGTGTCCTATGCTGTTTTCTTTTTTTTTTCAAACCCTCTGAACCCTCCGCAATGTTAGTGATGTTCAGTTGATCAGTGGGTGTCTGTTGCTTGCACTCAAATAGAACATTGACAATCAGATCTTAGTTTGTATTGGTGAAAGGGGTGAAGTAGTTCTTTTTGGATGTTCAGGTCTCCTTTAATGATGAAGCACGCCGTTTGCTTGTACTGCACCTTCATTCTTTTGTGATGGTCACACTCGGGTTGTGCAGCTCCTGTTTTATTTATGTATAATTTGGGACAGCAGCTGTCCATTTGGGCTCTGTAAGATTGATGGTCATTATTTAAAAAGCAACAAACAGTGTTGAAGCCCCAGAATTCATGTTTTTGTGAGTTTTTTTTTTCATTTTGCCATCTTAACTTTTTCTTTCTACTGAGCTTCCATAGGGCCACTATATGACAGCATCACCCGTACATCAGCAGTGCATGTAACTAACATTGTCCTTTCAAATACCACACGATACATTTACCCCATGTACAACAATGGTACGTTCCATTTTCATGACGTCCCTTAAGGTGGCCCTATGAGCCTAAAGGGAACTGCAAGACACACCTGCGCTCCCTTTAAATGCAGATGCACCTGTCTACAACCCTCCATAGACCCGGACAACCCAAAAACCTGCAGCATCTGTATGGATCAATCCCCATATGGGTGTATGTGGCTAAGGTATGAAGAAGTAGATTAAACCCATAGTGACATCAGTGTAACAGAAGAGCATCAGAAATATGTTCTGTGCTCCACTTGGTCTGTGGCATGTTCCACATAATATTCATTTGACAGAAAAATGGGTCTTGATTCTTAATAGTTTAATAGATTACACAAAGTCGTTATCATTTTTTCTGATGAAGCACATACTTTAAATGGAAACAGGACCTGCAGAAACAAAAAAGTGGCCAAGACGAAAATACACCTCCTTAGGTGTGAATTCTAAGTTGCAAAGTTAAGTTAAAGTAGTTGTCACACACCTGGATTTGTCATATTTGCTCATTGGATCCATCCCCTGAGAGAACGGTGAGCTGCAGACACATTTAGGAACCATTTGGTGGTTTAACCCTGCAATCCAACCACTTAAAGCTGACGTCAAGTAGAGAGTCTTTGGTATGAGTCAGCCCTGAGTACCACGACCTTCCAATTTTAGGGTGGACACTCTCGGGTACTGAGTTGGTCTTATTAGCATTAAAGCAAAATACAGTTTGATTAGGGAAAGATTTTCATTGACAAGTGACAATTTATGTGATCTTCACTTCCAAAACAAAGGGAATGACAGAACAATTACAGAGTTTTCCCATGTCTAAACTCCTAAATGAGATATTAACTCACAGCTTCTTATAGAAAATAAAGTATATTAACTTCCACCTTGCTATTAATGGTTGGCTTTTTTTGTTGTTATTGTTTTTTCTTTTTAATTTTAACCCTATTAAGTTTCAATATCACTACCAAGCATCCCACGATAATAAAATCCAGTCAGACCTTAATACAATTTTTATAGTTAGGTGAGAACAATTTAGTTTCCAATTACAAGAACATCATAGATAACAATGAATTGTAATGAGCTTGTTTTCCGAAGGGGAGCTGGAAAATTATATGAAACAACAACTCAATAGTTGACTCTATGAAATCAAAATTCTCCCCTGTATAGAATTTAAGTGCAGCCCAGGTACAGACCAGTTTCTGGCAAAAACTAAAAATAACAAATCATTGAAGAGCAAAAGACCCAAATAAAAAGTGTGACTCCTAAAACGGTATACCGGTAATGTGCTTTTGATCCATCACTGCAGAAAAAAAGTGTCATTCTGATGGAGGATAACAGATGTTTTAAAGTTTAATGATGTGTGTTTGGAAAACACAACTTTTATGGCCTAAATAAATCTGATGGAAAAATGCACATTGGATCGTCAACATTTAGCTAACTGGTCATTTATTACTCACTGACTGACAGCTTGTTAGCTATCAACTATCTATAAAGGACATTTATAAATCCTTAATAGTTGGTTAGTAAGTCATTTATAGCTCATTAACAAACAGTTCATTAAAATGTGTTAACTAGCTACCAATAGTTATTATAAAGTGCTCAAGAAATTTATGTCTATAATATTGTTTGACATGAAAATTGAGCTTAGGTTTGTCGTTGTGGGTAAATTTTTTGTTCTTTTATTTAAAAATCTGTCAACAGAATTCATACATTTAATTAGATTTTTTGCTAACATTTTGCTTCTAAACGGACACTAATATCAGTGAATAAACATGGAGAATTTCCTTGGCAACATCAGAAAAACAGCAAAGTCTTCCAGAAATAGCAGTAATTTCAGTTGCAAAAATTAGGGCTTTTAGCTCATATGAAAAATAAAGCAAGGCTTTCCAGTCCGCTGCTCCATCTTCAGCCTTTTGCCTCCAGCCAAAGTGTTTGTTAATTGTTTTGTTAAGTTACATAATAGGTCAACTGGAAAAAAGGCCCATACAAGCAACTTAAAAACGGGGTTATCAATACCTATGCCAGCAAAGCTTAAAAAATCAATTAGACCCTATGCTTTTTTCTTTTTTTCTGGGTCAAAAGCAGTGGCAAAGTTAATTGAGTTATTAGGCGGGGATAACAGCTCAGCCAGGACACGTAATCTTTAAATAATAGAGTTTGGAACTATTGGTTAAATGTGAAACAAGAGGCCAGAAAACCATAGATGTAAAAATCTAAATGAAAAGGATAATCATTATTGGTGAAAGAAATGCTAAATTGGGACAAGCACTATACCATATTTTCCTCACTATAAGAGCACGAGAAAGTCTTTATTTTCTTTCCAAAAACACCAGTGTGAATTTTGTAACCTGGAGGGCCTTGTATTTGTATCAATTGTGTCCTAATCAAGGTTGGATGCTCTTGTAAAAATGCTAACCCAGCTAATCTGTAGCGGTGTCTGACTCGTTTTTCAGGTGTTGCTAAGAAGGTTGAGTGTTATTTTCAAAAATGCTAACACAGCTAACGTGTAGCAGCTAACGTGTTGTGCAGTCGGAGTAATGTTTGCTTTAGAAGTCTTTTTTTTAAGGGCTGCAAACAAGGTAGGGAGTCACAAGTATTGGGAATATGCTAACGTGGCTATTGCTGCTAATTGTGGCTAATCTTTTTCTGCTTACCTTACTTATCCTTTCTTTTCCCGTTTTCCTTTTCCTTTTGTCCTTGTATCCTTCTAATTTCTTGGTATTAAACCTTTAACCTGTTTTTTTTCCATTTCAAAAATCATTTTTACTTTTTTTCTTTGTCATTTTTTTCTTTTCTTCATCCCTTTTCTTCTACATTCCTCTTTGTACTATTTTTTCTTCTTTTTCTTTCCTTCTTTTTTTCCAAAAGCTAACACTTTCTTCTCGCTAAGATGGCTTACATCTAGCGCAGAGGTCTGCAAACTATGGCTCCAGAGCCACATGTGGCTCTTTTACCTCTGTATGGTGGCTCTCTGGTTGAAGCAAAATGAAATAACAGTACATTTTTTAAAGTTGTCTCATTTATGTAATTTAGTTTACTAATGAATTTTAGGTTATTTTGGAGTTTAGCTAGTAATTAAGCAACAAGTTAGCTTTTTTTTTCATTATTTGGCCTCTACTGAGTTAGTTGTTTTTAAAAAAGAGGCAATAAGCTAAAGTTTTTGGCAAATTTGTTATCTACTGAGATTTTTTAGGCTAATTTAGAGCTTAGCTTCTATTTTAGCAACAGGCTAACATTTTTTTACCAATTTAGTTTACTGAGGAATTGTAGTCTATTTTGAAGTTTAGCTAGTAATTAAGCAAAAAGCTAGCTTTTTGGCTAATTCCGCTTCTACTATGGTAGAAGGTAAAATTGAAAAAAAAAAAAACATTTGAGAAATGCGAGTTTCTTTTTATATTTTTGCTTTTGATGGTGTCAAAACATAGGAATATTTTTTTTTTAATGGTAATGAATTTCTTAAAGGTTAACATAAATCTATGTGGCTCCCTCTAGATTTTGATCAGTAGAAAACTAGTCGAAATGGCTCTTATACTGATAAAGGTTGCCGACCCCTGATCTAGCGTATCACAAACAAGTGTTAGTAATTGTGAATGCAGTTATTAAAGCATAACTGACTGACCCACTTATCTTTAACTTTTTCTTGTTGCTTACTATGACATTAGTTCAAAAATAGACAATTCATTGATGGGTTGCCTTATAATCGTGACCTATAGTTCAAAAATATGATATTTAGTTTATGGTCAACCAAAAAATATGCTAATAGATACTCAACTTCACAGGACAAAGTGAAATAAATTTTTTGTTAACTACATATCCAGCCAAATGCTAATCAAAAAAGTCCACATTTATAGGACAAACTAGCATAAAGAAATGAAAAAAAAAACAACGTTCCTTTCACCATATTCAAAGTTGTCATAAAAAGAAAACATCCGATATCCGACATGTCTGATATTGGACTGTTCGTGTATATACAGTATTTTTAATGGGGTTCTTCAATAGAAAACTAGCTCCCTTCTGACACCAGCTCCTAGTGGTCTTTTGAGGAATTACAACATTTGATCCTTCCTGGTTTCAGGAATAAGAGGTGGTAGCTTAAAGCACATTCAGGCTTTAGGTGAAAAACTAATGATCTCAAATATACATATAAAAAACAATGTTACAAATGTTGGATAAATGTTAATTGTATCACAACTGTTATCTAATAATGTTATTTAAACTGAGATGCACAAACTGTCATCTGGGTTCTTTTCAGAAAAAAGAAGGCCACTAACATGTCAGTTCTTCTGTCAGCATGGCATAAATTTTATTACCATAACAATGCCAACAACTTTTTTTTTTATCCGAATACTGCCATTGAATACTTCATTTTCGCAAAAAAAAGTCTAAATAAAAGATGTAGTGCTGGAAATATGATCTAATTACGTTGAGAAATTAAAGTGTTATTGTTTTTCCAGCAACCAGTTTAAAGTTTATGTGCTGTTATGAGAAAACTGTTTACTTTGAATAAGTTAATTGCAGAGAGCTAAAAGATGGGGCGGGCTCATTTGATGACTCCTAATTTTATTTGTTCAGATTGATGCCTCAACAGTTGGGGAAAGATCTCAGAGGGGACAGCAAGGGGCTGATTAGCTAAACAGCGCAAATTAAGGTGTGGTTGTAAACGACACTGATGGGAGAATCCTGTCCTCCAAATGTGCTTTCAAAATCCTGCTATTTAACATAAAAAAGGACCCATTTTATTTGTTGGAAGCTGATTAAGGTAGCTAGTTTGTTGTCAGTATGCCGTCTTCTCATCTCCTGCTGCTTAATTCTTCTTGGTACTTTAACAAACTTTATAAAAAAAATGTTTTTTCTTTAAGAAATACTATTCCAAAGTAATTCCTGTTTCAAATGCTACTTTTGGTACAGGACATGACATAAAAAAACAAATTATTTCCTCAAATTAATCATTTGTGGCCACAATTTAGTGCGTTGTAGAATTTTGTGCACACAGATTTGCATTTTGTGGCAACAATTTAGCATTTTGTCCAAACAAATTAGTGTTTGGTGTGCACAAATGAGCATTTCGTCCACATGAATTAGTGTTTTGTGTGAGATAATTAGCATTTTCTCAACATAAATTTGTATTTTTGTCACACAAATTAGCATTTTGTCCACACAAAGTAGGGTCTATGACAAATTAGCATTATGTTCACATACATTTATAATTTTGTGCACACAAGTTTGTGTTTATGTGGACAAATTAGCATTTGGTCCACATAAATTAGTGTTATGTTCAAGAGATTTAGCATTTTGTCCACATAAACTTGTATTTTGTCTACTTAAATTAACATTTTGTGCACACAATTAGAATATGCAAATGCAGGCACAAATTAGTATTTTGTACTCTTCAATTAGCATTTCGCATACATAAATTAGTATTTCCTAAGCACAAATTGTGGCCACAGATTAGTATTTCGTGGCCATAATTTAGTATTATAAATGATTACCAGGAATTAACTATGCAAAAATACTACCGTAATTTGCATGCACAAAATACTCATCTGTACCACCAAAATGCCACTGAAATGCTAATTAATGGCCACAAAATGGTAATCCGTGCACCGTGCAAAAAAAAAAAAAAAATGCTCCTTCATGCCTAAAAAGTGGTAATAAAATTCAAAGTTGTGTCCATGAAATACTAATTTCAGCACAAAACACTAAATATTTAATAGGTGGAAACAATTCTTTTTTCTTTTTTTAATGTCATATCCATGGCTCAGTCGTTTGCTGCTGGTATTGTGGCAAATATCTTTTTTCTGAATAGGGCAAAATCAAAAGGTTGACCAACTTCCACTTTTGACCTTCAGTCAACAGCTGCTCAAACAAAATCTAATGTCACAAGCACCTGCTAAAGACATCAGGTCATTCCTTTTTGCCATCTGACATTTTCAGCTCAAATCAGCTTCTCCGGTCGTCAAAATGCCACGTATCCACGTTATCACGCTGCGCCTGGCGTCTGATGATGAAACAATAGAGAGCTACGCCACAATTTTTGCCTTAGTCAAAACTGGCCTTATGGGTGGAAGTGGCTGTCAGCAAACACAAAACATGGGCGAACGTGCACTGGGCCTGCAGGAGATGTTAAGACCAGACTCCTTGGTGAGAACATAAAACAAAAATGTTCATACACGTTTTTTCCTATGGGCTTGCTGCAGGTGACATGTCACACCCACAACAGGAAATGAGGAAGTAGGTGAAATGTGTGAAATAAGGGAGTTAAACAATCAGAACTTTGTTTGTGTGTGGATCTGATGAGCGTCCTGCGATTACTTACGTATCACCTGCACACCCTGTGCATGTGATGTTTGCTCGTAGTCGGTAAGTGGCCAATACTTTATTAATGACTAGAGTAGAATGTGGCGTAAGGACACTGTATGGTACCTCATAAGTGCATGAAGTCTTACAAATACTTCATGATACGCCTACTACACACACAAAAATGGTTCATTCCATTTTTATGATGACCATACTAGCCACAAGAGACCCTCCAGACACACCTGTGCTCTATTTCAGATGCAGGCACACCTGTCTACGGCCCGGACAACCCAGAAACCAACAATAGGAAGGCATGGGAGAGACAATTTTTTTGCCTTAAAGAGAAACATTAGAAGGAGTACAACTACTTTTAACTCCTGCTCCTATACTAAGTGTACTCGTACAAACTTGTACTAACCTCAAGCACGACGGAACGTAAAAAAGTAATGAAGAGAAAAACCTGCGAGGAGGCTTTATGGCTTAAAGGGCTCCACGCTCGTTACTTGGATAATGAACCCATCAATACAGCAATTATTTATGATGTTCCAACACTAGAGTGCCACCAAATATGCAGCCGCTCATGTTTTAATCAGGATTGAATGGGTTGTGTCACTGTGATTGAGAATCAGTTGGGGTTGATGTAGCCATCATGCATGCATTTAGCATCTATTCTCCTTCTATTGCACCTGTCACCGCCTATGCAACTCATAATTGTCAAAAAAATAACATTGTGATTGTTATTTTTTTTTTTTTAAGCCAAAGCCCATTTCAATTTAGGTGGTAAACAACAACTCGACACAGTTGCTACATCTGTTGTGGTTGTAAAAGACACCTGTTCATAAACTGTAGAAGGGCAATTTCTCCACAACTGCCACAGTTTTCCATTTTTTTATTTTGCTCTACTTGACAGTTGACATTGTCCTCATGGCATTACTTTATGACCCTGGGACTCAGCCAAACCTCTAAATATGTATCATGAAACTGTCAGGAAAAAAAAACAAAAAAACAACAACAACGGTATTTCTAGGCCAGCACAGGAAGTTCGGACTATTTTAAAATCGACAGGATGTCACCGCCGTATTCATGGGAGACAAGGGATTTGCAAAGGTGTCAACAGTTTGTCGCCCTGTTGCATCAGGCTGGATGTGCACGCAACCCGATAGCTCAAATGTCAAGTCCGGCTGACTTCCCTGCTTGCTGCAGGACTGTGAACATCATTGGGGAACAGAGACGTAATTGATGCCACATTTCAAAATAAGGGGGGGGAGGAGCAGGCCTATTTTTCTACACCTATCCTGATTGTTAAATAATATTTATGTGTCATTTATTGCACTTAAAAAGTGTTTCATCCTGGTCAATAAGCGAAATCCCTTCATTCCATTCAGAATATTTAAAGTTTTCCAGGAGCATAAAATGCTAATCATACTGCCTTGTAGGTGTGTGTTTTGGGGATGTGCAAATGCGGATGTTCCTGTGATTAAAACGTGTAAGTGGGGTTATTTCGGTTTCCTTGTTAGGACCCCTCCTGGTATAATGATCGGCTCTCTCAGAACAATTCCTGACAAGAATTTAAAAGACCTAATTAGGCAGATCGTAATTTCTTATGTTCTAATAATGATTAGGGTTAAGATGTGAGGTTAATGTAAAAAACTGGTTTAGAGAAAAGATGCACAAAATTAACAGAACTTGAAGTAAATTGTGTTTCTGTATGTGTGGAAGAGGGCCACCATGCTTAAACGCCATATTCCCACGGTGCTTTTATCACAGAAAGATATTAAGATTTGTCTCTGCACCGCGGCTGCAGCGTACAAAGAGTGAGAAGTGAACTTAATCACCAGATGGGAGAAGATTCCCTTTAGACCCGCCGAGCCAACACATCCGGTGACTTTTCTGTTTTCACAAAGCATAATATTTAATGCATATAGGTGCTGCTGCAGGCGGTGATCGACGGGGGGAAACACTAAAGTTGACGTCCCGGTGGCTGAACGCAAAGCCGTCAAAACAGACTCAGCGTCTGTGTGACACATCCCGTGTGGATAGACAGACGGGAATGGCAGGAGAAAGGCGAGGAGACGGAGAAGGAGTGGTGGAAGCATTCAGGTGACTGAAAGCGTGAGACGCACGGAGGAAACCCAGAACCTATTTCTATCAAGTGTTTAAACTGGAGGGTAAAAATGTAGGGAAAAAAATCAACCTGGATCCAGAACAGACGATCAATGTCCCCCTAATTTGCATCAAAATGATTATTTTTATCATTTCGGTTCTCTTGTAATCTCTATTATTAGTCAGTGATTCATGAACTGTCTCAAACTACTGCAGACGTGCAAAAAATATCTGACTTGGCTTAAGGGAGCACATTTAATTTAAGCAGATGTTGCAATATTCAAAAGGTCAGCACACAGTAGATCAAATTCAGCTGACATTTGACACACATAGCCAGTCTGATGTCCACCACACTGACCTTTTCTCATCATTTTTTATCATGTAAAAAATATATTTTTAATTTTGATATTTTCTATTCATAAACAAATCATATTTCATATTATTTTATTGTTTTATTATATATAACTTCTATTTTATAATACCATAATTTTTATAATGTAAAAAGGCCTATTTAAACTTTTTGTTTGTGTGTTTATTAGCATAGAGAACAAAGTTTATACAATTGTTAGTTTAATAGTAGCTCAATTGAAAAAAAAAAATAACCTAATTAAGACGTATATATGAAAAAGGCCAAAAATTAGAGCTAAGATTGTCACCTTGTTGTTAGGCTGTCCAATATAGTGTTGATGAGCACCATTACCGTATTTCTACACTACTTTCACCATAGAAAGATTTGGCCAGCTGTCTTTTCATTCAAGTTTCAGAGCAGAGTTGAAGGTTGCTTTTCTTTTCTATTCGCTCCCAACGCACTTTCATGAATCAATCTTTCTCTGCTCTTTGGTCACAGAATAGTCTGTCTACTTTTACACGGGTTCACTTCAGTCGGTGAACTGAACCCTTGTTTTCAGCTGCTCCGTGCCAGAGTTCAGATGAGATTTCACTCTCGCCAGACGATGTGGACGAGCTGAGGAAACAAACGGATGTGGGCCAAACAGGCCAGCATGAGAGTGCCCCCACTCTGAAGAAAAGCAGCACAAATTACTTGTTAGGAAGGTTCTCTGAATAAAACTCATATCTGTACAAAGAAGTTCAAGTTCTTGAAGGGAATGTTTTGTGATGGCTTTAGAAACAACAGAAACTAAAGAGACAAAGTTCATCCACAAGGCAAAGCCTCTACTACTGATGGAGACTAGGACTGTACTCAGACTGGACACATCTAGTTTGGCTGAAAGTGAATCAGAGTTTAATTCCCTTGATAATCTGGAACAATTTTTCAGGAACCAGGAACCACTCTTGGACCCATCTTTCAAGGTAGTCTGGGTTTGTTTCCAATTGGACTGAGCTTCGGTTTGCTCTGAGTTTCCTCAGTCTGAATAGGTTCCACACTCGAAGCGGAACAACCAAACCAAAACGACCACCATAGCCGGGCATTACAGTATGTAAATTCTGTATTTAGTTCTCTGTGCTTCTGTTTGGTGCAGTGCAATTCACGTGTTGTCCCTCTTTCCCACTCCCCTCTGGGGGAACAGGAGAGATTTCAGATTGCAGGTGGATCGTCTGTGCTCCTGTTCTTGGCCGTGGACCTCACCTCTGGCTCGTCTTGCCTGTTGATCTCTTCTCCACCTTTCCCCCAGTCCTATCTGGCTGAACTCTATTCAAATATATAGTTGTAAAGTTAGATAAGCTAATTCTTCTTTAACAGTCCTGGTAAATCACTTGTCTCCCCTGATTCAATTGAAACAACCAGCGTGTGTCAAAAAAATGACGTGTTGGGGACACCCAAAATGTCAACAAGTGACGCGGAGGGGTGCTGAACCATGCGTCAAAATATGACAATTTGGGAATGACAATGTGTTGGACGTTCAAAATTGGTCTACGAACTATAAAGTTTCAATAAGTGAACTATCCTGACAAAGATTGCACCACCATGATTTGCTTCTCTTGTTGTCATCCTGGCCAATGACTGAAGAGATCTTTAGTCATGTGGTTTTGTTTACAGGCTCTAGTTCTAAATAAGAATGTTCAGTTGACAGCATCTTGAAAACAGAAGAAACACAAGGTTTAGACTCAATCCAGACCAAATAAGCGGACTCGGTCTGGACCATGAGGCTTTACTGGTCTAAATAAATCCTAAAAGCAGTGGTTTTGGGTGAGGGGTACACTTACATAGCCTAATAACTTTGGGATAATACTTTTATCGTCAATTATTACTTTATTTATTGTCAATTTGACCATCGAATTCCCAGAATTGAGTTGATTTTTTTCCTAGATGTGTTTATTCAGCACTGCCGTTAGCTTTCGCAGCCACCCTCTAAATTCAGAGCTTCACCTCCTGTGCAGCAGTGCATTTTAAATCCTTGACAAGATGGAATTTGACTCGCTACTGTGCTTCATCAATCAACAGTGTAGTAACTCTCAGGTGCTGAAAACAGCGGCCGACTGTAGCATCCCTGCACACGCGGCAGCCAATCCCAGCGTGACACCGATGACCTCATGCTGTAAATCATTACTCCAGATACTTCAGGCCCTACTTAATCTCAGGGATGTGAAAGGAAGATTTATGTATCAATAAGGGCAATTCCAGAAGACAGTCTCCAAACACTGCTGCTTAACTCGCTGACAAACAGCGGCATGATCGCATCATCCATCTTCAAACATATTTAGATCCTCAGCGGGAGAGCAACCCTAGAGTGACCTCGCAAGTTAGAATTAGCAGCTCAATAATGAAGAAATGACTTCATAAATAAGAGATAGGACACATATTTCCAATCAATCTCAGCTCAGTCTCTTCATTAAAACTCTAACTTGTTTGTATCAGGCTGACAAAGTGGGAGTTTTGGTCTAATTTGAAGCCTATTCTTCAGCCCATTGCTCGTTTTGCCCATTTTAAATCACCTCATCAGCTTTAATATCCTCTGTGAGCTGGTACACCGTTTAACCTGGTCAAGGTGACACTTACACACACACACATATTGATGTTTAATATGCTCATTACCTCAGTCAAGAAGATGAAAACCCTTCCACGGTGCACCCGATAACTTTCACACCTTCACGCTGCCCTTGTCGGTATAGGCGGTGTATGTAGTTTGCACGCATTGAGTGTTTAATCAATAGGTAATCCGTGATGGCTACAGACCCAAAAGGTCATTGACCTCTCAGTCAGTCACTGATAATGACAAACATCCATCTAGACACGGAGTGAGCAGATGAGGAGACATGGGTTGTGTCTAAATCCTTCACTACTGAGTGTACTATACGGTATAGTGCGTTCGCCATTTTGTTGTGGTGTCCAAATCTACTCAAGTGCTCTAGAAATTTCTGTGCATTTCAGTGCATCGATGCTCACTTGATTGGAAAATATAAACCACATTTGAAATTTTTTAGAGGAAAGACATGTATTTTTATTTCGTTTTTTTTAAATTACGGTTTTGTTTTATTGATTTTTGTCTTGAGAACAAAGTGGATTCATAAATAGTCTTCGTAATTGTTGATATTTCTTAGGTTTTTACGCCTGGAAATTGGTATAGTCATATTTGCAGTTTAAAAAAAAACAAATTAACGTATGTTTTTTTTTAATTATTGTGTGACTGCTAAAGGGATTTTCCTGTGCCTTTCTGAATGATTTTTGGCAGAAAAAATCTCAATCACATTTTCAACAATTTCAGTAATCTTGGTATCAAATCGTTCAGCTCGTTCAGGACATTACTGCTTGTACTTTTGGTATTTATAAACTTCATAGTTTTTTTAAAATATTGAGCAAAATATGCCCCACAGAAAATGAATGAGAAATTGCTCAAATAAAAACATTTTGTACACTTCCAAAGGTGTGAATTTCTGCATACTTTCAACTGGAGACACCATTCAATGTAGCATCAATTTGAAGCTACTTTAGAAAAAATTACGGTTTTAGAAATTGTAGATTTTCAATGCTGTTAGCGGGGCGAGCTCGCAAAGGTGGCACTCTCCTGTTACTTGCATATTTTTTTTTTGCTAATACTTTTGAAAATTTTATAAATTAATTTTTGGCTCAAAATAAACAAAAACATTTACATACATTTTAGGATTTTTTTGAATGGTTGACAAAAAAAAACCTCAGTTGCCGAAGAAATATTAAATTTTACTATTGCAGATTCTTCTAAAAAATAAAACGGTTGCAATGGGAATAAAATCAACAGATTTTTTTTTGGCAAATGGCCGTCTGACCAGGTTGTAAGGGGGGCAGAAGGGGAGAGTGAGGTCTGTGTAGCCACTCAGGCAGTAAATGCAGGAAGCACCTCCACCAACAACACCACCTTAATTTTTAAATATTTTCACATTTATGTATAAATCTTTGCAGGTGATTGAAGACATTTTTAAGTTCAAAATTGTGAAAAAGTTTAGCAGAAAAAATATCATTTTTGAATGAGTTTAGCATTATGTTAGGACTTTTTTAAATTATCTCTTTTATCACACGGTAGAAAGTGAAGGAGGTATGGTGAAGTGAAAAATGACAATGACATCTCCCATTATGACCCATCACACTGCTTTTCGTTTTAGTATCATTTCTCTGCTTAAGCCACTTTGACTTAGTGCCACTAAGAGATTTCTGTTTTTATTAGGTAAAAGCCTTCACCCTATTGTGAAATTAAGGCAGATAGCCTCAAATTTGAAATTCCAAACCTTTTTATCCTAATGAATTCCAGCAAATGCCTACTTTATAATAATGTTATGTGACATTGAAAACTGAATAGTCTTTGGTTTCCTTTTTTTTTCTCTTGTTCTTTTGTTTATTATCATAATATTAAGGTATCTGCTCTTTTCTTACCTTCACATTCTATGGCTATTCCACTGCATGCAGGGTTGGAAAAACAGTGGAAGAAAAGATGCAAAGAGACACCACACCGACTAAGCAAATTCAAGACATCTTAGCTGTCAACACATCTTGCATAAGAGTGCTCTTGGGGCACCAAAGTAGGTGGAGCCAGTCCCTAATGAATAAGTGAGAAAAAGGAAACACAAATAAAATCCAGGATAATATATACATACATTCTTTTACTTTAATGACCTACTCTTTTTTGTAATTTTTTCATTCAAATTCAGAATTTCAATGATTTTTTTCAAATCATTGGGAATCAGGGGCAGACAGAAAAATGCTGTTTGACAAAGAGCTGGTCTAACCTCCCAGCAAAAGGGGGGTGGGGTTGCATCACACTAAAAAGTCCAGCCCACAATTCTAATGAACTACTGCCGCTCTGCAGAAACTATGTCCTAGAAAATTTGTACATTTTGGCTAAAAGGGGATTAAAAGACCACTGGGAATGCTTCTAAGTGTTCTTGAATGTAAAATGTGCTTCCAAAGTAAGTCATAAAGTGAAATAACTTCATGAAAACTATTCTTTTGAATAATTGTTTATGCTAACTATCGAATTGTTAAGTATAAACATTATTTATATTGAAAAAGTCTGTTGGAGGAAGCTGGATGGCTAAATGGTTTAATTATTGTTGTCGTTTTATTTAGAGCAGGGGATTTTAATGTTCTAAATAGTGTTCAAAATAAACTGAAACTGAAGAAAATGATATTTGCATATTTTGAAAATCAAAAATAATGTGCAGATTTTATAATATCCAAACCTGGATTAAGCTAAATGGGTTTTGCAGTTCTTTTTTTTTTCTCTTTTTTTAAATAAAAAGATATATTCTCAATAAATCTTTTTTAAACCTTCCCTACATGCTGCCAAAAAGCCATAATTAATCAGTATTTTTAGTGTACAAATGCATGAAGGGCTTTTTGTTTTAGCTGTATCTTTTCTGAGCGCTACATCAAGGTTACAGAGTCATAAAAAGCTGTCAACTTTTGGACTGCTTCAACTTTCCAATTACGTGGAAGAAACTATTATACAGGAGATCATAGTGTTGGTCACAGTCTGCTTCACAGTTTTGTAAAACCATGGCAGCAGTAAGAAATGTAATCTCTGAGGAACATTTCAATTTTCCTACCATTAATTTTGAGAAATTTCAATTAAGCATACGCTATAAATCTTCATTTTTTTCCCCTCGTTTCTTTGCTGTCCTGCTTTTACACTCCACAAGCTTAATCAGTGAGATGCAGGAAAAACGGAAAAATCCAGAGGCGATGCAAACAGAATCTTTTGCCGCATTAGTTTCAACACACAGCTGTGATATCGTATTACCTCTGTGATGTTCTTCCAATGCAATCGCTATTCTGCCGCATTCTGAGCTGCTAATGTCTACCCAAAAGGCGTTTTCGAAAAATTTGCGCTGTAACAAGACAGATTAAAATGATGCAAAACGGCACTGTTGAAGGAGCAAACGAATTAATTATAAATCACCTCATTTGTATGTACGGTCATTCCAATTGCCCATGCAAGTTTTATATATCAAGGGCTTAATCAGACATGTAAAAGTGAAATAAATCAAAATGCTGAAGTAAATAGCGAGCTAACTTTCTAATGTACTGCTTCATGCAAATTTAAAGAGATGCAGACGGCCTACCCTGTGTATGAAAGCGGAACAGATGTGCAGCAGTAATGGGATTTATTTGAGTATATAGAAGTTGCTTGGCATCAGTGCAAAGCTTCATTTTGCCATTTGTCTTCCTTAAGGTATCTGTATGATATGAATTGACAATATTTTCTTATTAGTATGCTATATACCGAATATCCTTTTACTTAGTCGAACAAAGAGATGATTTGTATCCATTTAGCTATGTTTTATGCTTCTGAAAAATTGAATTTAATTGCTTTGAATATAATTTGGAGAGCATGGTGGCGGAGTAGCACACAGTTAAAATTTCGGTTTATTACGGCTTTTTTCCACAGTCCAAAAGTATGCTTTATTGGTGTCTTTAAATTGTCCCCTTGGTGTGAGTCTGTGTGTGTGGTTAGCTAAATACAAATTATTCTCCCTATTCGGAGTGTGTCCGAAATTATTTTCATAAGGAGTAAGTGTAGATACTTATGACAAGGGTGATCCACTTAGGAGGAGGAGACATGTGTTTCTTCATGTGGGTGTGCTCTAAAGCACAGAAGTTTACATTTAAATGCAAGTAACAGTAATGAGCTTCTTTACTTTTTAAAGTTATAAAACTAATGTTGTTAGGTATTTTTCAAGCACTGGCAGCTAAAGTAGACGACCTGCAACTTTTGATGACATCATCGAGTGTTAGTTACAATTTGAAGACACTATTTTTCCATAACTTTTCATTTGGAGAGCTAAATGTAGGGATAGGGAGAAGCTGTAGAGGTCAAGGAAGTATTCGGCACAAGAAAACGTGGCTATATTCAATGAATGAATGATTATATATTTAAGTGTAATTAAAAGATTTTTTTGGACTCATAGTGGCAAATCTCTGATTAAACTAACGAGTTCCTAAAAAAATGACCAACTGGGTAGATCATTTTTGATTTTAGATTTCTCACCAAGAAATGCTGTTTTGGTGTTTGAATGCAGTCTAAGGCACACTTAAAAGCCTTACATTATTTCAAAAAATGACAGGGGGGCAAATGATAATATGTATGGATTAATTTTGATTCATCCGTACAAGATTGGATGTTATCGTAAACATGTTTACTATGACATATGTCTATGTTAAAAACATATGAACCCTCCTCCCCATCTCTAACATCCCTCTTTCTTCTTCTTCCCTCCTCTTTTCTGTCCAATCTGACAAAAAAAAGGATACAAACACAATCAATATGAATGAAGTTAATCCTAAATTACAACCAAATCACTACCAAATCCAAGTCCCCAATTGGTCAAAGTTCAACTGGTTTAATTTGTAGCGCATGTTCAATTGTCACACGCTTTGTACTTAAACAGACTTAAAAACTAGTGATGTGTGAACACAAGAGTTTTGTGCATGGGCTTTAGTTTCTATTGACTTTTGATCAGAAACAGTCGCTCAAATGCATGTTTAGAACCCTGGTGTGAACAAAGCTTTACAGGTATTGTGAAAATCCGGCTAACGCGTACAATGCTATAAATGTGTCTAACATGTAGCATGTCACAAACAAGTTCTAGGCCAAATCAGAATTCTTCCCCCACGGCTTCTCCCCATCCCTCCAATTGTAGGGGTGTTTGAAGGGGTAGGGTTGTCCGAAAGAGTATTTTTAAGGGATAACCCTCACTTTCTCGAAGGGGAACCGCGTCGGGCTGTACCGCGGAGGAGAAGCCCTTTTCTTCATGTGGGTGCACAGAAGTTTACATTTCAATGTAAGTATGTTTTTTTGTTTTAGAGTTACAAAACTGATGCTATTATGTATTTCTGAGCGCTAGCAGCTCCGCGTTAACGTAACTGACCAGCGACTATTGATGACGTCATCGAGTGGGAGTGACATCTGAATTTGAAGACACTCTTTTTCCATTACTCTCCGTTTGGAGGGCTAAATGTGGGGGTAGGGAGAAGCTGTAGGGGCAGAATTGAAATGCAGCCTTAGTGTTACTCTGAACACAGTAAATAAAGTCCAATTGACTCTCAGACTCTTGTCTCACCTAATGCGCTTTGTAGTTTGTTGTGTGTTATAAATGACATAAATTCACAAATTAGTTAATCAGTTAATTACATGAATTTACAATTAAAAATATAATTTTTCCCCAAGTCTTTTCCTCACTTCCAACATGGCTAACGCATCTTAATTTCTTGCATTAGCCAGCAGTAAAACAGGCGCCAGCCTCCGTTCACTGCTGAGTTGTCCATATTTAAAGAGTAACAGTTTGTTTCCTGCAAAACACCCCTCCCACAATGAATCCATCATCATAAGTGTTTCAAAACTGGGAGCCGAGAAATCTTTTGATGAGTATTTATCAACCGGGCATTGATTTTTGCATTATGTTGACCATTTACCCCGAGGTCAGCTTTTATTTTAACAGCCTCAACCCTCCTTGTAATAATACTTGGGCAACAGCTTATGAATAATGTGTATGCCTCTGCTAACCAAGCACTCACATTCGGATGTTTTTCCAATTATTTCACAAGCTGTAATTCTCCAGTGCTGCAGTTGAGGATGCAAGTTATTAGAAAAAGCTGAAAAAAACAGGAAGGGAGGAGAGATTTACAAGCTTTATTTTCTCAGTCTTGGCCAGCAGCAGTGTTTACTATGATATTGCTAAGACTAGGAAGCAAATCCTCTCATGTTTAAAATCAATACTTCTTTTCCCTTTAACAGGATTCAAATTGTCCTTTGTTGCCTCTGCAGCCGCCTCTACTGGATCATGTCGGTCTCCTTGTGATCAAGAGGAGAAAACAGAGGAGTAATCTTCATGCACTCCAACTGAAACTTTCTCCGGCTAGTGCAATCAGCGTCCTGTTGACCCTCCACTCGTCCAAACCCTTCTCATTTTCTCCCTGAGTAATGGGCTCCGATCCGAGCTTTCTGGTGACCTACAGAAGCCCGATGTCCTCCCTTTCCTCTCCATCTCATTCCACTATACTCTGTCTTTCTCTTTACTGCCAATTAAAAAGCAATGACAGCGGTGACAAGGGCCCCACTGGTGCGAGTGATTGGACGAGCCTCGGCCGGTTCCCGGCCTACTGTGCGAGTTGGAGGCTTGTCCGTCTCCTTTGATCTCCATCGACTTCCCCGTGTCCAATAAATCACCCACCCTACCCCCCACCCCGCGTCGGGATCCTCTTTGACCACGGCAATCAAGAAATTCCACTTTATCTGCCGCTGATATCAAAGCCAACCTCGCCGTTAAACATTAAACGGCAATCGTGAGATGACCCCCTGCGATAAGACGGCTCACTCGGTGAGCCGAGTCGGATGTGATTTATTTATGCATGTGCCAGGAGAGGGAAGAGACCCGGGGTGGGGCGCAATCACAGAGAAGGAAAACAGATTTACACATGCAGGCACACCTGTGACACAAAGATTAGCTATGATTTTACAGCACTTTCAAAGATTTCCAGATTTCTCTGTTTTGCATCCCTGATTAGCGAGAACTGTGAAAAAGGCTGGAAAGATTGAATCCAACAGAGAGCTGCTTCCACAGACAGAACCTGCTCTTCTTTTTTCTTTACTTTCCTCTGAGATTGGGTTAAGACTGAGCTCTGACTCTGTACTGTAAAGTTGAACTTGCATGCTGACTCTTATACAGTAAATAACGGACGAAAACATCTACAAGATAACTTAAGGAAACTTTAGAAACTTTATCTTAAAAAAATAGGCATACTCAGGAAGTCAAATAGCTCAAATATTCACAGAAAAATTGACCAGCATAGAGAATCATGTCTTCAATCATATTTTGATCTATTTTCAAAGCATTCCGGTGGTCTTTTAATTACAATTACGTCATTTTTACCTGTCAGGAATCAGTCCCCTGTCTCCCCCTCTGGTCATCAGCGGAGCTTGTCACCTGAGTACTGACTGTCTCCTACTACAGTTCCCATCTGCCATTGCTCACAGACCCGGATGTTTCCCAGCTGTTTCATTCAGCTGCCACACACCTGTTGTCCATCCTCAATCACTCATTTACTATTTATACTGAACACTCAGCCAACTCGGTGCGAAGTCTCACAAAGACATGCCTAACAGAGTTCTCTGTCTCATCTCAGAACCGCTCCTGATCCACGTCAGATTCCCGGTGCCTCCTCAGCTCTCGCCTGCTCTGCAGTCTCCACTTCCCGCTCACTCAATAAAACTCTGCACATGGATCCATCCGCCTCCGCCTGTTCCTTACATTACCTCAAATAAATTTTGAAAAGGAGTTAATTTCTAGGACTTCATTAGAAATTCGTCTTGGAGTGAGTCCTCCTTCATTTCCCATCATCCCTTTTTCTTTCAATAACCCAGCTAGCTTACAGCCCCTCACAGTCCCAACCAGTCCTGATATAACCAGTGCTTAAAAAAAAAAATTAAAAAAATGGTGAGCAATAATGGCGCTATCCAGCTGTACAGTTTTGAGCCAGACACCAGCTCGTACATGAAACTAGTTGTCTACAGGTGGATGTATCAGAATACAGTGGAGCAGGAAGCTAGTAGCCTGCCCAGTGTATTTTCTACATCACAAATCCACTTTATTTGAATTTTTTTTTTCGTCTACTTCTGATTGACGATTTGAATCAAAAAATAAGATTTGAAGCCTATAATATAAGCCTATAATTGTCTTTATTTATCTCCTCTATCGTCAGAAAAATGGCACAAGAACATGTTAATTTTTAATGTAAATATTTATCCAAGTGAGCTAAATACAATAATCTCAGTTTTTATTAAGTCTTATTTCCCTTTTTGAATACATTTTGGAATCCCCCCCTCAATATTTTTAATTTATACGCTTTCTATTACAACTTTGTCATATGCAGGCTCCTAGGGGCTGCTGGAGCCTATCTTACACGTTATGGGTTGAGTGCACCACGGACATAACACCAATCATTTATGGGTCACACACAGAAAGACACACTCATATTTGCTCCAAAGGGACTATTTAAAGCCACAAATCGAACAATAAAATGTGTTTGGATTGTGGGAAGAATCCGGAGTGCCTGGAAGAATTCACAAATCCACATGAAAACTGCGGAAAGGACCCAGCCGGAATTTAAAGCGAGGCTTTTTTACTGTGAGGTGAGAGTGCTAACCACTTTACCACCATGCGGCCAGCTTGTTTTATGCTGTAGAAAAAGAATGAAAACAACCTAAAGATAATTAATTTAAAAAAAATCAAAAGCATATGTTTTAAGACAAAAAAATGGTTTTTGCACTTCTAAACTTTCCTACGTATTTTCAGTCGACATCCTTTGTACAGCAACACTGTTTGAAGTTTGCCACACAGACCTCTGGTAAATGTTGTTAGCTGCTTTGCTCAGAATAATTAGTAAATTTTCTTAATTTGATGCTATTTGTTTTATTTCAGCTAGTCCCACATAATAAATGTCTCATGAGCATACATGAAAAAGAAAAATGAATGAGCCAAAATGAACATCTAAGCCTCTTTCTACTCCCTTTTTCATAGCACTCCTTAGCAGATCTTTAGCTCTATAGATCCATTTTCAATATGAGGTCTCCTGTTGTTTTAGAATATTTAACCATTTAAGCACAACAGCAATTTGATAAAATATTTCCATACATTTAAGAGCACTGAGTTAATATGCACTAAAATATCTTTTTTTCCCTAAGAAACGCTTTGTGCTGCTCTGTTTTGACTATTTTCTCTCAAGATTACTGTCATTTATACAATAATCCCTGTACGTGTTTTTTTATGAAGTTCTAAAAAAAATGTCAAGTGATTGTGTTCAGTTGTGTTACATTCAATGTTGATCCAACTGAAGAAAAACAAAACCAAAAAGACAGTCAAAGGAAATATAATTGCTTGTCATTACATTAAATCACAGTAAAACCTTTTCAGCATGGCTTTGATGGGCAAAATCTACACCATCATATTTTCTGCACTATAAGGCGCACTTAAAAACTTTCATTTAACAAAAAAAAAAAAAAAAACAACTACGCCTTATAATCTAGAGCACCTTATATATGGATACATTCTGGTTCCGCAAACTGATGTTGAAACATTTTTGAGACATGCACTGCTCTCTGTCAAAATGTTTGGTCGGGTGTAATGAATAAACTAATGTGGCCAACATACATAGCTTGTCGAGCTTCTTTTTTTTTTTACTAAAAAGGTCCAGAGTTACTGGAACATTTTTTTAAGCGATATAAAGTCTATTTTTTTGCGTGTTGCAGACAAGGTCGGAAGTTGGTGAAGTAGCAACTTTTGTTTTAGCAGTATCAATCGGATTTCTTTTTTTCACATGTTATCAATATGGTCAGGAGTTAGCAAAGTCACAGTAACATTTGTTGTAGCTGTGTCTGTTTTTTGATCTGTTACTAACAAGGTCCGGAGTTAGCATAGTTGCTGTAAAGCTTGTTGTCGCAGTATCAGTCTGTTTTGGATTTTTGTTTGTTTCACTATCAAAATTAGCAGTTAGCTGTCACAGTAACTACTGTTTTAGCAATCTGATTTGTATCATGTAATACTAAAAAGGTCTGGAGTTAGTAAAGTCACAGTAACATTTGTTGTAGCTGTGTCTGTTTTTTAATCTGTTACTAACAAGGTCCGGAGTTAGCATAATTGCTGTAAAGCTTGTTGTCGCAGTATCAGTCTGTTTTGGATTTTTGTTTGTTTCACTATCAAAATTAGCAGTTAGCTGTCACAGTAACTACTGTTTTAGCAATCTGATTTGTATCATGTAGTACTAAAAAGTTCTGGAGTTAGTAAAGCCACAGTAACATTTTTTTGCAGTATCAGCTTTTTTAATGCGTTACTACAAGCTTGGTAGTTAGCATAGTTGTATGAGTTTGTTTCAGCAGTAGTTATTTAACTTTTACTAACAAAACTGGGAGTTAGCGTAGTTGCAGTAAATTTTGTTATAGCTGTATTTAATTACTTTTTACTAATAAGATTTAGAGTTAGCATAGCCACAGTGATATTCGCTTTGTCATTCTGTTTTTGTTTACGCGTCACTTAAGATCAGTAGTTAGCGTAGTCAAAGTAAAAATTGTTTTACTTTTTCCTAACAAGATTGAGAGTTAGAGTAGTCAAAGTAATATTTGTTTTAGCTGTTTCAGTCTGGGCTTCTTTAAGTGTTGCAAAAAGGTAGGGTGTTAGCATAGTTGCACTGATAGCGGTAACAGTCCCCCCCCCCCGTGTTACTATCAAATTTGGCAAGTAACGTAGTCACAGTAACATCTGTTTTAGCTATATCAGTCTGTTTTTTTGTGTTTGTAAGGTTCAGAGTTGCATCTATTGTGAATATAGCGCTTCTAATATGTGTAGCATTGTCTGATGGACTAATCCCTGCCTCTTATTTTGCTGAGTGTGCCTTATAGCTCACTGTGTTTTATTTGAAATAAATTTGAAAACAGACCATTTGTTGACGGTGTGCCTTATAATCCGTTACACCATATAGTGCGTAAAAAATGGTAGCTAATCTTAATTTTTATTCTTACTAAAAAAATACTGTTAGTGAAAATAACAATAAAAATTTAGAAATTGCTGTTTTAGCTCAACAGAACTTATTTACACAGTTGTACACCCATCCTAAATCTGAGATACTCTCTCCCCATTTCCATGTTGCCAACTCCCCCCATGCACAACTAACTCCCAGTCAATAGCAGCTAATCCTCTCATAGCTTTTTAATCAGATAGGAGACTATTGGAGCTTAGCTAATGAATGCACTAGAATAATATAATCTAAATAATCTCAGTGAAACGTTTAATTGAACCATATGCTGAATGTGATGTATGACTTCATTGAGACCTGAGGTCTCGATCTGTTGAGACCTTGACTGACTTGGTCTTTTCCTGTCGAGGTGAGGCTCAAATCAGGTCAAAGCTGCTGTGCAGAATGTGGGTGGAAACGACGGTCCAAACTCAAACACCAAGAAAACTGGAAAGTAAGTGAACAAAGATTTCCTTGAATAATGGGTCCAAGGTAATGTCAGAACTGTACCACAGCGGCATATTGAAAATAGTGTGATTAACTTACATCCGCCTTAAGACACCATTAACCTTCCTATGCTATAATTAAATCAGATTGAATCACCTTTGTGTAATGTTTATTAGCTTGTTTGACTCTATATTCATCTGACAAATGCTTTTATCCAAAGCAATTTTGAATTCTAGGACTTTCTCAAGGACATTTCACTTTAAAGTGCATTTGCCAAGATTTGAATCATCCAACACCTGCTGAACCTAAAAGAAGTAATCTGCTGCCCCGTAACGAAAAAAAAAAAAAATCAGCTTTGAGAAAATGCATGTCCAATACATAATTGGCCTGGCTTTTTTTGGTTTTAACCCCTAAGTTCTCAGGAACTTTCTGAAAATGTTTGTAGTGCTAGAGGCAAATTTAGAAATGTACTACTTAAATATGTTTTAATGTATAAGATACACCCAAAGTTGTTTTGAAGTCAGTAAAATTAAACTGCCAAGTTAAATTTTGTTAGTGGGGAAATAAGGTTGCAAAAAATACTTTATGAATAAACTGGATATACCGGATGACTAAAATTCAAGCCCTTGCAAGTTTGATTTTTTTAAAGAGTCACTCTTTTCAAATAAAATGGAAGCTTAGTAGTCATGTCTGTGCAACAAAATGTGTATATTTGCAGTTTTGTCACTATACACTGCATTTTTTAAAATATATTTATACTGTTTTTCATATAAACTAAAGCCTGTATACTGGTGCTGCAGCAGTCCAAATTTCCAAGGTTAGGATAAAAAAATAATCTATTATTTTGTCTACCGTAGATGTAGACAAGAAACATATCTGCTTTTTTTATTATTATCTGAGTATTTTTTTGTTTTTTTTTTGTATACAAATTAAGTTGAAGACAAAAAAAAAAAACACCATCATAGAAAAAAAAACAAAGAGCACAAAGAGCTGCCAGCTTTGTTGCGTGAATTCTGCAGGACTGCTGCAATGAGGTGCATGATGCCATCGTCAACGGGGGATTGGATGTAAACTGCCAAGATTGCACGGAAACTCCCACTGGTGTGGATTTAGTCCCACTGCGAGCGCTCACATGGTTATTTGACAAGAGTTGGAGCTCCAACCTCCTATATAGATGCATAACCCTATAGGCATTCAACTATTTTTAAAATTTCATTAACACTGCACACACTGAATCTCCATATTCATAGGAAGAAAATCTTTGCTTGAAGTGTATTCAAAGCAGATCATCGCCTTGGAAGATTTTTTTTCTGCTATAAAGGTAGAATGTTTGCTCCAAGTCTAACTGAGGGGAAAGTCTTGAATTTTCCCAGGCCACCAGTATATCATATCATAGACGCAGACATTTTTAAGACTTCTTCCCAAACCAAATAACACCACAAAACCCACTTTGAGCCAAGACAAAATATTTCCTTTTTTTTATGGATTACATCTTTAACATACATTCCTGCCAAAACAGTCGGGAATATCATAAAAGTATTTTCTTTTCAGTTGCTGTTTGGAAAGAACCACATTGCAGAAATGGGTTATCTAGTCATGGCAATATGCTTCTCTCACTTTCCCCAGTCCTACCACCCCCCATCCCTAGTCTGTGTTTATGCCGCAGCTCTATGCAATGTCTGCTGGCATTTTAAACTGCTGATCAGTATTTATGAACTGTGCTGCCACTGGCATTTTTACATTCTTCTTTGAGAGGAATCTATAAACGCCAGCTGGTGATATGAAAACATCTGACATCCATTCGAAAAAGTGTTTGCAAATGCAGCTTATAAATAAAGTTGTAAACAGTAATTGACAATGTCACTCTATGCTCAGCATCAAAAAGCGTTCCAATACACAGTCGAGCAATAGTGAGAAATAAACAGCAAGAGAATGAAGAACACAAATCTTTTTTTTTTTTCTTTTTATTTGGCAGTGTCTATCTAGAGTTAAAATCAATCGGTTGTTGATCTCTTTTTTTACCTTACTGACTTACATAACAATGGCCAAACTCTGTTTTTTATCCAAATTTTAGTTGGTTCTACTGAAATTTATATTACATGGGTTGGATGATCTCTGGTGTCACCTATGGGACTCAGGGAAGCAAAAATAAAGTTTGAAGTGTTGACATTGTGACTGTCCTTCTCAACAACGTGACAAAAATGGGCAATTAGGGCAAAAGTGAAGTCAGAGTTTGGTTGAATCCACACAACGGTCCAACCACAATCAAAACAGCATGGTAACTAATAGTCCGAAAATACAAAAAATCGGAGCTGAAATAAAATCAAAACAGCTAACAAAAAGAAAACTGGTCGGAAACCTATTTTCTAAGGTTACTTGTGGAACTGCAGTATGTGGTACCTGGGCTTAATCTTGCCCTCACCCTCCATAATTCAAATGGTTTTCAAGCATCCTATCATAAGTTCTGCCCAAATTTAGAGCCAACAAAAACCCAAATGACAATGAAAATTAAAACACATGTAGGCTATAGAAGGTATTGGATTCAGACTAGTAGTCTACTGGAATGACTTTAGTTAATGTAGTCAATATTAATGTAGTTAATGTAGTCAAAATCTGCTTATTTTAGCTGTATCAGTCTGTTTTCTTAAACGTGTTCCAAACAAGGTTGTCAATATGCTAATGTGGCTAATGCTTCTAACCTGGCTAACATGTAGCTATCCCAGCCTAATTTTTTTTTTTTGCGGGTTATGAACAAGGCTGGGAGATAGCGTAATTACAGTTACATTTATTTCAGCGGTTAGATTTTTTTTTTTTTTTTACTTGTAGCAAACAAGTTACAGGTCTTGTCAATATGCTAATTCGGCTAATGCTTCTAATGTTGCTAACATACAGCGATGTCAGAATGTACTTTTTTTAACATGTTACTAACAAGGTTATGTGTTTGCATATTGACAGTGACATTTATTTTAGTGGTATCAGTCTGTTATTTTTTACATGTATCAAACAAAATTGGAAACTGCAGGCATTGTAAATATGCTAACATAGCTAACATGTAGCAAGGTCGGACTGTGGGTTTTCATGTGTTAATAACGAAGGAGGGTGGTGCATTTCTGTCACCACAGTGCTACAAGTGAAATGATAAAATATGTTAATTAGTAAAAATAACAAAATACAACTGTACTGTAAAAGACAGCTATTTTAAAACAGAAAAATCTCAAACATCTTATGTTGGTATGAAAGGCAGACAGTTCAGGAGCTCTTCACTGAGGGACGCATGGATTTTGAAAGCAGTGCAGCATAATCAACACAAGGAGGATTCCCATCTTCATTCAAACTGTCCTTGATCCATTGCATCTTAATGTACTTCTCAAGAAGAAGGTCATATGGAGCTCATGAATGGAATTACTCTATCATAAAAACTGATATTAACCTGTATACTACTAGAAATAACATATCACTTATGAAGAATTTTTTTCTCCCTTTATAATAAGCATTCTGTCTGTAATTTTCCTTCGCTGACTTTCTTCTGCTGCTTTTTAAGTATACTTATCTCCAGTATTAGCTTGTATTTATGCCCGTAGCTGCTGTATTATTTATAAAAACTACAGCTTATGTATGAACAAGCGCACACATGCACCTCGTTTCATTTTATTCATCCCCCATGCGGAATGAAAATACATCTGGGTGCCTTTGGGGTTGTAAAATGCAAAGGCGTATTCATGTAAGCCATTTCTTAACACCTCACACGCGAGTAAGTTCAAAGCCCGCGTTGGGTTACGCAGCCAAAACCCGGCGAGTGAGCGCTGGCCTGGTGGGGGTTAGTAATAGTATTTTGGAATGCCTTTTCATGAATTTAATATGCAATCAGGCATGCAAACGAAGCCAGACAAATTTGGAGTTTTAACTTCTCTGAAACCAAGCCAATAAAAGAAGAAAAATGCCTCTTCACAGCATAAATTAGCATTATTAGAGGCATGGCAATTTGGAACTCATTTCCTTCCCTTCACTTGGAGGAGTTTCAGCTAGTTAAGTATCGCATTTCACCATAACAGCAAGAAAGAAAGGCTGATGAACTATTGCTGGCATTCAGTGTTCAGCAGAGATTTTAATGAACAGGAAACCTTTGTTGTTTTTCTGCTCAAGCTCATCCCGGCTGTTCATACAATGTTATGTGGAAGCTACACTTTGTGACACTGTGAGTTTTTTCAAGCCAAGCACTATTTGAACATTTATACTCATATGTTTATCATAAAATGAGCAACTGGAGTGAATTTGTACACAACTTAATAATAAAAAAGGAGGAAGTCACAATCTCATTTGATTTAGGGGATTTTTTTCGGATAGATCTTAAAATTGGGCAAGTAAAGTCCTCAATAAAATGATTACATATTTTTTTGGTAAGCAAAGCTTTTAAAAAAAAAGTCACAAAGAAATAGTTTACATTCAATACTAAAGTTCACTTAAATTCAAAATCTTGCACCTGTCTAAAATTCTCAACCCTTAGCTTCTGTGCTTTATAGTTCTAATAAAGTTTCCTTTAAACCAGCGGTCCACAACCTTTTCAGGCCACAGACCGATTTAATGTCAGACAATATTTTCATTCCAGCCTGTATGAAGGTGAAGTTCAATTTTCCTTCTTTCTTTTTTCTTTGCTTCCTGTTTCCCTTAAGGGGAAAGTTTGTTTATTTATTCTGCAGATGGTTTAAACTTTATTTGAGCACAAGATTTTGTATAGGAACCATTATATTGATTTTCCCTTAACTCATAACTGTCGAGCTACGTTTACACCACCTAAGTGTGAGGTGCGTTCAAAAAAGCCATTTCCAACGATAAGTCCATGGGAACGGGTGTAAAAGCTAATTTCCGACTATGTTTACAACCATCATGTTCACATGAAGCTGCAAATGTTCTTATGACTGTTTTCAGGCTCAACTACAAAAGCTATTAAACACCCGTAGACAGTTCAACCAGGAACATTGACCAATTAGGAAATCAGATTTGGGGGGAAAAAACATTTGGAAAAGAGAAATTAAATCATGTTTTAAACATTCTAAAACTAAAAACAAAGATTTCGCTATATTTATATAATAGGACTGCCACAAAAACTTATTTCAAGAGTCGATTAATCAAAGATTGCTTTTTCGATTAGTCGATTAATCTCCAGTTGCTTTGCAATTAGTTGATTAATCGCTTAGTGCTTTTCAAACTTGTTTTTTTCAATTATTGAATTAATCATCTGTATCTTTTTGCTTAATTGATTAATGGCAGATGGTCTTTTGATTGGTTGATTAATCACCGATTGGTTTTTCAACTAATCGATTCATTTCAAAATGCTTCTTTGATTAGTCAATTAATCACAACATCCGTATCTGGATGCTAAACACACCTCTTAACCAGATACTGCAGTGGATATTTTTTTCTTGTTCTATTTTCTTTTTATGTTTCCCATTTTCAAGCTCTGCCGATGTGTTATGATACCCAAGTCTTTCTGGAACTTCCTATCACTAGTGACACGGATTAGCCCTACTGCGCATGTGTGTCAAATGCAATGGCAGACGTGGCATTAGAAAGTGCGCACCATAGTTTTTAGAATAAAAAAAACAAAAACAAAATGACTAATCGACTATTCGGTGACTCTTCTCATAGTGGACATAATGGATTAATCGTGGCATCCCTATTATACAATTTAACTAAACTAGACTCTAACGGTTTAAGTCATTTAGAGTCAATAGTTTTTGTTTTTTAGCCATTTTTTTTAAGATAAATTGATTATCTGCATTTCCTTGAGCACATTTTTTCTGTTATCACTAAAAATGTAATTTCTTCAAATTCAAAATTATATTATGAATGAATTGTTTCAGTTGTTTTATTCAGAATCTTTAAGTCATGTATATGTTTCTGGAGCGGTACTGCTGAAAAAAAGAATACTGCCAATATTTGTATCTGTAGTTTCACCATGCTGGTTGCACACTGAGTCTGTAACCATGGTGACACAAACTTACAAAAGCATATGGACGCATGTGGAAATGGTCAAGAAAGCTATTATCACATCCTCCCAGATTCTGTGGTTTACTGGACAAAGGAAATCTGTATTTAATGTGCACATCGAATTCTTCAAGGAAACTGTCAGTGTGAGCAAGCCAAAGTGTGGCTGCAAAGGAACATTGTTCTGCTGCCAAAGACAAGGTGAAACTGTACCCTTAGATATGGTCTCCTCCTTTTGCCAGATTTTTATTACAACGTCAGTGTAACCACCCCCCCCCGACTTCCTGCAGGCCTTCCGTCTCTTTTCTTTTTCTATTATCAAAAAGTAGCGCCGAACACATCAACTCAGATGATGTGGGTCACTCTAGCACAATTGGCACTTTTCTGCAGCATAATCTGTTTGGCTTACGGCAGGATGTAAGTGCGTGAGAGGGAGCGGTGGAGGGCGAGGTGTTGAATCTCCTTTAGCAGCAACAGTAAAAATCAATGTGGGGAGTAAGGATGTCAGAGCCAATGAATCCAAATGATATAGCTCAATACGGGGATCAATGCCGCAACATATAATCATTGTATTTCTCGCTACTAAATGTCTTTCCTAATCATTGCGGAAAGCTGAGAAGAGGCTGAAAGCTAAAGGGGTAGAAGTGTGATGCTGGGGGAGTAAAAATATATCATAATTTACAGCCTATGGGTGTCAAGTGTTGCTTTTAGAGGTGTTTGCTCCACCTTTTGACAGGGACCAAAGGGATGCACTTTAACACAGCAGCGGGACATTTTTATGCAAATCTACTGTATATCCTGTTGGTTTTCCATTTTTTAGCTTAAAGAAGAAAATGGTGATTAGATAAAAACACGGCTGCATGTTTGCAAAGCTAATGACATTTTTTTCTACTTTTTCCTTCCAGCGTTGCAGGAGAAACACTTATTTTTAAAAGTGCTTTGGGTCAGCATTTCCAAACACTCTCCTTCCTGTATGTTTTTGCGACTCCCAGCTCTGGCACACCTGCTTCAAATGAATGGGTCATTATCCGCCCTCCACGGAGCCCGACCAAGACTTGAGCCATTCACTCGGGTCAAGTGTAAAAGAAGAACAATCATGCTTGGGGTTTGATCACAAAGCACATGAGTATTTAAGGGAATCATGTTAATTATGGTGTGAAAGAGAAAGGTGAATGTCACAGTCTGAGTAGGCAGGCCCTTGTAATCACAAGATTGGCGTTAGCGGGAAGTAAAAGGAGTCCAGCACTCTGAGCTCAAAGGCTCAATCAATACGGACGGACAAGCGAGGCACCTCTGAACCTTCACACCTTCCTCCTAAACATTAATAACCCACCAAAAGGGACCTAAAAACAGTCATTTTTAACAGTCCACGAAAAATACATTGACAGATTAGCTTGTAACAAATGCTCACCGATTATGATATTGGGAAGTAGTGCATTGCTCTGTTGTAAGAAACATCTACAACAGTTGTCTCCAACCTTTTTCTCTACTACAATAGTCATTCATTTTGTGGTTTATACACCAAATTTGGCATGGATGTACCTAAGGAGCCCCTTTTCGCTAGACACGAGAAAAATCCTATATATAATATATACATGTAGCACTATTCTGTAGATACCCTTCAAGTTTAAAGAGTAACATTCTGTGCATGGACTGTTAAGGCTGGAGGAGACATTGAATATTCTTCTAGCAATTAAGTGTTTTTGTGAAAGAGGTGATCCTGGGGTACTTCCATGCCAAATTTGGTGTTTGTACCACAAAATGAACCATTTGGGTGAAATATTAACCTAACCGGCTCTGCTACGGACCATCAACCAGTTTAATGTCAGACAATATTTTCTCAGACTCACCTGCACAAGGCTGAAAGTGGGCATCCATTTTATTTTATTTTTACATGTCCTTCAGTTTTCCTTTATTTTTGAAGGTAAAGTGGAGCCAATCTCTATAAAATTTTACTAGATTTTACTAGATTTTGTGCAAGAATCATCAAAATACCATATAAATGTTCTCTTATAATCCATAGCTGTCAAAGTGAAAGCTACAAAATCAGACACCGATTTTAGTTTTATTCAACTTATTTTCCAAAAAGAAAAAAAAATGGTTACTTAATATGACAATAAGAATTCAGCATCTGAGCAACTTTATTAGCAGCTACCCTGTAGACAGCCGGTTGCTGACTATCATACATCACTATTATTATGTGTGGGAACACTTGACACAATAAATCCATACTTGGAGAAAAGACTCCTGGTTTTCTGTCTGTAATATGCAGAATTGTTTTATTTTGAAGTCAAAAACTCTATTTCCTCACTGGCTTTTTTCTGCAAGAAGAAACTTTCCAAATTAGCTTGATTTCGTTAACTTTGCCAGAGAGGGTTTCAATTTAGTAACCCGTGCAGCCGCTGGAAGAAAGTAGCGGATTCATATTTCAATATGTGACCAAGTGCATCAAGAATGAGAAATTTTTCAAAATAAAACTTACTTCAGTATCTGATTGTAAATACAACAGAAAAATATAGGTTGTATTTCTTTTTCTTTTTTTTCTGTGGGCCAATACCAGCTGTCCCTCAGACCGGTACCTGTCCGCGACCCAGGAGTTGAGGTCCACTGATAAGCTGTTGGTATCAGTGGACGCGTATGTGGTTGGTATGTTTCAGCAGCACAAAATTATTTCAAAATGAGCAAAAGGACAAAATAAACGTTACTAATTCATAAATCACGGTAAAATGTGGGGCAGATTTCTCAGCATGTGAAGAATGTGGAGTTGTCTCTTACAAGGGTAAAACGTGCTTTGGCTACAGTGGTAAAATGCAAATGAATTTACAAAGAACAATGAAAGAGCTGAAAGACAAATGGTCTAAATCTGGTCCCATTTTATGTAACCCATTCCGAGGAAAGTTTTATTTTGGAAAACTACTGCATTCTCTTCATCGCATCCGACTCAAATAAATCTGACACCCACTGCAGTCCCGTACAGGTTGGTCCATGAAAATATTGTCTTACATTAAACCGGTCTGTGGTCCTAAAACAGTTGGAACACCGGTTTAATTATGCTAAATTTCAGGGGTTTTTTTCCACCAAACAAGCAGAAGTCTAAATTTGAAACTAATATTTCTAAAGAGGATTTCGCTCAAACTGGAGTGGAGAAACCCTGCAATCATTTTCTTCAAGTCTAGAACTTTTGAATCTTAGCAAGCTTAAAAAAATGTGGCTGATAGAAATAGTTATATAGTATTAGAGTCCTAAAAATCAATATTTTAACATTATAGACCTTTAGTTGTACATACAATCTAGGTCAGGATCAATAATAAGGGGGGATACAGTTAAAGGACTTGATTATATCATATTTTCAGAAATGCCATCAAGGAAACTTTATTGGAGAGTTCTTTTTAGACCAAAGACATGAAAATCCCTGGTGTTTACACAACACGGAAAATGATCTTTTTTAATCAGACAACGCCATAAATCATTCCTGCCCACTTATCTGCAGCATTCCCACAACTGACAGAGAAAAATCTGTTTAAGCAGACAACAGTTTATATTACATCACATTATCCATGCTTGGGCAGGAAAGTATGAAAAACGCACTAATTAAATTCTGGAGTCTATCCATTCGAGTACAAAGGAGGGTTAAAAAAAGGCAACTTTTAAAGGAGGCAGCTATTCTTAGGTAAAGTGTTAAATAAAAATACATAAAATGGTTGTATATATTAAATTACATAAAAATTAACACATTTTATGGGCATTTTTGCTTTTTTTTTAAGATACTTGATGTTTTGATGAGATAACCTAAAAAGAAATGTAAAAACATATATATATATATATATATATATATATATATATATATATTTTAGGTTTAATGGTTTGGAGCAACGCCTCCGATGATTTAAAAAAAGAAAAAACGCAAAAGTTGACATCCTGCTAAACTGCTTATTCACGTAAACATTTGAAAGATGCTTATAAAAAACAAATCCCTGCTGGAATAAATGAAAAAAAAACCAAAAAAAAACGGAAGTCTCCTTTTCACAGTAAAGAGGGTATTAGACACAACCCGCCCACACACATTACACACAAATGCCCCGCCACTGTTCCCTGCCCCCTGTGCAGATTGAAATGTCAGCGAGGCTTTGGACTGCCGCTGTTCCCGCTGTTGTCCGGCTCGGGATTAATGTACATATGGAGAACAATCGAGCGCCGGCGCTGCTCACTCAGGCCGATTGCTCACATCCACTCCTGCTATGTCTGGAGTGGGCTGCGTGAGGCTCATCCTTCAGATGAGAAACAACTTTGATGTCAAAAGAGGAGAGGGGACAGAGAGGACGAAGGATGAGTCTATTGTGTCCGTCCATGCTTTCACTCCAAAGCATTTTGCTTAGAAAAAAGCCAATAAAGACAAGAATGTCCTCAAGTCTGGCCTTGGCAGAGCTGAGTGTTGCATGCTAAATAAACGTGGCCGTGGAAAAGGCGAAGAGCATCCCAATTATAAATGCTGCAAGTCAAACTAGTTCACACTTTATTTTTTAGAGTTTTAGCTTCTTTCCACTTCCGTACCTCTTTAGCTGTTGACACGATTACTACAGTAAAGAATACTTTTTAAAAAATACATACTATGTTTTATGAAATATATGTTTTGAAGCTTTAAAAAATAATAATATAGGCTTTTATTTTGTTGATTCAGATTGCCGACCTCATTTGATTCAAGAGAGACTGTCCGCCATTGGCATCACCAACACCGTCCTGAACTGGTTCAGATCCTATCTCACCGGCCGCTCCCACTTCATCCGACTTTCATCCTTCCAGTCCCGGCCCTGCCCCGTCACCTGTGGTGTTCCCCAAGGTTCTGTCCTCGGCCCCCTTCTCTTCATAGTTTATCTCCTTCCCCTTGGATCAATTTTCCGCCATTTCAACATCCATTTCCATTGTTATGCCGACGACACACAGCTCTACCTCTCAGCCAAACCTGACTCCACACTCCCCCCTGCTTCCCTCACCTACTGCCTCTCCGAGCTCAATTCCTGGTTCTCCTCCAACTCACTCCAACTGAACAACAATAAAACTGAAGTTCTCCTTGTCGGCACCAAATCCACACTGTCCAAAGTCAACAGCTTCTCCCTTCCCATCAGCGACTCCACCGTCACCCCCTCCCCCCAAGTGAAGAGCCTGGGCGTCATCCTGGACAGCTCCCTCTCATTCCACTCCCACATCAACAACATCACCCGGTCTGCTCAATACCACCTCAGGAACATCACCCGTCTGCGCCCCTCCCTCACAGCTCATACTGCCTCCATCCTCGTCCACAGCCTCGTCACCAGCAGGATTGATTACTGTAATTCTCTTCTCATCGGTCTTCCCCAAAAATCCCTTCACAAACTTCAGATGGTCCAGAACACAGCCGCCCGGATTATCACCGGCACTCCCTTCTTCAGCCACATCACCCCGATTCTCCAGCAGCTTCACTGGCTCCCGGTCCGCTCCAGAATCCACTTCAAGGTCCTTCTGTTCACCTTCAAGGCCGTCCATAACCTCGCCCCCCCATATCTATCCAGTCTGATCCACATCAGCACGCCGTCCCGCCGCCTCAGATCCTCATCATCCATTCATCTGACTGTTCCCCTCCATCGCCTCAGCAGCAGAGCTTTCAGCTGCTCTGCCCCCAAACTCTGGAACTCTCTCCCCCCCCACATCAGAAACACTGACTGTTTCTCAAAATTCAAATCACTTCTCAAAACCCATCTGTTTGATATATCGTACAACCAGTAACACTCACCTCCACTTTCATTTTTAACTTATGTTTACTTGCACCTTATTTTAGACAATTATGTGTTTTATTTGTTTTTACATGTCCTTTTACCTTGTAAAGTGTCCTTGGGAGCCTGGAAAGGCGCTTCAAATAAAATGAATTATTATTATTATTATTACTTGTTTTAATGTCAGAAACAAAAGCTGCATGATTCATTTAAGGTTTAATAAAATATCACCTTACTTGTCTTTATCTTTAGTTGGCACATAGCTTACATACTTGAAGTTTAAAGCTAATGGTGGCTGAGATGTGTGTTTTACATCCAGTTTACGCATGACCCGATTAATCGACTGATCAAAAAAATAATGAGTGATTAGTATTCTAATGATTGTTTGTGGCAGCACTATTAGTAAGTAATGTTAGTAAAGTCCAATATCAATACAGTTGATTTATTTCATTTTGAAATTATTTTATAATGGTATAGGTTGATTTAATTAATAACTTCTCCCAGACAGATTAATCTGGTTAGATCACAGGAATATAAACTGATCCATCAATTTAGTCGATTCACTTTTATACCTCTAGTATTGGTGCAAAGCCGGTATAAAAAATCCATTTCAACATCGCAGTTCACCTTTCGGGATCTGAAAAACTCTAGAATGGCTGTGAAGAGTTAAAAGTTCAGTTAAGTAAACTGGGGCATTGCTAGATTGTGGATCACTACGCAAGATTTTAGGTCCGTTCTGGGCTCCACGTACAAATTGATGTTGCAGTGAAAGTTAAACAGGTTGATTTTTTTTCACCCTCAATCATGGCAACGCGGCACTACGACCAATCATGTTCTCAGATTTGGTAGTGAGTTGTAGGTAGCGTCTGCCTCAAAACACAGAAGTACCAACTGTTATAAACATGACCACAAAGGAGAACCTAATAATTGGGGTAAACATGACACCAAGATGGACATTTATAGGAACAAAGCTATAAAAAACAGCTGTAAAAACAAAGATTGCAAAGATTGAACAAAGATTTGCACCAATCCTGTACCTCTTGTAGGCGGAAGACGAACACTAGTAAACAGTAAAACACAAAAGAAGAAGAATCCACCTCCATGCTACTCCCTGCTTGTCTGGCAGTGGTCTGGTGTAAACACCACCAGCTGGATGAGTTTGTAAGCACAACAGAGTTACGGTAGGTCAAAGAGTGTGTGCTGGTGACATGCCAGATATTAAAGGGTTAAAGGGAAATCTAAGATATTATTCACACATCAAAAACTATAATCCATCTGGTTGTGATGGTATTAGTCTGATAACTCATAAATTATCAAACAAAAAGAGAAATAGGAAAGACCTACAAATGATACCACTATACAACATTAATTATATGGTTGGAACAATTAGTTTCCAAAACCAACTTAATGTAATTTTCCTGACATTGACTGTTCTGCAATTTTTCCTTTTTTTAAATCCTATCATAATTCTATCTGTATTAAAGTTGTGCTTGAAAGCCAAATTTCCGCCTGCAGGAAAAGACTACTGGAGTGTTTATTTGTAGGAATCATCTCACCGTGTGAACCGGTGCAGGTCATAGCCCTTCAGCAATGCACACTTGAAAATGTTGTCTCGTAGAAACCCTCAGCAAACGGTATTTGTGCAAAGTGATATAGAAGTGTTGTACCTCCAGCAATCAATAATCAGTTACTGGGGGCCCACACGGAAGAAGAGCTCCTGCCTGTGTTGCCTGAAAACATTAACTAAAGATTTTCTTTAAACCCAAATTGATGTATATTTTACATTTATAGATATATATATTTCTTTATTTCTGCAAGCAGTACTATTATATGTAGTATTAAGAGCAAATTTAATAATATACTGACTTCTGCCAAAAGTAATAAATAGACCAATATACATGTTTTTACGTCAAGAGTGTTTGATTAGTCATTGTGCTATTTTATGGGGTCCAGATGACCCCAGCCTTCTGTTGATGTATTATCCATCCCATGACAAATATAGATGAAGGTGGACAGGATTTCATGTCTGCCACGGACAACAATGAAAATCAAAAATCGTTGAGAAAAAAAAAGTTCAGAGCACTGTCTTGTGGGGTCCAGATGACCCCACTACAAACGTTAACATACCTAGGATAGCACAAGGGTTACAAAGGCATATTTATCTATACGAGTAGTTCTATGGGTGTATTTTGGTGTCTGAAACCGAATGTGTACTTCTAGGGAACAAGGCTATAATAGAGAGTGGATGCAGTATTGGTGTAGTAGCAACTGGATGCCAAAGTTGGTTGGGTGTAGGACTAGTGTTCAGGAAACCTGAGTTTGCCTCTCAGGGAGCGTGCAACAACTTCAATCCAGTGTGGGTACCCTAGATAAGAGCCCTCACATACTCCCTTAACTATGTAGCCACAAGGGGGTCCAAGTTTAGGTCTTTCTGTGCCAGTTCCCAGACAGGTGAAAATATAGGAAGGGCATCTGGCGTAAAACTCTCGGCCAAACCATCTGTGGCAATTCCTAACGAGATGTGCCGAAAATTAACCAACAACGTGCCCTCGGTGTAGTAATAAATTTGATCTAAGCCATGGGGTGAGAATTTATAAAGCTTGAACTTCCTCTCACTCCCCTTCGGATATATGTTGTATGTATTTAATTTTGTCCAATATATATACTTCACATATATACCCCAGGAAGTCAAATGTCCCTACCCTGCATAGTTGCACAACCACTGCCTTGTGATATAGATTCTTGTGAGAATCAAAAGGTTAAGGGTATAAACCCAGAAGAAAAATCATGCAAATGTGGAAGCATCAACGGCAGTCGATAAATGGATCTTCCAAAACCTTCCAGCCATCTGCTGCAGGGACTAATAGTTGTGCCTGTCTTGAAGTCTTGCCATCGTGTGATTACTATTAACTCTCCAAGTGAGTACGCTAGTAACCTGCAAAAGCTTGCAGTACTTTAATACGTTTGCTAGCAGTTTTTATCATAAGCAACATATATGATCGGTCATCGGCCGGGTTACCAAGGACCGTGCTGATCGACCTCATCTTCCGTCGACAGTGAAAAATCAGCTAGGAAGACAAAACAAGTAATTGATAGTTGCTCAATGGATCGTAACGATACTTCTCGACCAAGATGAAGCCAATCTTTACTTTTTAAAGTATATATTTATATTAAAATATTATCATCATTATTTTTAACACAAAAAAAACAATACTCACTTGATTTCATAGTTGTCAAAATGAATTTATTCAATGTCGCTGCTTATATTTAGTTACGTACACACCAGGTATTTGACAAGTATACCAGAATGCGCTAAACACAGGTTCTTCAACGCAATTTTCAAATAACTGGCACTTCCGTGAATGTAAAGGGACACTGTCTATGTCACTACCAAACCAGAGTCCCTGATTGGTCGATGTTTGACATGGTTTGACTTCTAATTGTTCGAAGAGCCCGAAAATGGTCATAGAAACTTGTATAGCTACGCATGAATGAAAAAGTTTTGAATGTGGAATCTCAAAATGGGCATTTACATAGACTCCCATTGCCAGGGGCGGTATGAATGTAGCTTTCCTCATTTCAAACTAAGTTCCTTGGTACAAAGTACCAAGAAAAGTATAACATGTGGACTCCGAAGATGGGTGTATACAAAAAGGAAGTATTTACAAATGATTCAATATCTTCCTTGAAAAGAAAGTTGATACCATTGCTGAATATTGGGCGTATCCTAACGCAAAGACTCAAGGCAGAGCTGTTTTTTTAGACAAATTCCTCCTACTCGCTTTTATCAGATGTCTTGAGGGGGATATGAGAGACGTGTTTATTGCAACCACATTTTGCAATAAACTGCCATAGATTGAATTCTAATCTACTCTACTTTTGCTGCAAAAACAGTTGGGTCATCTATCAACGTTTACAGCAGTTGCCTGAACTTGTAACCAAGTTCATCAGCTTACTCAGTTGATGGAAAACTGTTTTTTTGTAACAATTATAACGTTTTTTTCAAAACCGCAATGTGATGAGATTCAGAGATGACCGTATCAAGAAAAATTGATTTTCTTTAAGCTCACCCTCAACAAATTGTATTGTCACGGTGCAGGCAGGCTCTGATGCACTCCAAAGAAAGAGAGGCATTTGTACATCTATGATTTCTCATGTGCCCACAGCTGCTTTTTCTTCTCTGGAAATACAAAGCTAACAATGCTTTTAGAGAAGACTGCTGGACAATCTGAGAGAACAAAACACGATGGATCCTTGGAAAGTTTGTTTTTTTCCCCCAGTAATTCTTGATGTCCTTGTAGTTGGAAGGACAGAGCTGTATTATATGGTGCAGTCAATCAGTAAAGAGCATGTGCGCTTAGTACACATATTTACATTTATATGCAGGGATTCAGCTGATGCACATTTTTGCAGTCCCAACTTAAACGGCTGATAGAGCTCCGGTTTTCCGATCACTTAGTGGAGCAAATAACAGATACGGTTTCCTTGAATCATGTCATTTTGGGTGGTAATGAAAGACCAAGCCAAGCAAAAAGAAACTTGGCCTAATCGATTGATTAAATTACTATTATATTCAAAAGTTGGACCATTTTCTTTTTCACAGAATGTGCTTCGAGTGGCAATTTGCAACCATGCACCAACAAAATGAATAATGTAAAACGGGCAGCTCCGAGAAGTCTAATATGAAGCCGTTAGCCATCAAACAGGTCTGCAGAGACCTTTCTAATTCACTCTTGCATTACCATAAGTATATAAAGTCATTCCAGTACAGAGGAACATAGTTTTGCATGCCTGGATCAGTTCTAAGGGTGCAGACGGAGGGGGGAAGCATCAAAGGCTCTTAAATGGATCCCACAGCTCATGGATTCCTGCTCTTATTTGAATGGCTAGCCGAATCCTGCTACGATGCTGAGAGAATACATAACACGATAGCAAATAACAGCTTTTATGCTACCCACTGTAAGTTATGATTCCCCACTAAAAAACAAGATAATTCAATCAGAAAAACAACCCTTTTCACGTCTACACTTAAAGCCCAGCGTAATGTGTGGTCTAATGCATGGCTGTAGGCTGTGATTCAATATGCATGCTGGGTATTATGTAAGAGCTCTGGGATAGTTTGGTACTGAGAAACAAGGGAGGCCTAAAAAGAACTTATTATTCTGAGAGAAACTGTCTAATTTTGTTCTTTGAAAGCTTCTCTTTCTGCTTTTTTTACTTGTTTTTCGTCTATTTTTGTTCCACAAAGTTTTTTATGACTAGCTAGCTTTAACTACACTGTAAAAAATTCCAAGTT
>NC_050528.1:20449766-20483513 GCF_002922805.2 Oryzias melastigma
AAGCAAAAATTTTTTTTTACAGTGTAGGGTTGCACAAAATCAGGAATCTTGTTTCCACTGAGCAGTCCGGTACGGTCTGCCCCCCATCGATTGTAGGTCCATAAAAAAGTGGAACAGAATGCTTGGGGTGGTGTAGCCACCCATTAATTGTCAGAAAGTGATGACAAGATTAGAAAGTTCCAATATAGCGCTCATGTAAGCTAACATTTCTAACGTTTGTAAGCCTTGGAGTTTTTGCAGTTTCCTGTGTACTCTTTTGGTCACGAGTCTATTTTGAAAACACCTGTAAACAACAGCACGTCCTGGTCTGCTGTGGAACTGCAAACTTCCATCCTTAGCGACTGTGTGATACAGGGTGAGCTAGCAACGGGCTAGGTCATCCAGCATCTCGTCTTTTTATTGTTTTACTTTTTGTACATGGTGCATAACAGGAATTAAATGTTGTTTAAAAGAAGATTGCGGGCAGCTAAGAAGATGGTGGAAAACGGAACAGCTAGCTTAGCGCTATATTGGTGCTTTCTAATGTTGTCATCACTTTCTGCCAATCAGTGGGTGGCAACAGAGACTCCGCCCCAACCGTCCTGTTCTATTTTTCTATGGACCTACAATGGATGGGGGCCTCAAGAGGTACGGGTTGGAACTTTTTAATGAGTAAATTTACCAAAGGAAACACGTAAAATACCAGATCATACCGGACAAGACTGCTCAGTGGAAACAAGGCTTTTGTCATCAATATTACGCTGGCGATATAACTGGCAAAACATGAACGAAAAACAAAACAACTAATATTTCACTGCAACAGTTTTATGTATATAAAAGTCAACATAACTTCAATCATACTACAAATACACTGTTCAACATAGGAGGAAGGCATTTATCATAAAAAGGAGCCATCCGATTGTTCAACCGTGTAAAGGACTCTATTTAATTTCTTGAATACTTCAATCTGCCATAAGATGGTTTTAGCTAAACATTTAAGAAAACATTTATCGCAACTGATGCAGTCTTTTACTGTACACGTTTTGAAAAAGCCATGGCACTAAATTTGTGATATATCATGCAGGCCTAGCTTAATCTGTTCTAGCACTCTCTCTTTCATGTAGATCATTAAATTCTCTGTAGTATTTAATTTGTGAATCAATTCAAAATTGGAGGACATTTGGGATTCAAAATTCACTAAAGTAAACCTTCACTTTTCTGATTTTTGATTAGTTATTCATCAATAAACCGTCAAGGAAGTGACTACTTATACAAAATGAGGGAACTAGGGCGGGGTTAGGGCTACCGTCAGGAGTCGGAGCTCTGTCTCCCCCTCTGGTCACTGATGAGAGCAGTCTCCAGAGTACTTAACTCACTACACCTCCCAGCTGCCCCAGCGCACAGTCCCTGCCATTCGCCTGACTCCATTCTGGCAATAACCCACCTGTTTCGTAAGCAGCACACTGAGCCTCATTCAGGGCGAAGTATTGTTTGTATACCCCTGCCTGCATTAGCAAGCGTTTCTGTCTGGACTTGATCTTCTGTTTCTGACCCTGCTTTATTTCTGAATGCCTGCCCTTTTTGTGCGTGGTCACATGTTAATGCTTGCAAATAGCATCGTTAAAGTCTTAATAAGCTTATCTTACATATCAATTGAGCAATTTTTATCACATCTTATTTTTGATATTCTCCAAAGATGATGCAACCCCTCTGCAAATTTTTGCAGGTAATACAGTTGCAAATCTGCACTATTTTATCAGGAAGAGAAGCTGGTTGTTTATCTAGCTGTTACTGATGACCAAGATGGCTACCTACTGATGCAAATAGGTAAAAGTAATAAAAATGGTCTTATTGCGATTATATACATAACGAGGTTGTATGGGGTAATATGAGACATTCAGTCTGCAGTGTTTCAAAAATATGACAAATAGAAGAAGGATATCTTTTCGCTGTTTTTGATGATGTTATGTCCAGCAATATCATGTGATTCTTCTACTATGCTAAAAAGAGGAAGCAAACGTGGTTGTGTGCATGTTGTGGCACTCCATTTATAATAATTACTGGAAATATTGTTTATTAAAAGAAAACAATTCAAACTGTTTAGTTTGAGATTTTTGGGGGGACATTAGTGGGGTGGATAAAGAGAAAAATTACATTTTGGGGGATACTCCAGATATATTTGGTGTTTTAAAAACCATTTTCAAGCATTCTTTTCTCTTTTTTTGTAGATTTGGTTTCAGGACAAATATATTTAGTCATAAACTACATGTTTTTAGTATTTTGTATGTGGATTAATTGAAATATGATGATTGGAACATAAATTGTCCTCCAAATCTGGAAACATTCTTGTACAGGTTGGTGCAACTTCTTGCACTGCTTTGTTTTTTTTACTAATTTTAATGTGGTCGATATTCCATAACAAGCCAGTAAAGTAGAAACATGTCTCAGTAGTGTATCTCAGCAGGTCTAAACTGAGCTTTAGTGCTGAGGTAAGTGCACCATTGTCCTAAAAAGTACAGGAAATGAAGCTACTTAGCAGGTTTGGTGCAAACAGGAAGCGGGGAAATCTTTTTACTTTGTCCAAACTCGTTTGATGCAACATTAACTATTTATTACAAATCCCTTTTCAGTGCCTCCAATATGATTAGGACAGCCTCCGCTTGCAGTGATGTCATGGAAATGTGATACTCTATCATTTATTAAAAGCAAATCCTTCAACAGGCACTCACCGTTTGGTTCCTGCATCAGCTTTTAAAAGCTTCTGTTTGTTGGTTTCATTCAAACAGATAAATTAGCGGTATGTTTTGAAACCTCCACTGTGTGGGTCACTAGGAAGATTTTAATGAAAGATGGGAAGTCCTGGAGTCTGAAGTGTAACATTTATCAAGTGACATAATCAGGATAGTTGGGTTTGCGGATGACACAGTTTTAAGGTTTTTCACATTAAAAGCAATTTCCACACACCTTCTATTAGCCGAATAACAATGAAGCATTTGCTGTGAATAAACACACTTTTCATCATATTTACAGCAACTAGCCGCAGGTTAGTTGTATGGGCTTTACTGTGTTTATCATCAACCTCTCCCACCTCCTCTAATGGATACTTCCTCTGCATTCACCCCCAGCTCCACCTTTCAATACAGTTCTGATGTTGGTGTGAATGTACACCATTAAACAATGTGTCATTAGAGCCCTGTGTGCCCTGCACTCAGCCTTTCATTTACATGCTCTCAAAAGCCCAGCATGCTACATAGAAACGTCCACCGTCAGCACATCTCTAGACTCTAAAGTGCATGGAATGAGGATGCAAAGAGCTCTCCTGGTGAATGTGAAGGGTCCTGAGCTTTGATTGTCATTTTTTTTTTTTACATTTATTATACATTTGGAGTATTTTGTGTTAGGTAATACTTTCAACCCCCCTTTTTTCCTGAGTAACTCCTCTTTAAGAGGTGTCTGTCAGTGAGTGATGAGAGGCAGATCCTCCTCCTCTCCCTGGGCTTGGTTGGAAGTCGACAAAGTAGCTACGGACAGCGCTTACATGGTCCAGAGAATATGTGAGGAATTTTGCAGAGCGTGGCAGGCATTCGGGGTGACTGATGGGGCAACATCATTACTCACACACAAAGGTGGAGAGAGAGACATTCAAGCAGGAAACAGGCGGGCAGGAAGGCACTCATCAGTTAGGGGGCTAAAGCAGACGTTGAAGGACAAGTCAGCCTCAGATTTGGTGAGTGAAGAGAAAAAGGGGTGATGGATGACAATTCCAGTCAGACACATTCAAACTCACACATTTTATCAACTGTAATCTTCACTATGAAACATTTTTACATTAAAACAACACCTGAATTAATTCCACGTGACATCCGTTTTCAAAGTGTGCCAAATTCTTAAACGTGGGTGCCTCCAAAATGATCTGTCAGAAATGTGAATTGGTGTCATGTGTCCCTTCTGTCATTCTGCCTGATTGATGATGATTGATGATGCGTCACTGGTCCTAGGCTAGAAGCTCGCTCCGTCTCATCCCAACTGGCACTGCGCTGTGCGTAAAAACGCGCATGGCACCGGAACGCAGCGCAACGATCCCTTTATATCCAAACCAACCACCCCCTATAAACTCTTATTTCTTTCTTTATTTATGGTTGTTCTGAAGGAAGGAGAACTCACCCAGGGTGTGAACGCAGTCCTCCCCGTGCGCCCCTCGATGTCTGCCCGCGTATCCAGTAAGAAAAAATAGATCGTTGAACAGCAAATGCGCAATAGAAGGAGTGGACGGCAGCCAAAAAGCCACCGACTTTCCTGGCTCTTCACCTCTTCCTGCTCTTGACTTTCTTTTTTTCTGCGCCTCTCACTCCTCCTCTCCTCTGCGTTCCCGGGGCGCGTTAGCAAGCAGACACATTAATCCAAGCATTGTTCAAAAAAAAAAAAAGGAAAAAAAGAAAAGAAAAAGTGGTATATCTAGAGAAGGTGGCGCTTCAGTACACAAGTTGGAAGTTCGGAGGAATTTTTCCCGTTTGGTTTGGGGATGCGGGGATGCAACCCGCGCGCTGATGGAGAAGAAGTGGATGGATTTCGAAGCTTATGAGTTCTGGCGGGATAAGGAGACGAAAAATTTGATCAAAAACGGCTTTTAGTCTGGAATAATCCCAAAGGAACTCTTCTTCTGTCACTGTTCCTCTCATCCAAAACAAATCCCTTCTGTGCGCACCTGCGTCCGCAGCGGGGAAAAAAAGACGCGCAGGTATCCACAACCCGAACGCCCTCCTCCTCTTCTTCTTTTTTGCGTGTTCTCTATTTTTATTATTTATTTATTTATTTTTATTCCCAACCACGTCCATCACTCACTGTCAAGCTGATCGTCGCTGCTCCGTGAAGCTGAGGAGGGATGAAAACGCATCTCTTTCCACAGGCGCTCTCCTCTCCTCTCCCCGTCTCCTCTTCTCACCGAGAGTCGGTCGTCCTGGTGTCTGGGAACCACACCTCTCTCGGCAGCTATTGGCTGAAAAACCCAGAGAGGGATGGAGTTGAGGGCAGCAATGATGCACACAGAGGGAGGAAGGGAGGGAGAGGAAAAAAGAGAGAGATGGGACTGGGAGTGGAAGTCAGATGAGAGGAGAGGAGGATGAAAGATGTGGGTTGCAGGAAAAGTGAAGGCAGGGGGAGTGTTGACCAATAGAGGAGGGTGTTTTTCCCAGGCACACTGGGTGGAGTGTTCACATGCGTTTGAGCCTGAAGGAACACATTGGCTAATGAAAGAGAAAATGCTTCTCTTTTCAAATCCTCTCGCTCAGTTCTGCAGCCAACTCCATTTGCTGCAAATCTGCTTTGACTCCCGGCAAAACTGAATTCATACTGACAGTGTCCCCCCACTGCTCCGCACAGTCACACACTTTTTTTGCTGTTAAGTTGGGATCATTTTGCAAAATGTGTCAGTGAAGCCAAATCCTTGGTGAGTCTGCGGTGAATCTGAAAGTTTTTAAAGGGGAGGTTGGAGAGGTGGTGCGGTTCTTGAGTATCCCAAAGGGTCTTGGGGGAAAAAATGGGAACTTCAAAACCACCTTTGTAGTAGGAGCAAATAAGGTGAGCCAGATATTGTTGTGGCACAACCGCACACAGAGGCAGAAGACGGCAGGTAACATCGGCTGACAGCTCCTGGGAGAGCTTTTGATTGATGGTGACGCTCCGGGGAGTGTTTCAATATGAACTTGGTTAACTTGGAGCTACACGAAGCATTCATCACCGGCTGCCATACTGGAGAGAGATGCTCAGTGCAAGCCAGGTAGCATTTTATTTAAAAAAAACAGCACTTGGGGAACATCTTCACAGGTGTGTCAGATTTCTGCAGCTATTTTAAGGAGTGCATCAACAAATTTGAAATTTTTTTCAGATTTTAGCATTGACAACAAGATTAAAAATTAACTTTTGGATCTAAACGATGCTCAAGAAGGAGCATAGAAGTGTGGATATTTTTAAAATGAGTAAAAATCCTCTTGAATTGAGCTGCAGGATCATAAAATAGCCAAATATTTGTGGACACTATTCACAAATTGCATTGTGGTCCATATTCCCCAATTTAACGAGCATGAATGCACAGAAGTTGTTCACAAAGACTTCTGGGAAATTTTAGGGCCACTTGATTATGGAATTTTAGATTTGAAGTTTTACAAAATGGTGAATATAACACTAATTAATAAGTAGCCAAGGAATTTGGAGCCAGTCTGTATGTTTTGGAGGCAGAATAATTGAACAATTCTTCCAAATCTATTGAAAAATAATCAGAACAAATCGACTGTTAAAATGTTTCTGTTTCTGCGACTTGAGGAAATAACCTTGAGATCTCAAGGATGTTAATAGTAATTGAAAAAAGGAGAGTATTAATATTCTTGTTTAGCATATTTTATAAAAACATGAGGAGCCTCTGAAACTGATATAGAAGAAAAACTTTTAAAAAGTCTAGCAGGTCGGATTTAAACATTTAGCAAAAGAATTAATCAGGTTTTTGTTGAATTAGACTCTTATTGTTAAAGATGGAGGCGTTGCCATGAGTGTGAGTTAAATGAAAATTTGACTATAAATGACAATTTGATCATATATGATCTGACTTTTTCAAGACACTGCATTGATTAAGGTTCATTTTAATTGCTGTGTTTTAATGAGTCAGCAATATTTTTCTCATTAGTCCAATATTAAATTTTACTTAATTATGAGTTGTTAAGAAAGCACCTAAAAGTGAAAGAGTGGACAGTAAAAAGATTCTGAAAGACTCACATTTATGTGACCAAATCTAAATATTTAAAGTAAGTGAAGTTGGTTAGCCAAAAATAATGAATACACTGCAAAAATAAAATAAAAAAAGGGTCTTGTTTTCTTTTTTGCAAGAAAAATAATCTTATGAAGAAAGTTTTTCAAAAGCAAAGTAATCTCAGTTTCAGAAAACATGCCTTTGTGACTAAAATAAAAATTCTTGGTAAGAACATTTTTCTAGCCCCATTGTTGTGCTTATTTAAAGAACAGTTTTAAATTCTAAGAATGTGGACCTAAACAACTCACAACGGATATCAAAGATTTATCTAATTATTATTATTTAAAACACCTTAAAGTTAAGAGGGTAAGTGATCCTGCCTGTCCATGAATACTCACAAACACTTTCACAATTGCTTAAAGACCCACTCCAATGAAAATGGTGTTTTTAACATGTTCTTGTGTTTTTAGTTTTTCATGATGGAGAACATAAATAAAGAAAATTAAGCTTTAAATTGCCAAGTAGGGGGAGGGATTATATTAGTTTGATTCTTCCCACTCCTTTTCAAGCAATCAATCAAACTTTACTGGACTTTAGTTAATAATTACGATATTTAATGATCAAATGTGACATAAATGTGTTTTGATTTTGTCTGTTTTCTATTTTCTAATAAATGCATTTCAATTTTTTCTGTAATAATTTTTAAAAAACTGTGTTTATGTCCAGTATTTTTTACAATGTGTGTTTGAAATAAATCAATCAATCAATCAATCAATCAATCATATTTGTATTTCAAAATCATAAAAAAAAAACAACAAAAGTTTTTTTTTTTTAATTGTTTTGGCTAAAAACACAATCCTAATTAAAGTAATCAGACGACTTGATCAAAGGATATTTGTCCTGTGTTCATTCCAAAACTTTATCTCGTAAAATGTGCACCACCTACTGGTCTGGATGTCTTATTACACAAAAAACAACAAGCTTCTTCAGTCATCTTACCTGAAATGTTCCTATACAAAATTCAACAAACTCTAAAGCTTTATGCAATTTTCTTGAAGTCATGCTACTAAACAATAGCTACACATATATGTGATCCTTCTAGCTTAAAAGTTGTGTTCCAGTGAGAGGGCAAACACTTGTGTTCTGTCCCTCGTTAGGTGACCCAGAATGCATTTTCTGTAAACCAGAAAGAATAATGTCTGAGTGTTGGAAGTGGGACAGCTAAATGGAAGCCTGTCACTGCTGATGTGATTAATTACATCTGTGCCTCTCCTCTGCAAGGCTGTCAAGACAATAAAGGTCCGTTGAAGCACGTTGGACGCCAAACAAAATTGCAAGAATTCATTTTCTGACCTGCTATTTCAGAACGGTTTAAGTCTGACAACAATATTAGTAAAAAAAGATATATAAATAGTGAATGGTAAATAAGAAAGCCACTGATATTGAAGCAAAGGCGGATTTTTAGAGATGCGTGCTGACAGTTACACTCCAGAAGAGCATTTATTTGCAGAGCGAGCATCATAAGCACAAAGGGAATCGCATTTGGTGCCGCAGTGAAAGCCAAGTGTGCTTTTGTGTGTCTCCTTATCAGTGAAGTGTTTGTGGGATTATTCATCCCTGCTCTTGTCGTAACTTTACCACTGCACACATGAAATAAATAGGGGATTAAAACAGCAGCAGCACTGGGAATTGAGTAGGACAACCCTGAAATTGGCCCCATGTAAACAACTGAATACGTCTCCCTTTTGTCTAAAGACGGAAATGAAAACACCCACCGTGTAGCTGAGTTTTAATCCGCCGTTTATTTTTGTACCGCCGCTTTTATGGGGCATCTAGTGGACAGGACTGTGTGTTCCGCTCGTATCTACAAAAGCATGAACATGCTTCTTTTATGTATATCCAGCTACAAGAGCACAAGAATCCACGTTAGGTAAAAATAAAGAAAAAGAGATGACAAAAGGAAAATAATTAAATAAAAAGTACAAAAAGACAGCAGAGCTTTTTTCCAAAGAACATTTGAAAATATGAAGAAAAAAAGGTTTGGAAAATATTTCAAATATATTACAACTAATCACAAATACATTTGTCAATCGTTTCAATTGTAAAAAAACAAACAAACCACTAGTTCATATATGAACGTAAACAGAAAAACATAAAATGATTCAACTAGAAAAGGCTCAGAAAAAAATAACAACAAAAACAAAAGTAAATGTCAAATTAATAAACAGGCACGAAAACATACCCAAATTTTATTAGAAATGTTCTCATTCTTTTTTATGTTATGTTGTCAATATGTTTTTCTTTGTTTTCCAGTTGTATTTCCTCCTGAATTGCTATTATCATGTTGGAAAAATAAATTCACAAAATACTGAAAACCTATTAATTATGAATTATGTTTAATTCTTCTTAGCTCAAGTGAACTAAGAAGAAATGATTATAGATAGTGGAAATACAGGACAAAGTTTTATTCTGTTTGAATCTTGGAGTCTGGTGACCCAGTGAACCAAAGCAGCCATCCACAGTCACATGACCTGCGGAGGCAGAGTCAGTAAATGCTGTATACTCATCAAGAGTTCTACTACCTTCATAGAAGACTCAAACTGCTGTGCTGTCACATTCCCTTTAGCCGACACATTCACACACGGATGGTGGGTCTGTGGCCCCAACCTATAACCACCAGGAGAAATGTGGAGTTCAGTGTCTTGCCCAAAAACATTTAAACATATGGGGGGGCAGAGATCCTGCGATCTAAGATCGGTCGACCGCTCTACCTCTGGACCAGTGATGGGGAAATCATATCAAATACTCAGCTAAATATTGAAATTTAAAACTTTTTTCACTGCATTTCTTGAATGTATCTTTAATAGCATTCAATTTGTTTTGAGGGTAAATAATAAATGTTATTCCAAAACAACATTTCAAATTCCTCTTGTACAACTTAAAGGCCGTGTCACATTGCCGCTATGTACGATTTGCACATATTGCAGGGATGAAAATCGGCCAAACGTGAATATAAGTGGACAATGTGATAGAAATTGTGGTCTTTACTTAAAAGTATGACAGATGTACCACGAATGAATCAATTAAAACCACCAAAGAAGAAAGAATAAACCACGTAAAGAACAAGTGAACCTGCGCTTCACTGAATTTCTTCAGTCTGACATTTAGAGCACTGGGCAAAAATCATATGTCAGCACCATTACAACTCTTCATTTCAGGGCAAATGTGCTAATGATTGCACTACTGATTAGCTGATTTTTTAACCGTTATAGGTGTTAAAAAAAAAAAAAAAAAACACTAGACAGCCAGTTAAATTCGTCTTTTTTGTACCAAAATACAGGAGTAAATTTCCAAGCAATTTTATATAAGCAAAACAGACACGTCTCTGCTTTGAGCCCGTGTTTCCTTCTCTTTTTCATCCTTAAAGTTTTTAAAAAGAACTAACAGCGGCAACACTATGTGCCCCTCTTCTCCCCCAAACCCAGCATAGCTTCAGCGACAGGCAGGGAGATGCTTCACTACAGAGTTATTGTTTACATCCATTTTTTTGTTATTTTATTTAAGTTTTTTAATAACTATATATCATTGTGATTTGGTGCCCTTTCCAGCAGATGGCGCCCTAGGCAGCTGCCTAGGTTACCTATGCCCAGGGCCGACCCTGTGTATAGGCAATGTTAAAGTTACACATCAGTGCTGCATGTGGGAAAAGTCCGTTAGACACACGGAGAACGGTCGTGATAAGCCACAAATTTTTTTATACAGCTTGCAAGACTCATGCACAAGATTTACGTAATGAATGGGTATCGACTAAGTAAACTATGCATAAACTGCATAATCGCAACCAACCAAAAATTTTGAACAGCTCGAATTCATGTTAAGACACATCAGTTAAAATCCTCGACGGACATCTGTGCACATCTTCGAATGACGAATGCAAGAAACATTTATGAATTATGTATAACATGCATGCATCACAAAAGACCGAAACTACATACGTAGACAGAACGCATATTGTACATAGTGGAAGTACGACACAGCCTTTAACTGGGTTGTAAGCCTTTGGTCAGACAGTACTGCATTACATTTACTATGTCAAAAAACCCTTAATTGGATTCATACAGATTTTAACCCTTTAACACCAGAGATTTCACTGGCAACACCAAATGACAGCTAGTAGGAGACAGTGCAAGGGATGATGGGATATCAACTGAGGCTTACAACTCAGAGGTGAATTTCTAATGAACTACTGCATCTCTACAGAAACTATGTCCTAGAAAACAACACAGGTTTGTTGATTTTGGCTAAAAACGTCAAACATAAAAATGGCCACTGGGAACGCTTTGACAATAGATCACAAGATGATCGAAGAGAGACTTTACAAAATATCTGTCACTTTTATTGCAGGAAAGTCTAACTGCAACATGTGCCACCAATGAAACGTTTTTTTCTTGGCTGGATCAAACAAACCCACACATCTATTAAAAAAAATATATGTATATATATATAAAAATCGGAAGAGGAGTGATGTAGTGTTCGCCTGCACTCCAAAAGTCCGCTCTTGTGGTAATTTAAAAAGTTCATTGAGTCTTTGAATCTCTGAGCCTCAGGCAGAGCATGGTTTCACCCCCAGGCTGTGATCGCGAAGCCCCCTGAAGTCACCTCTTCAGTCTGGGCCTCCAGGAGCCCAGAAAGCTGTTTCACTCCGTCTCCATTGTGAAAGGCAGTCAAACACTTCCTGACATGTAATCAACTTTCTATGTAAGGCAGCCTATTATTTGCCAAACTATAAAATTCCTTCTCGCTTCCCTCATACTTGTATGTCAAGGGGTTGACAAAGTGAATTAAAAGAAAGCTTCTCCAGACAAGGTCTTGGCTACTCTTTATACAGAACGCTCCGCTCAAGGTAACAGGCAAGGCCGCTGGTGAATGTGTGTACAGTCATGTCAGTTACATATCTCAGTCCAGACTTTTACAGAGTCGACCTCAAAGCTGCAGAATTCTGCAGATATTCTCACTATAAAGCGAATGTGTTTATTGAAAACCTTCATTGTAAACAGACATTGACTTTCATTATAATTACTCAATTATTGCTGGAATTCTTTTATCAAAGTGGTGTTGCGGCATCACATATAGCTAACTTTGAAACAAAATTTGAGTTTTAACTCGCTGAAAGACCTACTTTAAAGGAAAATTGTGCTTTTGGCTAGCTTACACCCTCACACCCCAAACGTAGTGTTGCTGGTGCAACAAAACCGGCAAACACGATTGAAACTATCTAGCTTTTACATACAGGTTTGTATGGAAAGAAATGTGTCACTGTGTAATAAATACTTAATTTGTAACACATTCAATACATTTTGTATGTATTTAGAATTGTGTATTCACATGTACACTCAAATATAAAAACACAATTTACACACCCACAACTTGAAATTGAACCAGCTTACAACAAACTACAAATTCCAATTTCAAATTCCCTGGGAGGCAAATCCTGGTCTTCTACCTACTGGTCCCTACTGGACCCAGCCAACTGAGACATCCAGCCACTATCAAAAGTCTAAATAAGCATTTTCAAAGCACTTATTCTTTTTATTTCTTTTTTTATGTTTTCCAGAATTGCCTGCTCCCTCTTGGTAGCACCACCGCAGCATCATCCCGGAACGCTGGTCCCCCAAGCATGGCAATAGCAGGCAACGGCGGGTCCTACTAGACACCTGGACTCAGAGAGAGTCAATCAGGTCAATGTGGGGACCCACTATGGAGAGACCTGATCGAGTCTCTCCTCTCTCGATGTCGAGAAGAACCTGGCGCTGGTCCTCCAACATCAGGAAAATGCCACAAGGAAATGTTAAAAACATGTTTTTGTAATAAAATACCTCAATGATATATTTCGACATGCAATATTGATAAAAGATCCTATATGTATTATTTTATACTTAAAATAAGTTGAGACATATTACAAACACTTTAGTGGATAAGTCATGCTTCAGGCTTGAGTTACTGCTAGCAACACGATTAGCATCCCGCTGAAAGAAAGATAAAGAAGGAATAAAATTACTTCTACAAAAATATTGACTCTGTGTTACCTTTAAGAAAACATGACTTATAGAGATTGAAGTGTCAACATTTAAAACCAGCACACTCCTTTTTATTAAGATTCACCTTAATGAAAATAGTGTTTTTAACATGTTCTTGGAGCATTTTTCTCTTTAAATTGCGGTGAATCATAAACAGGTGAAAAAATAAAGTTTGAAACTGTTCTCAGTTGTGATGTAGAAACTAAAATGGGTGAGCCAAAGTCTCCTTGCTCTGCTCCATTCCGATGGATCCACTCGCGAAACAAATAGATCCATGTAAGTCTTCATTTTCCTCTTCCTAACTGGCATTTGGCTCAAAACTATAAGGCTCAATAGCTCCAATATTGCTCGCCATTTCTGTTGCTATGCTATTGTTAGCTTGGGGTTTTGAGGGGCTGTAAGTAAACAGGAGAGAATAGAAATGAAGGGATGTTGGGATATCAGTGGAGGCTTACTTCCGCGTCAACAGTTGAACTCAGGTGGATTAACTAAGGTGAATTTCTAATGAACTACTGCCCCTCAACAGAAACTATGTCATAGAAAATGACACAATCATTTAAAGTTTGGCTAAAAACAGCATAATCATACTTAGAACCACTAGGAACACTTAAAATAGATCAAAAGATGACTGGAGTGGGACTTAATTGGCTTGTAGCCTAAACTCAGTAATACATAGTAAACTTCATAACTTTTTTGTGACCTTCAGTTCTATTAAAAATGTTATTTCTGTAGAGGGGTAGGAGACGGGGGCAACTATAATCAGTTATTACATGGTTTGCACTCAGGTACACACACTCAGACGGGGATTAATAGTTGACAGCAGTGAGGGGAAAAAAAAGATAATAAAGCTGTCCAGCATTTCAGTAGATTTATTGTGCCAAGTGAGTAAATATGTTTCCAGTCCTGTTTCATTAGGCCCAAACAAATGAGTTATTCTTGATGGTAACTCATCACAGGAAGGTAATGTTGTAGAGGAAAGTCTGGGCACTCATTTGGCCTGGATTCACTTTCTCCTGATACTTATATTTGTCTTCATACTTGTGCTGCATCTCCTTTACAGTGGAATATATAATTCAAGAGGCACAAGTATACTTTGCCAATCCGCCTTAATGGAAGCGCGTGGGTCTGGATACAAATCAGAGGCATTAAAACAATGTTTGGACAGTCTAGATAAAGCAACGTTGAGGGAGATGTACAATACATCAGTGCTGACGATAAAAATAGTTCATTTAAAAGCTGCCTTTTGGTAAGAGATATGAAAACATTGTAAGTCGGGATATTTATGAACAGATTGAGGGATTTATACATTTTAGGTACTTAAATATTTAATAATAATGGATTTGGTCTGTCCTGATGGTTAGAGTTAGTTTCCATGGATCTTCTATGAAGAAGGAGCTGGACCAAAACACAAAGTTCTTGGATTTCTGGTCAGACTATGTTCCTACGGTCTTGAGCTTTAGGTCATGACTGAAAGGACGAGATCCAGCAACAAGCAGCGGAAATAACATTTCTAGACTGAGTGACCCCTCCTACCTGGCGTTCCAAATAGGAAGTGTCCACCGTCTCCAAGAAGCCAAAATCCTATAGACTTCTATTAACCATTTTTAATCTGCTTCCTCCTTTTTGACATTTTCTTGATATTCCTATTTTTTTTTCTTTGTTTTAAAGTCCCCCACAGTTTTTTAAAATTAAAAAAGATTCCCAGTAGTGTTTTAATTATGATTATGAAGCTTTTAACCAAAAATCCAACAACCTGAATGTTTTAAAAAGCCATTTTTCATGTTGATCTGAAGCCCCCGTTTCCAAAATCTCCTCTGAGGGGGCGTGGCTTTATGTAGCAGCGATGAAGATTTTTACTAGCGCGACACAGAGCCATCATAATCATAGTCACTCCTGACATGGGATCTGTACACCACAGGATCTCCTCGATCAAAACAAGCTCTCAAAACAAAATAGACAAAATAGAAACAAGGATAAAAATAAACCTAAAAGAGCGCATACACATGGATGCACACACAGAGGTGTTCTGAGCGCCATAAACGGTGTTGAGCTTTCACCTTTTGATCCACTCCACTGTTTATGTATGCTGTATTTTTACATGTCTTTGATGTTTTAACATGTATTCTTGGTTCATATCACCTTCATACAGGTGGGGATTTTTTAAACTGATTTTTTTCATGTATAATTTAATTCCGTTTTTCTTTCTTTCTTCCAGTCGGATGCTGATTTTGTTGCTGGCAGCAACTTAAGCCTTAAGCATGACTTATCCACTCAGGTGTTTAAAACATGTCTTAACACATTTTATTCAAAAAAAAAAAAAAAAAAGAAAAAAGATCCATTCCCAATATTCTATAATGCAGATTGAAAGTTTGAGCCACCCAGGTAAAATGCACTATTATTGTGCATAAAGAAGCCAATAAAAGAGAGAAATATCCTCCAAAGGTATCAGATGACATATCATATATTCTTTTAAAGTGTAAAAAGAAGACTTCATTTCCATCGTTTACCCTTTCAAAATAACAGAAAACAAAATAGTAGCGTGTGCAAAAGTTTGGGCACCCTGCAGAAGTTATGGTATGCACCGCCCCCTTTGGAAAAGCTGAACAGTGTCATGGATTATTCACAATCATTTTTGCAAAAACAGATGAAGTCAATCTCAAAGATTTTAAATAATCCGAGTCACATGACCTTGCTCTAACAATCAGCATCATGGGCTCTTCAAAGCAGTTGTCCAGAACACTGAAACTAAAAACAGTTGAAGCAGGAGAAGGCTATAAGAAGATAGCAAAGTGTTTTCAGATTCCAATATTCTCTGTTCTAATTAGGAAACGGCAGTCAACAGGGACAGTGGAAGTTAAAGCAAGATCTGGAAGACCAAGAAAAATCTCAAACAGAGCAGCTCGCAGGATTGTAAGAAAAGCAAGTCAAAGCCCACGTTTGACTGGAAGATCCCTCCAGAAAGACCTGCAGACTCTGGAGTTGTAGTACAGTGTTCTACTATCAAGAGATACTTGTACAAATGTGGTCTTCTTGTAAGAGTCATTTGAAGAAAACTTCTTCAACATCCTCACCACAAAATTCAATGTTTGAACTTCACAAATGAACATAAAAACAAGTCTGGTGCATTTTGGAAACAAGTTCTGTGGACCAATGAGGGTAAAATGAACTTTTTGGCCACAATGAGCAAAAATAAGAGAGTACAGAGTTTAATGAAGAGAACCTCCGTCTAACTGTTCAGCTTAGGGGTGGATCAATCATGCTTTGGGCTTGTATTGCAGCCAGCACCACATGAACATTTCACAAGTAGAAGGAAGAATGGATTCTACAAAATGTCAGCAAACTTTGGACAAGAGAGGATGGCTTCTACCAATGAATAATGATCCTAAACACACCTAAAAACACACGCTGTCTTACTTTAAGAGGCATAAACGGAAGGTTTTGCAGTGGCCTTCTCAATCACCTGACCTCAACATCATTGAAAATCTATGGAAGGACCTGAAAAGAGCAGACAGCCCCAAAATAAAGAACTGGAAGGTTTTACTAAAAAAAAATGGATGAAGGTTTTACTAGGACTATACTATACCATAATGCTATATACACAGCGAGCATGGGATGTACTTTCAATAATGTGCTAAACAGGCATTCTCGAAACACTTTCATACTAAACTGTTTCTACCCAATGCTACCGCATGGACCGACAGTTGGAAGAAGCTTGGTACAAAAGGTCAAAGTGGTGCAAATCTCGCGGATCTTGCTAAATCTGGCCAGGCACAAACTGCAATCATTATTTTCTTCTCTTAGATCAATTTTCAAATGTCTGACACTTCCATTAATTAAAAAGGACGCTACCCATACATTGCTACCAAATCCTAGGCCCTGATTGGTCAAAGTTCAGCTGGTTTAATTTCCAATGTCCGTTTGTACATGAAGCTCAAAAACTGAGACTGAGAGTTTCAAACCTATAAGCCCAAAATGCGTGTTTAGATAGATATTTCATTGGCAATGGTTGCTTAAATGCACATTTCCGATCCCAATGTGAATGTTGCCTCAGAGTTTAGATCACAGAAATGGTTTGAAAAGCAAAAATAAAAACATATATCAACCTTTATTTTGCCCATCAGTGTCATTTGTTGTGGTAAGGTTTTTCTTTTAATTTTCCCAGCCTGCTACACCTCGATATATACATAATTCAGCCATTGTGAATCATCTCTAACATTACATGATTTCACCTTTTTATTCCCACTTTAGGGTCATTTACAAAACTTGTTATAGCTTTCCATGTAAACAACCTGGCAACAACTCTGTTGTGAGAGTTTCTGTCATCACTAAACAGCACGACTTCCAGGTTAACAAAAGAGTTTATATATTTGTGTTCAACATTTTGATTTATCATTTAGATTTAGAAGAAAACTGTAATCAGCATCTCTCTTCAGATGTAAACAGCTGTTTGTCTCACAAAGCAGAAGCGTCCTTGCTCGCAGGATCTACCGTAGAGCATCTCAGTTAAAGACCACTCTCCCATTTCCTCTCCCCGCATTAAAAATATAATTTGTTTATTCCTCCCCTCTGGTTTAGTTCCACTTCCTCTGAAAACAGCAGTTGTTAAACCAATTCTCAAGAAACCTGGCTCTGATCCTCTTGATTGAAATCACTTTTGTCCAATTTCTCAGCATCAGTTTATGCCTAAAATTTTGGAAAAAAGTTGTTGCTGCTCAGGTCCATGAACATCTGTCCAGTCATTCTCTATGAAATGTTTCAATCTGACTTTCCCCCTTAACTACTTTAAATTACATTACAATACATATATTTATCTTAAAAGGCTCACTCCGATCATCTTCTGAGCTATTTCAAAAATGTTCCTAATGGTCTTTTAATTATAATTGTTCTCTTTTTAGCCAAATTAGAAAAAAAAAACCACACACACACAACTGTCATTTTCAAGGACATAGTTTCTGCAGAGCGGGAGTACTTCATTCAACACTTGCTTCAGATTTATGGGTATTTAGACAGAGCAACACCATCCTCCATTCCTTTTCCCCTTGTTGAGAGCTCTGTCTTTAATCTGCTTGCAAAGCTATTAAATGCGCCTTTAAATAAAATGTACTATTTAGAGTTTTATGTAACATTTAAATTTAACATTTTGAACATAACACTTATGTTTAGTTTTATATCTGCATGCTTTTAAATGTTGCACACAGCACATTTGTTTATACATTTTTACATAAAGGTTATAAAAATGGAGCAAACATTAGAAAAGTCAACAAAGCTGACAGCTAATATTCATTTCCTGAACTTTTACATTTGAAACCCAATAGTTACGGGACATTGTCAGGTTTTTGCCATCATAATAGTTAACTTTTTTGTTTTGCAGACATATTCTCATTAGAATAACTTCCGTGTTTTTGCTAAATCAGTGTACCATCAAACCACTCGACATTATTTTTAAAAGCAGCCATTGCTCTTCACTTGAAGATAATGCGCTCACAGGAAATAACACAGCAGCTTATTATTTTCAAAATGTGTCAAATATAAATAACTTACCACTTTTTTTTACCAAGAGTGAAGGATGTATGATTTTCTAAGAAGATTCATGAGCTACAGAAGAGAAACTCAGCATTGATTTAAAAGAAAAAATGCTCATCATGTCTTAGGTTTTCCTCTGCTTTTGGCTTTTTTTTGTTCTTTTGTTGTTTCTTTTTTTAAGTTTTGCAAATCCATATCTGACTCAGAAGAAAATTTGATTTGACAGTTTCCATTGCTCTCTTCTACTCTGTCCTCCTTAGTGTCTTATTCTGCCTCTCACAGTAAGCTCCGGCTGCCTCAATGTCACGGCAGCGAGGCAAAGACAATTAAGGTGTATAAATATGTAAATATGGTCACGGCAGCTCTGCAGGAGGAAGAGCGTAATGACATTTTGTGCCCTCGTTTGGCTAATCCCCAAGACACCTCCAAATTAGAAACCTTAATGACAACCAATAATGTACAGATGGTCAAACACTGGGGGCACGCAGACTCTTCTGATGCCGCCTGGGCTCCTTATGGCACTGAGCTTGCCGCCAACACACTCAGGCAAGGATATACGGAGAAAAACACATGGAACTCAGGCTATCATGCCGGGAAGCAGGCATACAAGCAGGCATGATGCAGAACACACGCCGCGCACACATACACACATAGTTATTACCTAGCCAGATGTCACCTTTACCCGTGGGGGTGATCATGGTTGTAAGTAAAAGGTCAGGTCTTGGCTGGCCATTTAGGCCAGACAAGACTATACTTTAGAGTGTTTTTATGTGTTTGTGTAAAGGTTATCATTTGGTGTCTCAGGTAATATGTCCGGAGAGGCTCGTGGCAGATGTCGACCATCCGTCTTCCAAAAGCTGATACAGAAGAATGCTCTGAAGGCGAATCCCAAGAGACTGACCCAATGCAAGGAAAGGACGCGTTTTGCAGAGAAAGTGAATTCAAAATAAAAGAGGACTAGTACAAACGAAGGGCTGCACGGTGGCGCAAGTGGTTAGCGCTCTCGCCTCACAGCGAGAAGGCCCCGGTTCGAATCCCGGCTGGGACCTTTCTGTGTGGAGTTTGCATGTTCTCCCCGTGCATGCGTGGGTTTTCACCGGGGACTCCGGCTTCCTCCCACCGTCCAAAAACATGCTTCATAGGTTAATTGGTGACTCTAAATTGCCCCTAGGTGTGAATGTGAGAGTGGATGTGTGAGTGATTGAGGCCCTGCGACAGACTGGCGACCTGTCCAGGGTGTACCCCGCCTTCGCCCATCAGTGGCCGGGATAGGCTCCGGCACCCCCGCGACCCCGAAAGGGACAAAGCGGTCAGGAAAATGGATGGATGGATAGTACAAACGAAGTTAAGCTTTTTGGCTGGTTTCCGACAGTAATTAGTTCAACCTAGCTATTTGTTCTTGCCGTCTCTGGTAAATGCTTCTGTTGGGAGCAAGCAGGTTTGTGGAAAGGGCAAAACAACACCAGACACTTCGCTAAAATCTGCTCTGGCCTACTTTGATTTCTAAGACTTAAAAAAGTCAATGAGCAACACTATATGCAAAAATAAACAATTGTCAAAAATAGGGGATGTAACTATTCATTTTAGCAACAATTCGATTCCTTTCATAATTCGTGGTTGACAATGCAATTCATAGTGGACATAGGTTAATTTTGAACAATATGATTCGATCACTGACTGAATATCAATCCAGAACGCCAAAGGTCCATTTGATCAACAATTTGCATCAGACAGAATATTCTGATTGCATCGTAGGAATATAAACGGTGCATGACCAACACAATCTCATTTTAAGAAAGGTTAAAGACCCTTCCGGGTCAAAAATTGACATTTTGGGTGTTCTCAATGTAACCCATGGTTATTTTAGGGCCTAACCCATTGTTCTTTTGGAGCCAGAACAACTACTATAGCTATTTCTAAAGGCTGAATTTTCCGATGGTCCTTAAACGCACATAAGCCCTGCAGGTAGCCCCGTTGAAACGGAGGAAAAAGAGCTGTCGCACATTTTATTTGTGAGAAGCCGAGCAAACAACCTGTGTAGACCAGCACGATTCGGGAGAAGAATTTTATTGAACCACTCCAGAGGGTTTTTCTTATGAACGTTTTGTTTTTCTTTGAACATCCTGGGGCCCGTTCCAAGAAGCAGGTTCAACAAATTTAGAGTTCAAACCTGAACTTAGAATCACTGGACTCAAAATTCTCAAACTCAGGGTTTTCGGTTTCAGAACAGCTGAAAATGTTTGATTCAATCAACTTGAAGTTGTTAGAACCAGAATCAGGTGTGAGCGTCGCGACCTCTGGTACTGGTTCAGTACCAGGATGTGGACTGCACCGGTACCCCAACCTCAACCTGGTACTGGACATGAATGGGTACCGGACATGGTTCAGTAACGGTTCCAGACACTGTACTAGTCGCGGACCGGGCAAGGGTTAGGGTAACGGACCGGGCTGGGGTTAGGGAATTGGTACCGGCCACATCCTGTTTGGCCGCGTCTGGTACCGGGTCTGACAAAACAACCAGACCCCTGATTTAATTGGAACAGATGACATGTAAAAAAATACAACTTTTGGAACACACACATCAAAAAGTAAAGCAGAGGGGTCCTTAACCATACGGCCAGCCCAGTCTCAGTAAAATGTGTACAAATGCCACGATTTGGGAAATACCGTGTATAATATACGCCAAAACCGGTTTTTGCGTGCATATAATACGCGCGGTCCTAAACGTGTTAAAGTCTGTTTTCCAAGATTGACACGTCCCCTGGTGGAGCCGTGAGCATCACAGACAGCCCCACAAACGAACAATTTGCTTTTCTAACCCTAACCGTAACCGTAATCCTAACCTTAACCGGGAACAACGTCATTTAGAAAAGAGCCGGAGGATTTCTGACCACGTGATCAAAACGAAACCTAAAAAGTTGTGTATATTGTACGCCGGCGCAACCTATTCTCTAACATTGCATATCATATGCACGCAAAAAGCGTGTTTGGCGTATATTATACACGGTATTTCAACATGCAAAGTCGTGGCATATGTACGCATTTCACTGAGAGTCTGTTGATACGGCAGTATGTGACGACTTGAGAATGAGAATGTGTCGACATGGCGTATGCTAAGACTACATTGATCGAGTTGATAAATTGTCACACTTTTAGTCACATTATAAAAAAGAGAAAAACAAAAGAATGTCTTCAAAAAAATACCACACATGTAATAGGGTCAAAAATGTTTCTTTTCTACCAAATCTGTCAACAGAGAATGCATCTATGAGTGTCAAAATCTCACACTTATTACAAAGGTTTACCTGTGAAATGGAGCATCTTTGAGAGGCGGTTAGTCCGTAGCAACAATTCCAATGAGGTAGATGGATGCGAAGGCACACTTCAGAGTGAAAGGTTGATCCGAGCTTATTGCAGAATTATTGAGATGGAGTGAGAATGTTATTGGGTTGGTGGGCATGAGGTGAGGACAGAGGATAGCTGAAGGGTAAGAGGGTTTGTGAGTGCGCTGGAGGTTGGAGCAGTGTGGCAATGAGCAAGATGCAGGCAGGGATACATGTAAACGAGAGTACTGCCAGGTGTAGTCTCACTATCAAATGTATATTACTCATGCAAGTCATTAGAAACAAACTGGAGGCAATACAATTAGAATGTAATAGATAATCATGCTTATTAAAAATGAAACTGGCATTTTAAAATGGTTTAAAAGAAAAAATGCTCATGTTTCAGTTTGGAAACTGTGACATTATTGAAAGTAGGATGTTTACTGTAAAGTTTAGAGCCACTTTGGCTAAAACGACAATGCAGAAGACTGTCAAACTGAAAGAAAGTGGGTAAAGGCTTTGGGAATCTGCATGTTGATGTGTCCTTGGGAATGTCCTTCAATTCACTCTTTTCCAAAGTGCATCTTCAGTGGAGATTACTGAGTAAGCTAATTCTTCCAGTCCAGCACAGTGACAAACCTTTGAATCCAATACTAGGACGTGTGTACAACAAATCGTGTGCAATTTGTTACGTTTTATCCCCTAATCCTGTGTTTGCCTGTCTGTACTTTGTGTCTGTGGGAACATTTTCCAATTTGACTAAATTGATCACTTTGAGACTTTAGTGAAACTAATAAGCTGATACGTTTGGAAGGAGATTGTTGGAAATGGGGAAGTTTTATCCAGTTTCACACTAAGGAGGTTCTTAATTTCTTTGCAAAGATGTGACCGTGGTAGATAGAATTGTTGAAATGGTAAGCTAGGATTCCATTTATATTTTATTCCAATGTATATGTGCAGGACTGCAAGGGTTTCTGGACCCAATCTTAACTACTGTAGGGGGAGACAGGATACACTTTTGACAGTTTTCAGGAAACCATAGGGTCACACGATTGTCATATTACCATTAGGAAGACAGTTCATTGAATCACGATGAATATTATAATCAGGAAACCCATGAGTAATCCCACCAAACAAAATAAAGTTTGTCCAGACAGGCCATTTTATCAAATACCTTGGCTTTGTGATGTCAGTATTTATGTTTGACTTGTTTTTTTCCCCACTAAGGTGCGACATTTGTGAAGTCATCTAATTATATCAGTATGACATTTCTGAGATTTAGTGGTTATCTTGTTATGTGTTGTGTTAAATTATTAGAAACTCAACTCTAAAGGAAGCAGATGAGCCAAGAAACTAATTATAATACCCATCTCAGCATCAATGAACTGGCTCACAGGAGTAAGGAGGTGCCTCCAGACCTTGTTCTTCTATATGCATTTTCAGCTGCACCAAAAAAATATATATATATCTAAGAGCATATAACCTGTTAGTCAGGGGTATTTAGTGCAGATGTGAGCAAGAAATGCAAAGACTTTGTAACTGTAGGGAGGATCAAATGTTGAGTAAGCAGTGCTTGTATCATATTACATACCACATGATTTTTATGACATACCAGAGTACAACAACATACTTATTTTAAATTGAATTGATTTTGGAGTTAAAACAAATGGGGAATTATGTAAGATGTAGTAAAAAATTATGATTTAATAAGAAGCCTTTTTAATTGTCGTGTCTGACTTAAACTTTTTTAGAATTGGTGATGTTCCACTAGGAAGAATTCATTAATGCTTTGATTGTTTACTCAACATTTTCTGAATTCAATTCAGAAAATAAAAAAAAATAAAAAAACACTTTTCTACCATCATGTTTTTGGTCAATTGGAGGATTGGTCTCTTGAAAATGGGACACTTTTCTATGTGTAGAAAAGCGTTTTCTGTTTTCCACAGATTCAGGAGAAATCTCAGGATAGAAATGATAAGTTGAATTTATGAGGTGTATTTAACACCTAAAAAGTTGATCTAACAATTAAATAAGCAGCCAGTATTCTTTGTGGCAATGTAGACATTACACTTCCCTTTCAAGTTTCTCCGTAGAATAAATCATTTTAACCTCAGATAAAAGACGGATCTTGTGAACATTTAAAATGTATAAACAAACTAACAATTTCACATTTAATCTACTGTTTTGAGCCAAATTTACTACAAGTTTCAGGAACCATTTTTTTTATGTTGATCTCTTGTCACAGTTTGATTTAGCACAACCCTTCTTTAACCCTTTGAAGCCCACTACATCAAAGAAATGATAGATAATTCAAATAATTATAATAAGTTTTTAAACTTCATTTGATTAACTTATTATACAAATAATTACTATCAATTGTGTGATTCAGTACATTTTTGCTCACAAAAAATGTTAAATATTTAAGAGCGTTCTGGATTAAAAAAAAGCACCTGATTTACCCACTGTTACGAATTTGATACATGCATGCACGGTCAAACTACATTACAAATATTTATTAATTACTAACAAATTTAGCATTCTTTCAACACAGCAAGTAGTCAAAAAAAAAGAGTTATTCTAACCAAAAACCTTTGAAAAATAAGCTAAACCTTTCCCTGCAAAAATGTTTTTTTAGATTTTATGGGAGCAGCCATTTTGAAATGAGCAGGAAAAGGCCTCCTACTGCCCCTAGTGGAATGGTGATGTATTGCAGGGTAGAAAACATGCTCCACAACACGGAAAATTTGGATCATGTTAATGAGATAGAGGTCTCAGAAACGTGTGCTTCAAATATGAACTAAATGGTTATATAAACCAAAGCAACACAAGGTTTGTATTTTGGAAGCTACTCAGTACTTTAAATTAGAATTTTAAAAGCCATTTTAAAAGCGATTGGACTTTATGTAAGGTAATAATGGTTAGAAAATGTGCGGATATTACATTTCTTGTGAAAGTCTAGCTTTTTCAACAGTCATGTTGACTTGAAAAAGGTCAACTTTTTCTGCACTCATTCATGTTCATGTAACACAACCGTCATACTGATTTCCAGATAATGCTGGGTTGACTTGCTTGAAATCTGAAGGTGGTTGTTGATTGAGTAGCACATAAATCTAAATATATTCAAATGTGTTTGCCGTCTGGCAACATCTAAGTTCAGTTTGAATTTTTATTATCAGGTGCAGATTTCTTCTGCTTTTGGACCTTCCATGGATCCATTCGATTATCTTGTTTATGTGGTGAAACTCTAACGGCATTCGCATCAGAAGCTTGTTTTGAATTTAGGTCCAAATTAAACCAGGGGCATGAGAGTTTCTTGCACTACACTTGAATTTTCTCATGTTTTTTTCTGTCACAAGTATTTTTGTGTCGATCGACCACAAACACAGAGGACATGTTTCCTGCTCCTGTCGATCAAAGTCTGGATCCACTGGGATAAACACAGATAGAGGGGCTGTTAGCATCGCTGTAAGTGCCTGCAGCACAGATGCATGCTTTAGGTTGACAGGGGGACCCTGGAGGGGATTCACACTGCTTGACAGAGGAGCCGCAGGTCTAATTTTAGCCATGAGAGGAAACCTGGACATTTGACAGTTTATAGGGCCTGGCAGATGGCAGCCATGGTTTGTAGCTTTGCTGTAATTCATATGATTTCTGTGGTTCAGGATTCCACCATATAACAACATTTTTGTTCTTGACTGCACTGCAGAGCCTCTGACACAGTATACCCCTTCATGCAGTTCTCTTATTCCATTACATTCTGAAGAACATCACCAATTCTTAAAACAATCTACCTTCAGTTATATGATTCTTGCATAAAAGGCACAGATTTAAGTATGTATTAATATACCTCAGCTCAACATTTTGATGTTTTTTACAAATAAGAATGTGGGATTTTATAATACTTGTTCATACACCTCCTACACTATCAATTTTAGACAATATTTTCTGCATTAAAAGTCTTTAAAACCTAAAATACCTTCAAATTATGATACTAAAAGCAAAAAAGTATATAAAATTAGTTGTAAATCAAAGGCGTATGATTATATGTTTCACCAAAATTTTGAAAAATATTTTTTAAATTTCTTTTTATGTCCTATTTCAGTGCATGTGTATTTCAGCTGTCCCATTTTAAGGGTTGCTACTGTAGACAATCAACTTCCACAGTCTGATCATCTCAATTCTTTAACACCAACCGTCCTCATGTCCTCCTTCACTACATCCACATAACCTTCTCATTGGTCTTCCTTTAAGCCAGGGGTGTCCAGACCCAGGCCCCGAGGGCCGGTGTCCTACATGTTTTCCAACCAACCTGCCATTGAAGCTCCTTGTTGGCTAAACACACCTGATCCAGGTAATCAACAGCAGATAAAGTAGGTTTCTGGAAAACCAGCAGGAGGACGGAACCACAAGGCCTGTTACCAACACAATTTACTATCAGAGGATGCAATCCTACGATCCAGAGCAGTCCTTCATTCTCCTGTCCTGATCATCTGGGAAAACGAAAAGAATCAACACAACAGACAGAACCATTGACTGTATAAAGGAACTAGACTAACCGGGTGTGCCGTCACCCATAGAAAAGGGTTTCCTTCCAACTCCAGCCAAATTAGGTCAGTTCAGTTGCCATTTTTTCCTAATACGGACATCTTCACGTTGGAGCCAGATGATGTCAGTAAGTCAGTCTGAGTCAGCATCTCTATGGCAACCACTCTCGCCAATCAGGAATAAGAAGTTCACACCCCTACCACTTAAAAGTGGGCCAAACAAAATCTGTCAAATGCTTCAAACATTCGAAGTGGGGGTCAGCGGGCACCATATTCTTTTATTGAGGCATCAGATTGGTCAGTTTATAAATTGAATGACTTGCACTATAGAAAAAACATAATTTAAAAAGTAGGATTATTCAGATGATGTTACAAAAGAATATCAGAGCAAGAATTGTTATCCTGACAAATAGAGTAGTAGCTGTTTATTTCTCAATAGAAGTTTATGGGATCTTATCATTTATCTCCAAAACATCTTAGACCTCCTCTGATGTCTTCATTTCTGATCCTGTTCATCCTCTTCCTTCCCTAAGAGAACCTCAATATCTTCAGCTCTGCCTCCAGTCTTTCTTAGAACCACTGTCTCTAACCCAACGACATAGCTGCTCTCACTTCTATACCTTTTCTTTTATTCTTGCAGACACTCTTTTGTCACACGTCACACCTGAAACTCCAACCTGTTTGCACACGCCTCTTCACCTCCTTGCCACACTCTCAGCAGCTCGGAGTGTTGACCCAAAGTGCTTAAAAATCCTTCACCTTCTCCCTCTCTGCTCCCTGTGACCTCACCATTCCACTTTCTGCCTGACCTCACGTGTCAGTCTGTCCATCACCGTATCAAAGAAGACTGAGCTTAGAGTGCAGTCCCACCTTCACATTCAAACTCTTCTGTCACATCTACAGCACACCTCACCACTGTCTTACAGCTCTCTCACATGTCCAGCACATCTTGAACATATTCTTTTGGCACTCCTGACTTTCTTGTTAAAAAATCCCAGCTTCTTTGATGAAGTTTCTTTAAATCTGCAAAACTTTTAGGGTAGGTGTTGCAGGTGGTATTCTTGCATCATGAAATCTTTAAATAAATAAATTGATTTGGAGATATCCAGTCTCAATAATCAAATTCCTGCAATGTTTTTAAATTATAAGTGTTAAAATAAAAATGATATGTTTAAATTATTAATTCTGGACACATCATTGGTGTGGCTGCTGAAGATGGAGCTGGGTTGAACTACCTCATCATTGGGCTCATAAATAAATCACATACTACACTGTTCATATTACGAGGGGAAAACAATTGTTTTGTTATATTTCTCAATAATCAAAGCTGTTTACAATAATTACTTTTTCTGTATGAGCTTACTGTATTTTCTGCACTATAACTTGCACATAAAAGTCCTATAACCTGAAGCATCTATATGGATTCATTCTGGAACAGCCACAGTAATGTTTGTTTTAGCTGTATCAGGCTGTTTTTTTTTACGTGTTGCAGATAAGATTAGGTTTTATTGTGAATATGCTAACACGGCCAACTTGGCAAATTTAGCTGAATTGTAGCAATTTCAGATAATTGTTTATTATATTAAATATTTGTAATATTTCTTTTTATACACTATAGGTCTTTTTTACATGCTGCAAACAAGATTGAGAGTTGCTGGAGTGGAGAATACGATAGGAGGTAACATGTGGCCATGTTGGAATGTGATTTTTACACATTACTAACAGGGTTGAAAATTAGTGTAGTCACATTAACATTTATTTCAGCTTAATCAGTCTTTTTTTTTTTTTTACACGTTGCGTAAAAATAAGTTTGGGGGTTATTCTGAATATTCTAATGTGGCTAATTTAGCTAATGTGCAGCAGTCTCAGATTATATATTGTTTTACATGTCAGTGTGTTGTGAGTTAGCATGATCACAATGTTTTTTTAGCAGTATCAGTCAGTTTTTTTACATTTTGTAAATAAGATTGAGAATTACTGGAATTATGAATACGCCAACTCGGGTAACATGTATCGGTGTTGGGCTGTGTTTTTTACATGTTACCAACAAGATTGAAAGTTAGCGTTGTCACAGTACAGCTTGTTTTAGCTGTATCAGTGTGTTTTTTTACATGTTGCAAATAAGGTTGGGAGTTAATGTGAATACGTTAATGTGGCTAATGTGAAGCAGTGTCAGGCTTTTTTTTTACATGTCACTAACAAGAGTGGCAGTTTGCGTATTCACAGTAATGTTAGTTTTAGCCATATCAGTCAGTTAGTTTATATGGTGCAATTATTGGGAGTTGCAGGTACTGTGAATACACACTAAGAGGGCTAACGTGTAGTGTGTCATAAAAGTCTCAAAAAAAAAAAAAAAACGTCAAAGAAATTAACAACGGAATTACAGACTGATCTGACTCATTTGTCTCACTGAATGTGCCTTCTAGTTTGGTGCACCTTAAACATGACATAAGGTAGACTATTCATCCGGGGTGCCCTATCGTGTGGAAAATATGGCAACTGAATGTTGAGACACTATTCCCCTCTCAAACTTTTTGTTATAAGAAAAGATCAACCAATAAACATGAGGATTTTCATTATCTGTGGCTGCAGTACCTGAAAAGATAAAGTTATTTGTCCCTTTTTTTGCAAAGGCTGATGTCAAATTTCTTTTATTCTTTTAATATTTTTTTTCCTGTGGTATAAAGCATTTTGTGGCACTATGACCTAACGATCTATGAATAAAGGAAAATGACATTACATAAAACCTACTAAACCTTTGGAATAATGATCCTTACGCTCAATAAAGAGCTCACGATAACAAAAGAGAAGATTAGCAATACAGACACAAACAACACACTTAACAATGCTTCACATTTGAAAATGTGCTGTTTGACATCTGGTCACCTAGCAACAAGAACACAGTTTTGCCGCACTGAAACGTTTGTGATGCTGCAAATCGCCAAAACCCTAAAACACAACTAATTTCTTTCTAAATTTGAAAAACAATTTGACAAGTTGGATTTACATTTTAGACATGACTCTTGGTAAAATGTAAATCACTGCAGACTGTGGAGTCAGAGTCACTGTTAAAGCAGACATGCACTCAGAATTGAAAGTGTGATGCTGTAATGAAATGAAACATGAAGGAGGAGACTTTACTGAGATAAAGGTGATGGATTTACAGCTACAATGGGCTGAAGATGCAGATGCCCCCCCCCCCAAAAAAAAAGGATTTTCTCTCTCACTATATGGAAAAAAAAAAAAACTTTGAACATTCTATTTCCCAAGTATTAAGATGTTGTGGCGTACTTTTACTGTACACAGTATGTGTCTACCTTGATTAAGGCCTAAAGTCAAAGTCCAAAAATGGCAACTGGGAGTAAAAAAAAAGTAACATTTTAATAGCCGTTAGGTCAACTCACTGGAAGGCCAACAGAGAAAGAAAAAAACAAAAACAAAAAAAAAACTAACAGCCCTTGCAGCAAAAATACAGACACCTAAGATATTGTCAAAATAATTAAATAGGCAATAAAATTAAAAAAAAGTTTCAGAAAGTGCAAAAAAAAGTAGCTTTGTTGAACTTACACTCCGCTCCACCAAACTGTTCACCAATTGACTGGACCACTGCAATAACCCATCTTCAGTTGAACAACCCATTTCAGTCCACATAACAAGCAGAATTCACAATCCTCTCCGGCTCAGATCCACCATCAGACATCTCCATCCCATAAACATAATGCCGGATACAAAAGATGAAACAATCCACCAGCACTCGGACACCGTATTGAACTTTGCTGTTTTAAACATTCGTTCTCTTTTAAACAAATCTTTTATTGTTAATGAACTAATTTTAGATAACAACATTGATTGTCTTTTTTTAACTGAAACCTGGCTTGGTACTGATGCTCCTGTTATTCTCACGGAGGCTTCCCCACCAAATTTTAACTTTTTATTTTCTACCAGGGGAGGTAAAAAAGGCGGTGGTACTGCATCGATTGCTCGTGGTTCATCGGTAACTAAAACAGTCACGTCAAATAGTTACTCCACATTTGAGCATCATGCATTTTCTTTCAGCAGCCCGCCTATTTTATGTGTAACTGTCTACAGACCACCAAAACCCCCCTCCACTTTTATTCAGGAATTCTCTGAATTTTTATCATTTATACATTCCAAATATAAAAGAATTTTATTGACTGGTGATTTTAATTTACATGTTGACACTGATGGTGATGTTGTTGCAAATGAATTTCTTAACCTTTTACATTGTATGGATTTTAAACAGCATGTTGCACAGCCCACTCACAACAGGGGGCACACTCTGGATTTGGTCATAACCCACGGCCTGTCCTGTAGTGTGTCCTCTGTTGTTGATGTGGGTTTGTCAGATCACTATTGTGTATATTTTAATATCACCAGTTTTATGCAACGGGAAGCTCCAGTAAGAACTGTGAGGAAACGATATATAACTCCTGATGTGGCTGCAAATTTTATCAACATTTTAGATCAAACTCCTGCTCAGATTTTACCTGCTTCATGTGATTTTATGGTTGAGTATTTTAACAACAAACTAAAGTTTGCAATTGACGCTGTAGCTCCGTTAAAAACAAAAATAGTGAAGACTAAAGCTACAGCACCCTGGATAAATGAAGACATCAGAGCCATGAAACGTGAAGCCAGGAGAGCAGAGAGGAAGTGGAGGAAATCTAAACTAACTGTTCATCGACAAATGTTTAAAGAACAACAAAGGATGTACAGTTATGCAATTAAAAAAGCTAGAAACCTCCACTTCTCAAACTTAATATTACAAAATAAAAATGACCCGAAATTTCTCTTTAAAACTATAGACACGTTGACCAAAGGAGATTTTCAGAGGTCCTCCATGACGGCATCAGATGCTACATGTGAGAGTTTTGCAGACCACTTCAGGAGTAAAATCAATGCTATTAGATCTAGTCTTTTAACTCAAGTAGACTTTGATTTTAATGAATCAATAGCATTGTATTTATCAGAGGAAACACTGGAAAGTTTTGTTCTGGTTGATGCCGTGGCACTTGGTCGAGTCTTCTCCCAATTAAAGCCAACCACCTGCCTTTTAGATCCAATCCCCTCATCACTTTTAAAAACATATTATGACTCCTTCGAGCCTGAGCTCCTAAACATAGTAAATTACTCTCTTCAGACAGGGGTCTTCCCCTCTGCCTTTAAAACGGCGGTGGTGAGGCCTCTGCTGAAGAAGAGTAATTTAGACCCTAACAATTTAAATAATTATCGACCAGTATCCAACTTACCATTTTTAAGTAAAATGATTGAAAAAATAGTTTTAATACAATTGAATGAGTTTTTAAATAAAAATAGCATATTTGAACAGTATCAATCTGGTTTTAGGACAAACCACAGCACAGAGACAGCCCTGGTTAAAATAGTTACTGATATTAGATGTAACCTTGACTGTCAGAAACTCTCAGTCCTGGTACTACTGGATCTGACTGCAGCATTTGATACAGTAGATCACAATATTTTACTCTGTAGGCTGAGAGGTTTGGGCATCTCTGGTACTGTTCTGAAGTGGTTTTATTCCTATCTCACAGATCGTAGATTTTATGTAAGTATGGATACATGCTCTTCAAAGGTTTTTGACATCAATTGTGGGGTCCCCCAAGGCTCAATTTTAGGTCCATTACTTTTTAATTTATATATGCTGCCACTTGGGGACATCATCAGGAGACATGGCGTCTGTTTTCATAGCTACGCTGATGATACACAACTTTACATTGCCGTGTCTCCTGATGATGAAGAGTCGGTCAACGTTCTTTTAAGTTGTATTTTAGACATTAAGTCATGGATGGCAGAGAACTTTTTACAGCTCAACCAGGACAAAACAGAGGTTTTAGTGATCGGTTCTGAAGACAAGAGAGAGTTTGTTTTATCTAAACTAAAAAACTATAAAACTTCTCAATGCGTGAGAAACCTGGGTGTGATTTTCGACTCTGAGTTTAATTTTATTCCACAAATTAAAAACATAACAAAAACAGGATTTTATCATCTTAAAAATATAGCCAGAGTCCGCCCATTCCTCTCTCTTGCCAGCACAGAGGTGCTAATGCATGCTTTTATTTCAAGTAGACTAGATTATTGTAATGCCCTGCTCTCTGGTCTTCCCAGAAAAAGGATATCAAACCTTCAACTACTACAAAACTCAGCCGCACGCGTGCTGACGAGGACCAGGGGGCGGGAACACATTACACCGATTTTAAAATCGCTGCATTGGCTCCCTGTGAAATTCAGAATTGATTTTAAAATTCTTGTATTGGTTTATAAATGTTTTTACGGTATTGGGCCCTCTTATTTATCTAATATGATTTTAAGGTATGAGCCCTCGCGAAGCCTGAGGTCCTCTGGAACAGGCCTTTTGGTTGTACCAAAAGTTAGAACAAAAACATACGGCGAGGCCTCATTCAGCTATTACGGACCTCGCCTGTGGAACAGCCTCCCAGAGAGCCTGAGGGCCGCAGAGACTGTTCATGTTTTTAAAGGGAGGCTCAAGACCTACCTTTTTAACCTGGCTTTTAGTTGATTTGATATTTTCTTTTATCCTCTACTTTTACTTAATCAATATTTATTTATTTTTACTGAATTATGTCAGTCTATTTTTTATTTATTTATCTATGTGTATATATATATATATATTTACTTGTCTTTTTATGTTTTTTTTTTTTTTCTTTTATTTTATTCATTTATTCATTTTAATCTATTTTACTCCTTTTACATTTTTAACTCCAGTGTCTTCCTCTGAGGGATCCTCCACATCAGTGATTGACCTTTCTCAGTGAACAGGGTCGCTGCAGCGGGATCTCCCGGGTCTGGCTCTTTGCTCGGATCTGGGGGTCCTGTGGTAGCGTACTCTGTGAACTTGATTGGGGGGGTCACTGGTGTGGACAAGTCCCAAAAATATTGTTTCCTCACTGCAGTACCAAGCCAGATTTCTAGCTTTATGCTTTACATCCTTTTAGTATTTATTTATTCATTCATTTATTTATTTTTTCTTTCATGGTGTGGCGATATGTATCCATGTGTGTTTGTGTTTGTGCGTGTGTGTGGAAGGGTGGGGCTTGTGGGTATTATCTTTTGTTTTTAACATGTTATATAGATATTATTTTTTTTATGTTAAGCACTTTGAGTGAAATTAATTTTTTTTAAAAGTGCTATACAAATAAAGTTTGATTTGATTTGATTTCAGGTGAAGTTTGTATTTTTTAATTTTGTATGTAATCCAAAGTATAATTTACTCCTCTTAGTAGGATGTAACTATTGGTGTTTTGAGGATTTGTAACATTTGGTTACTAGTTTACCAAAAAATCTGGATATAATAGCCCAAATGTTCAATAAAAACTGATGTAGTAGATAACCAAGAAAATTGCTTCCCTATGTCAACACTTGATTATTTGATCCAAAATTAATAAATACCACTATTAACACAACTTCCCCACAATGCATTACCATAACTTTCAACAATATGCACAGACTTTTCTTTATAAACATAGTCACACTGATTTATTTTAGCCTTTTGTAAATTTTATGCA
>NC_050528.1:20483564-20505026 GCF_002922805.2 Oryzias melastigma
AGCCATGTTTCTGTCCAGGAAAAATCAACAATATCCACTGCTGCCTTGTGCATTTGATCTTTGGGAATAATAATTAAAAAAAACACTTTGTCCTTCACAATGAAGAAAAAAAAATATTAAGCATCTGGACAAATACACAAAGCATGTTGTTACTCCTAAGCAAAACACTGGACTCATTTTCAAGTTTTCATTCATTTTGGAAGAACTAACCTTTCTGGTTGCTGCTGTGCACCCTCTGGGAGGCTATGGGGCAGTGTCTGAAGGGATCATTATTTTGTTTTTGGTGGCTGGCTCCACCACCCCATTGGTGTCTGAGTTGGTAGATGAGAAACACTGCAAAAGCACCAAGAGACCCTGTAGGTAGTAAAGAACTATAGACCTTTTACTTTAGGGATTTTCATGAAATCAGGGTATAGATCAACCCTTGGAAGAAATCTACCGAGGAGTGGGGGTTGAAGCAAGTGTTTCTGACCCATACTCTCACATTTTGACCAACAGACCATGTTAATGTCAACTAAAACTCTAGCAAGATATTTAACTCGATGAAATATAAAATTGTTCAATAAATGATGAATGCATAAAATAGCGTTTTTACATTCATCTCCTTGTGGCCAAATTTTTCTTGTCCTTCACGCCACAAGTCCAGTCATCCACACTTACGTCTCAGTTATCAGGTACATCTTGCCTGTAACTAGTTGCCCTGATTCAGTAGCTTAATCAAAGTGAAGACTGAGACAAAATATTGCTCATTGATGGGGCCATGCTGGGAACTCATTATCAAAGATCTGCCATCTAAAGCCAATTTCTCAAGCTTCACATTATTAAAAGAGCTGCTAGTTACTATTCTCATTTTCTTTGTGTGAGATTTTTTTTTCTCGGAGCAGCATACTGTGATTTTAATCAAGCGGAATACACATGAAAGTGGGGGTACCAAGGTTGAATCAAGATGCAGCTGTCGCTGAACCCATTTAGTCCATTTAAGTTTTGTGTGACCCACCAATAACAGAAAAAAAAGCATTTTTCCATTTCATAAGTTGAATTTATAATACAATGTTGGCTATTATAGAGTATAAAAAACAAGATTTCCCCAAAAAACCCTAGAAACTTAAACACATAACTCTTCAAATGTAAAGAATGTATATAATGGTGAGCTGATTCATTCGACATGTATTGTCAAAGTATTTTGAGTTGACTATGCTAATATTTAATTTTTGTTCCTTTATCTATTTATTTGTTTTGTAGAGATTTGACAAAAATGTATACATCTTTCTTTTTTTCCAACATCTCAACATTTATCCTGATTCATTTCCCATGTTTTATAATTTTATTTTGCAATATTTTTTACTGTATGTTAGCTTCACACTGGCTCCCGGTTTAATCCAGGATCAAGTTCAAAATCCTCCTACTTACCTATAAGGCCCTGAATGGTGTGGCCCCATCCTATATTAAAGGGTACCCAAAACCTAAATCAACTTTTTTTGTCTGTTGACCTCTATAAATGGGGCTTTAAAAGTGCGGTCTGTTGGACATTGCCAAATTTTTGATAAATTACAATAAATATGTTCAATTCTTGAAAATAGCCAAAACCTGTCTGTGTTCTGCCCCCTAAAGGTTGAATTGAGGTATTACAGTTGAATGTTGTGATTGGTTAAACCATGAAAGTTTCAGAAGTCTGATGTCATGATCTGCAACTCCAGTAATAATACCAGTCCTGCCCCCATGCTCCACCCCTTGGAATGGATTTTCGTATTTCGTCTGTGGGGAGTCAGCCTCCAACTTCCATGTGTGGTTACCCTTTAAAGATCTCATAGTGCCTTACCAACCAATCAGAACACTTTGCTCACAAAATGCAGGACTGCTTGCAGTTCTGAGAATTTCTAAAAATAAAGTTAGGGGTAGAGCCTTCAGTCACCAAGCCCCTTTCTTATGGAATACGCTTCCAGCTAAAGTAAGAAAGGCAGACGTAGTTTCCACATTCAGTTAGGCTTAAAACATTCCTCTTTGGACAGGTCTACTGCCAGGCTAGCTGGTAATCAGAGCAAATTTAATTTATTGCTCCCTTACTTACTGTAATGAAGTTTGGGGAATGATAATAATTTTCATTACATCCATTACACATATTTCTCCACGGAACTCAGCAGAGGGGAGTTGGTTTGATAAACCGGGCCCTGGTGGTCGATTCCCTCTGTAGCTCTCGTGGGTTTAGATTCATTTTGATATGCTAAAAATTTTAGATTTTTTATCATCGTTATTATCCACGTCAGCTCTGGGGTTCTGTTCTCTATTCTCATTCAATTCATCTCTCCTCTTTATTATTTATTATATCTAGTTCTCTGTGCTTCTGTTTGGTCCAGTGAGATTCACATGTTCCTCCTTCCCACTCCCTTCTGGGGGATGGATTTCAGATTCCTGGTGGATCGTCTGTGCTCCTGTTCTTGGCCGTGGACTGCGCCTCTGGCTCATATTGGCTGTGGACCTTGCCCACACCTGTCCTCCAGTCCTATCTGTCTGAACTCAATTCAAATACAGAGTTGTACAGTTAGATAAGATAATTCTTCTTTACACAGTCCTGGTGTATCACCTGTCCGTCCGGGGAGAGGATCTCTCCTTCATGCGGGCATCCCTAGTTTTTCCTTATCGGGACGGAGGGTCTAAGGGCAGGGATGATGTTACGTCCCTCCTTAGGGAGGAGGAAGAAATGTGTAACATAAAGAAAATAAGTAAATAACCGGGCAGGGATAGGAAGGAGACACAGTGTTTAATGGAGTGACAAGTGTTAAAACATAAGATAAAACAAACCACAAAAAGCCAAATGAATGAATACTAATAGTAACTTAGGTTCTCAGGCTTTACAGCAAAACCAAACAGTCAAAACTTAAGTATCACTCCAAAGCAAACTAAAGAAACCACCAGAACAAAATTAACAAACAGAACAACTAAAGAGGGGGAAACCAGAAGCTAGAAGGCTTGGGCCAGGCAGACAGCAGGGGCAGGCTGAGAAACTAATTCCTCACTCAGGAATTTCAGCCGCCACTGGAGCAGAGCTTCCTGGGTTCTTTTAAGCTTCCCTCCCAGCTCAGGGATTGGTTGGGAGGGTGCCTCAATCAGCTCTGCAAGGAAGGGGGCGGAGTCAGCAGCATTGGAGGAGCTGGACTTGTGCAGGAGCTGGTAAAACAGATAAAACACCAACAAAGCACACACAAAACACACACGACCAGGGGTCGTAACAGATAACCAGTTTTATTTAGTCTGTTTAGTTTAGCAATTAGCTATTGTTTATATCTTATGACCGACCTTCTGCCTCTGCAGTTACCAGTATGAAGCCCAATGAGGCAATTGTTTTGTGATATTGGGTTATATAAATACAATTGAATTGAATTGTTATGCTTTGTTCAGGTCTAAAGCCTTATGGTACATACACACATTTGGTCCATAGTATTTACACTAAACAAGCAGGGAGGGGCTTCCTGTTTTCTCTAATTGTTGCTAGTGCATGTCAACCACTTGGTGGGAAATGTTAAAGCAGTGAAAAATCTCTCAAAATCTCTCAAATTGGGCATGGAATTGAAATGTTTCTGTTCATTGCTAGCATCCTCGCAATGACAGATTTGGATTACTGACAGGTTAAGGTTGAGGTGGAGTTGGTTTATCTTTATTTGAAGAACTAATGCAAACATTTTCAGGGTGATCGCCATGTCTGGGTTCACCAGATGAACCAGCTACACTCTCAGTTTGGTGAGTTTCGATGCATACCAAATCCAAGTGTCTGACTGTTCAAAATTCAACCCGGTTAAGTTGGCAACGCGTGTTTAACAGTACAATATCTAAAGCCTTAAAACTGTCGTAAAACTTTGCACGATCACAATATTTTTGAATTTGGAAGCCCGAAACACGTGTTTAAATAAACTTTAATTCGTAAGAAAAACTGCAAGACTTCTTTTAAGATGGAGCCCCTCCTCTATACAACCCACTATGGACTTGGAAAACCCCAAAACATGCAGCCCCTGCACTGGTCAACCTGGAAACATGTGACAAAGAACAAAGCTATTTCCACAATTCCCTCCCTATTTGTTCATTCTGACACATTTATCTGATTAGAACAGTTATTAAGAAAAATCTGACCAGCTGTGAATTTATCAGCAACCACACCTCCATCTTTGATGTGTGATAAACCCTGCAGCTCTCTAAATGCTTTTAACTGCCCTGCATGTGCACATCTAACAGGCTGCAGTCACCCCAGTAACATTTTCTCAAACACGGATCATTCTCTTTCCATTTTTTCTGTGAAAACATCTTGAAATATATGCAAATGTTTTTTGACCACAGAGGTACAAAAGCAAAGATTACAGCAGAGGATTAGGTTGAATCAGCAGCAAACAACTGCACATACACATTCGCGGACAGGATCATGCAACCATCAATTTTCCAGCTTTACAATCCCTCACAAAGCAGGTTAAAAAGGCTCTGTGTAATCTCCCCCTTTGTCTGAAGTGGCATGTTCCTATCTTACACAGTGCATGTGAAGAGGTTATAAGTGATCTGCTGCAGGATGATTTGAACCAGTTGCTGGAGCTCAGCAGCATGACGACAAAGGCCTTTTTCTTGGCTGTAATCAACTTTGCTGCCCACGCAGAGGGTGAGGGGAGAGGAAACTGAAAAGATGAATCTGTTTGCTCCTGATCACAGAACAAGCCATACAGCGGGCCAAACTCTTGCTCGTTTGGCAGGAGCAAGGGTCTAAAGATTAAACAATGAGATCTTTCTCTTGATCAGTCTCCCGGCCTGCCCTCCCCACCATCTCTGCACCTGCTCCTCACAGCTCCCCCCGATGCATGTGTTATTTTCTCCTCAGCCTTAGTGCATCTCAACTGCTGCTGACTATTTTTCTTCAAGTCCCCCCTGCCCCACCCTTTCAACTGCCTTTGATTATTGTCAGCGACTCTGAGCTTGCATGCACAAATCTGTCACAATTTCATGTGTGCGTGGCTTGCTGTCTTTTTCAGATGTGCACACCCTCATAATCCCTCTCCTCTTTCATTCACTTTCCAGTGTCCATCTCTCACTCAGCTCTCCACTAATATTCACAGTGGGCCATTATGTTATTCTTAGAGTCTATTCCACGAGAAATCTGTCTCATTTTTTTCTCGTAATAACAGTTTGACGTTCAATAGAAGCACATGGAACGCAATGATGAGATAACTGATTATGAAAAGGAGGACTGTATCACTCGCTAAAAGAAATGTAATATACAACATAGATAAAAAACCTTGAAAAAAATGGAACATAGAAGAACTAATTCTACACTATTTCAGGCTCAACTTACAAGCAGAAAATAATTACAAGATTCAGTGTAGGAAGATCAAGTCAAACTCCGATCATCTTGTGATCTATAGTAAAATGTTCCCAGTGGCTTTTTGATTATGAAAATGCTGTTTTTAGCCAAAAAACAACAAAAAAATCTGTCATTTTCTAGGACATAGGTTCTGCAGATTGGCAGGAGTTCATTAGAAATTCACCTCTAAGCATATTCTCAACATCACAAATACACTCTTTTCTCAAAAAGCCATTTCCTCTACTCTGATTGGTTGTGATTTGAATAAATAAATACTCAAAAATTGAATTTTTGAGGTTAATTTTTATTATTTACGTGCCTCATCATTAGAAAAATGATGTTAAAAACATGATTTTTATCAGGGTGGGTCTTTAAAGAACAAAGTGGTTTCTCTGAAGTCTAATGAGGCTAAACCTGAAATCTAAGTCCTAATTTTCAAACCAGATTTTTGTAAAGCCTTAAGAAAATCTTTGGTCCCAGAACATCAATGAATTCACTCCATTATCACTAATCAGTTCAAAATCCCTTAAAGAAGTTAAAGCACAAAAAATCCACATCTTTTTCATAGTCTTCATAGTCTGCCTTTTGTGTTTTCTACAGTTTAGAAAATTATTTTCAGAACCAAAAAGAAAATCATTTGCAACTGCCTTGTATTTTATTCAAACTTAGCAGACTTTTGAATTAGCATTCCTTACCTGTTGATGGTGGTCAGTGAAAGAGATCAGGCCGTGATACGTCAGATATCCATTAGGATTTGGGATGTAAGCAACACCAATCCACCTGCTATCAAATAGGATCTATTGCTAACATCATCTGTTTCTATTGTTCTCTCTGTGCTTTCTGCTGATTAGCTGACTCAGGTGTCTCCTCATTCTAAATGACTGAACACACCTGATGCAGATAATTAGCAAAATAATTTACAGAGAGATCTAGAAAAACAGGAAGGGTGGTAGATTTTGAGGATCAGGGTGGGGCAGCCTTCATGTTGACCAGCGGTCTGCAACCTTAAACACTTAAAGAATCATTCAAGTTGATTTCACACTGACCACAATCCAGAAGGAGGCTATGACTTCACGCATTAGAAAAATAGAACACTGTTCTGCATTTATTGTCCTTATTATGATAAAAATTAAGGATGTTTTCTATAGGAGCATAAAAACTATGAACATAAAGAGAAAATAGCCTCTTTTTTTCAAAATATGAAATACTTTTTAACTGGGGGTAGGGGGGAGAAAGTTGAAGGTCCCACCTTCTTTGTGTGATGTATTTGTTTGTTAGAGTCTATATTTTGAAGTGTTAGAGGTGTGTGAACTAAAGGGTATAGTTAAATTGGTGAGTAGAGCATTGACAGGACATCTCCTGATTGCTCACAGCGATGCCCCGTCACCCTCTCACCTATGGCCCTGCATGTCTATGGTCAGTTAAAATTGGCGGGAAGGGCACAGTTACATTGAATGATTTTGGAAAACGTTGAATAGTAGGCTTTTTTTGTTGTATAAATTTCAGTGGTTTACAGCAAAAAGGCCCTGGTTCAAGTTCCGACTGAGACCTTTCTGTGTGGACTTCACATGTTCTCCCTGTGCATGTGTGGGTTTTCTCTGGGTACTCTGGCTTCCTCTCACAGTCCAAAAACACACTTCATAGCTGAAGTAATGACTTTAAATTGTCCCTAGGTGTGAGTGTGAATGGGTGTGTGATTGTGGCCCTGCCACAGGCTGGCGACTCGTCCAGGGTGTACCCCGCCTTCGCCCAACAGCAGCCAAGTTTGGCTCCTGCAGACTTGTGACCCAAAAAGGGGTGGATGGATGGGTGTGATCCACGTTGAGGCAATTCTCAGCTTCACTTCTACAGCCCGATGCCCCAGTAAGTTCATTACACTCCTTTTTTTTGTAGATAATGACTGTACCATCACTCTGAGGACCCCACTTAGTTCATTTTGGCCAAGGCTTTTGGCAGATTGAACTCCCGTCTGAAGTCAAGGCTGAACAGTCAATTTCATAAGATGAGGTGTTTTTCTATTAAATACTTCCACCTGAAAAAGCATCCCTGCAGTTAGTTAGAACAAGTAAAAGGGGGGAGCAAGGATACAAGCCTCTACAGGTTATTGAAACATGATTTGGAGGGAAAAAAAAGAGATCAAAATATTTTCAGTTTAATTCAATTTTACCTCATTTGATTATTTTTTTTTAATATACACAAGTGCAGCCATAGATGTTGCTTACATTAAAAAATATCTACCTGTTCTTAGCAAAACATTCTACACTTGAAGTCTAATTCATTGAGTATACTTGAGTATAAGTATAGCAAGTATACGTTAGACTATGTATGTGTAGGGTAGGAAGTATGCTAACCACATACTTCTTCAGACAAAGTTAGAACATTTTAAGTTTACCGTTGTGTATAAAACATTAACTGCAAGCATATTGCCTCACTTTTAATACAAACCAAGTATGCTTTTAGTATACTTAAATAGATTATTTTTGCTAAAGGTAGGTGATGAATTTGATTTAATACAACCCTAAATTCAGTAAATCCTCATGAAATGCATAAATCTGACTTTGTGAATGTGTTTTCTGCAGTGATTCTCTTTTCCTGTTCATCTGTCTTGCTGTCTCATTATTGTGCAGCACTCCAGTGACTTTGCCCCAGCAGGTGAGTCTGCATGTAAGAGTTCAGGTAAATCACAGACACTTTACTGATGCAGGAGGGCAGACAGGGACTGTATCATTAACCAGCAGAAACCCGATTTTTGTCAAGTCCTTGTTATGCCGTATACCTGACTGTGACACAATCAGGTATACGGACATGGTGAGTTGGACATGAAATATTTTTAAAAGAAAAACAGATATGAACATTAAATACATTTTTAAAAAAATACTATTTAAGTTATCAAAGTGGAATACGTTGCCTTTTAAATTTACTGTGGTGTGATATTTATTATAGAGCATCATAACTGGACACCCACAAGCAGTAAAAGCCATGTTTCCACTAAGCAGTCCAGTCAAGTATGGTCCAGTATTTTGACTTATGGACCTACAACCGTTGGTCATTGGTCCACAGGAAAATGGAACGTACTGGTTAGTGTGGAGCTACAGTCAACACACAATGAAACCAGTTGATTGGTGAAAGGTCATTAGGACAACAGAAAGTGCCAAACCAGTGTCAACGTTTCCAAACATTCAGTTTTTGTCTTTCAGTCGATGTGTATCAGGAAAAGATGTCTGCAACAAACAGCAAGGTCTGGTTGGCACTGGAAATACAAATGCTCCTTGCCATCCATGGCTCTAGCGGGATTCAGAGTGAGCTGGATGGATCACATAGCTTAGCTTTGGCTGTATTCGCACAACACCCTTCAAGCTCTGTGACTACACATTCTCACTCCCAACTCATCATATATGGACGTATGGTTCAGGCGCACACTGCATAACTTTTTGATGTTTTAGGTGTCCCCAACTTGTCGTTTTTTGATGTGCTGGCTGTTCCCATTAAATCACTGGTCCCCAACTCCCGGGATAAGATATCGAACGCAGGAACTGTAATGTAACAGGTACTGGGTAAGGATACCCAAGAGTTGGGGACCCCTGATTAGTGTGTGTGGCCCAGTGCCAAGTGGCCCTCGGATGGGTACCAGTTCACGGCCCAGAGATTGGGGACATCTGATTTAATGGGAAGCACATGAAATAACGACGAGTTGGAAACACCCAAAATGTCAAAAAGTGACACAGAGGAGGCCCAAACCATATGTCCATATTTGACGAGTTGGGAGTGAGAATGTGTTGGCTTTGATTGTTCAACTTTGAGCTCACCTGAATTGCCTGGATCATTCTAAACCGGACTGGCCCGTACCGTACCACTCAGTGGAAACAAGGCTAAACAGTCAATAATAGTAATAATATTAATAATAATAAACTCACATTTTGTAATAAACTGGTAAATTGTGTCATTTATCTGAAGTACACTAAGAAACAGAATAGTCTACATGATAGCAATAAGGAACTGTATTGTTCTTGGTACAAAGGTCGTGGATCACGTCTGTGTTCCACAGCCTGGACAGCAGAATCTGCGTCCTGAGAGAAACAATTCAAATTCATAACACAGTGATGTGAGAGAAAACTTAAAATTCTCTGTGCTGTTCTGAGAGTCTGCTGATGACACAGAGTGGTCAGAGATCGAAGAAGCCGCCCAACGATTTTTGTCCAGACTCTTTAAATCCTCAGGAGAGAGTTATGGTTCTGTATGGGGAGAGAGCGAGTGAAAGCGAAGGTTATTACATTTTCAATGAAAGCATAGTAGAAGGTGGAGTGAATGTCCATTTTGGTTCTAAATGATTTCAATTTTTTGGAAGAAGAACTGTCTCTGGCTGCATTCCTCCAAGATTTCCTCTGTGTTAGAAGAGAACTTCAGCGGGTTGTAAAAAAGTAGTCCCTAGATACTCCTGAAAAATTTCCACAGGCTTCCCCAGTGTGATGGTGCTGACTAACTCCGACTTTTGTCTTTGCCTGACAGGAAAAGGTCACAACCATGTGTTGATGTTCAGTTCAAGACACAATTCCCCACATTCTTACAGAGCTGAGCTGTGTTATGGAGGTTGGTTAAGGAAAAAGGATATAATAGCTGTGTCATCAGCAAATTTAACAATTTTGGGATTCAACCTGGAAAGATTTCAGTCGGTAAAGACAGAGTTTCCTGTTAACACATTCTTTAAACTCTGCCAAGCAAGCACACACATTGCCCTTTGAAAACATCTGTTCTACCTATTGTTTTGTTTTGCTGTTCTTGCATCTTTCTTAACCTCCCTATTGATTTCACAGCTTCTAACCTGGTAAAATACTGTTTTTTTTTTAGTAGAAGTCACGATTTTTTGTACAGTTTGGTAGGGGTGTGACTTATACTCAGGCGTGACTTAGGTGCGATTATTAAATAATATATATTTTTGAACAACCGCTAGAAGGCACTGCAGGTGTGTGTTTTACTATTCGCTACTAACAGCAACGCAGAAGAAGTAGCACTGCTCAGTCTTAAGCTGCGTTCACACCAAATGGGATTCGTGCAACGAAGGTGGCCAGTTTCAATGTTAATTCAATGGTGCAGACACAATCCGAGGTCCTGCTGCACGATTTGAGCGGCATGACTCAATCAGCAGGTAGATAGGCTACACATCCAATCATTCAAGCTTTTTTGCCCTGAACTTCCATCCATTTTCTTGACCCAGTGGGGTTGCAGAGTAGCCGGAGCCCATCCCGGCTGTCGGGTGAGGGCTGGGTACACCCTGGATAGGTCGCCAGCCTGTCGCACCTGTGATTGTTTTTATTTTTCCCCTCTTGGGCTATTGTGGGACAGTGAACCTTCAAACACAGAAAAGCATCCGTCAAACAGAATGCTTCTAGTACCTGACAAAGTCACTGAATGATCTCATGAACCCAGACATAGAGATGTGATGTTTTATTAGTTAATTATTACTATGGAAAATAGTAATCTTCTTCGTGGGTACCATGGTATCCACATAAAATAAATAAAAAAAAACAAAAAAACTGTTTTTTAAACTGTTTGATGTTTAATGATCTGGGTATCTGTCTCCCTCTTTTAACAATTGATGAGTATGCAGGAGGTGAAAGAATGCTGTCATAGCCGAAGAGCCAATAGGGGCAACGCTCTGTGCACATCCAAGATGGAATCAAAGCACTTGTTCAATAATTTTTCTGATTGGTGAAGCTACCAACCAACTGATAAGGAAATTCCATGATAAATTGACGGGAATCTGATAATAACAGTTTATATTTATACAGAGTGTATTTGATATGGTTTGTGGCTGTAAATTTCTTTGCCTGTTTTCAATGTTTTACAGAGAATATTGATTCCTGTTTTACATCAATCCCAAAGCAATGAGGCCACAACTAGCTTGATGTCAGAACCACACAGCTCCTCCCTGATAGCGACTGTCTTGTACCAGAAGGGACTGACATGGAGACGGACACATCTACCATGTTGTTTTCCTGTCAGCTGAAATCTAACCATTCAGGAAGTCCAAAACCAATCCATTCTCAGATTTCAGTGATGTCATTCCTATTTAGAATGTTTAGTAAAAGCAAGTATAAAGGTAGTCCAATATGTCTACATAAGAAAACCACTTGCTTTTTGACATTCGTTTTTTTTTTTTATACTTGAGCACACATTTGCAAGAATCACAGAGGGAAGTGTTCAATCTTCTTTGCTCTTTCTTTTCCTCAGTATCTCCTTTCTTTGTCCCTCTTCTCTGTTGTGTCACATTCTCTTTGTTCTGATGGCCGTCTGTCCTATTTGCCGAGATTTTGTGTTTAACTCCCACAGGTTACTGATCAATGATAAACTGTCCGTGGGGAGAAATGTTGCAGTTGGAGAAGGAGGTCTCTGGTGTAAGTGATCTGGCTGGTTGTCCGGAAGGCTCAGTCCACTTGTTGCACAGGATCGATGATACACAAGTGAATTGAGGAGAACAAACATCAATACGATCCATGAGAAGTGTATTTTGAAGGTAGTTTAAGTTTGTGTTGGGGCCAAAGGGTTCTGCTAATGCTAGGCTGATTAGCATCAGCTCATAGATAAATATGTGTACCAACATTTTGAGAAAGCCAACCAAAAAAAAACAAAAAAAAAACTCAACCATACAAAGAAACTGTGAAGTCAAAACCTGGCAAAAACATGAACAATTATTAAAAAAATAATCCATAAATACTGTATTTCCCACACTAAAAGGCGAACTTCAAAGCTTTATGTTTTTTCAAATTGACAGTGAGCCTTATCATTCGGTTCGCCTTATTCATGGTTTAATTTTGGTTGTGCCAATTGATGTCGAAGTGATTTTGAAAGGTATACAGCCCTCTGTCAAAATGTCTCTTTTGTCCGAGTTGCAAACAAGGCCGGTATTATTGTGAATGCATTAACGTGGATAACGCATAGCAGGGTTTTTTTATTTAATGTGTTGGGAGTTATCGTCAATGAGCTATGTCAGCGAGAGACGCAACACTAGCTTGTTATATACGCAAAGTTGGACGTCATATTGGAAAGGGCTAGATGCCGGTTCACTGCTTTGCTACAATTGCACAGAGCTGGAAAAACAAGGATGTGACTTTTTACAGGTACATTTTTACTGTCCACTAATAAAGAAGAACTTCTAGAAAATATTTTAGGAAGATGTGAGTCAGTTTGTTCTCAGAACAGTGAATGTTTGGGCTGATCTTGTAACCTCTTTAAAGTCAACAGTAAAATAATAAATTATTTTCGCATTTTCTGGCAGGACCATCTTTTTTTAATGGAGGTTGACCATAATATTTGTATGTGTGTTCAAACTCAAATTTAATCATATAATTCTGCGGAGGAAAAAAAAAAACTAACCAGGATTCCCTCAGTGGCAAAGAGGAAAAGAGTCCAGCGCCTAATTCCCTTCCAACATGTGGCGTCCAGAAGACTCTCCTGTGTACAACAAGTGCAAGGAGTCTGCGGTAATGTCAGTTACCCACCTAACCCGTCTTAAAACAGACCAAGGATTTAACAGTTTGTGAAAATCTTAGTCTGTTTGCAGGTTTTAAGAAAATCACAACCATGCATCAGGTATGCATTGCGTTTCCTGTTCTATGGCATATTTATTTATTGAAAATTTTGAATCTCGTTCATTTGTTGCACTTTGTGCAAAAACATTAATACCAACGTCTGGGTCTTATTTTTGTGAGAATTAGATATATATATATATATTTTTTTTTAAATCAGACCAAAATGAAGGATTTCATGGTCATTTTATTGTATCTGCTAAGCCATATCTCATTATTTACACCCTTTTCAAAAAGGTGTCACTCTTTGCGTATTTTTAGTAACATGCTGGCAAGGCAAGGCAAGTTTATTTGTATCGCACATTTCATGTACAGAGACAATTCAAAGTGCTTTACATAAAACATTAAAAGAACAATCAAAAGAAATAGTAAACGTGTGATCATTAAAATAAAATTAAAAGAAAGTAAAAATATTTTATTTTAAAACAAGCATAGATAAACAGTGCGGACATAAACACTGTCACATCCCTAGGCTATTGGGAGTTCCAGATATTGAGAATACGTTAACACGGCTAACGTGTATCAGTGTTGGAGTGTGTGTTTTTTTATGCGTTGCTAACAGGGTTGGGAGTTAGCATATTCATGGTAACATTTGCTCTTCAAGTTTTAAAATGACCCTTTCATTTATGGTGCACCTTATAATCCAGTGCGACCTATAGTGTGGAAAATATGCTATAGAGCCCCTTTTGTCTTTATGAGTGGTCAACCGCTAAACTGGGTGACCTACATAACTCAGAAATGTTGCCATTTTCAGTTGCTAGCTAATATAAAGAGTACCCATAGATGCATATACGAAAAAATATTTTGAATGTAGGTGATTGATTAGAACGATGTGAGTCTTTTATTTTTTAATAAAAAAGGAACTATTAGAATGAGAATGTAATGGCATAAAAGAAAAACATACTTTTTTTGCTCTTATTTTCTTTAAAACATCAATTTTCGAGTTATCGTTGACAAGCTGAAAATCGCAATTTTTTTGCTTAAGGGTCGCCCCCATAGCTAAACGCAGTTCATTGGCTTCTACGGATAATCCCAACAGTCACAATATAAAAGGACAAATAAATCTAGCAGCATAACATTTTTATTTAAGCTCTATGACATTTAGGTACTTATATATTCTTCTTACATCCATTTTATGTTTAAGGGAACAATCAACCCTTAATGAATAATGAACACCCTCAACTGACTTCCTTTATATGTAATCAAGTCTTAAATATTTCATTGAGAAACACTTAGGGCCAGTCATTTCCCTTTATATTATGGAATACTTTAAGCTACAGTGTTGTCCTATTTTGGAGATTCTGGAAGACGTGGCAGCTAATAGGAGGCCACAGAGCTGCTTAAATATTAAATGGATGGACAGTAGTGGCACAGAAAAAGCAAATCTTCTTTCCTTACGGCTTTGCGTCCAAATCCAAATTGCAATTGTGTGCTCAACAAAGCAGTTCAGGGATTTAGACTCAGAAAGTAAGCTGCAAATGTAAGTCTCAGTGCAATTTAAATCAAGTTTGTCTCTGTGCTTCTTGTTATTTGCTATGAAACAGCATTAAATAACACTGTGAAACAGCGATATTCAAAAAATTTAGCAATTATATGAAATATAATTTGCAAACATATTTATTCAACAAATAATGATTCAAATGAGTGCTTTCACTTCTCCAAAAAGACACAAAGAAAGTTAGAATTCAGTAAAACTAAAAAATAAAAGCATCAAGACTGTGATACACAAACACATCTACCAACATTCAAAGAGCCTGAGGGTTCTACGCAAGATCTTAGATGTTCTCTTCTGGACAGACATCTCAGATGTTTCTCAAATCTGCAGGAGCCGCATGTTCTAAGATTGTTATTCACAACCTTGTGTTGTCTTTAGCATTCACTTTTTCTACATCTTTTCTTCGCCTCCTGTTATTTTCAGGCTTGTTTTTGTGCTTCTGGCTGGAACTGCAGTATTGCTTTGAATTGGTAGATCTAGTTTTGTTTGTTCACTAAAACATCCTGGGGGTTTGGCTATGCTAGCAGGTCTGAAAGTATCACTGCTAAGAAATGTAACTGACCAAATTAAATTCACAATTTATTGATCTAATTCAGTTTTGGATTTAAAACTATGCAATTCAATAATTATATTTTGTCAAATTTCCATTGAAAATTAAGTTATAAAAGCCTGTTCACATATTACCTAGCGACTTAAACAAGAAATAAAAGGCTACTTTTTGTTATCAAAAGTACTTTTTTAGCCTGATTTTAAATTGAAAATATAGCATTAAAAGAGAATTAATAAATGAATTTGGGGAATGGATATTGAATTCTTAATTGGAGATCAAATGTTTATTTTTAAACCAAGCCTTAATCTTGACTAAGATTGTTTTAACCTGTTCTATGATGATCCCCCCCCACCCCTGCAATTATTTTGATTTTTTTTACAGACTAAGAAATGTTACAAGTATAGTCAAATTTAATTTTTTACAATGATTTTTTGTAATTTGGGAGTCAGGACTTTTGAACTTGAGCTTGTGATACCACAGCATCTTTTATTCCAGAATGGGATCATGGTTCTGCCCCACTACTCTGGAACTCCCTCCCCTCTGATCTACAAAATATGGACTCATTTTCTCAATTCTCCACACACCTGAAAACGTGCCTCTTTCGCAGTGCATTCAATACCTGACACTTACCTGTAATTTTAGCTGTTGACTTACTGTTGTGTTTGTTATTTAGCTGTTTTGTTTTTTATGCTATTGTTGTGTTTTTATGCTTTTATTTATGTATTGTGGGGCGACCTTGAGTGCCAAGAAAGGCACCATATGAATAAAATGTATTATTATTATTGTTTTACCCAGATTTTCATACTTTTCTTCCTGTAAGAACAACTATGAAGTTTTACAGCAGGAACCCAAATGTAGATATGACTTTGTTGTGCTCCAACTTCTTGAAGCAATCACCATTGTTTCATATGGTGTGTGTAGAAGTTCTTAAAATTTCTCACAGAGGTATTCATTGTCTTGAACAGTGAGCAACATGTAGTCATAGGGTACTGAGACACATAATGAGTAAATGGAAAGCAGACTAGATGAGAGCATTGGGAAGATTTTGTCAATTTATTACATGAAATACTTGTGTTTTGGTGTTTGCCAGAGATTTTCCAATTTAATTCAAAATACTATCTTGATCTTCAAGGGGAAATTAAGAAATACCACAGACGCAAGAAGTCTTGCACAATCTTAAGTTCAACCAAAACTGTCAAAAAACAACAACAACAACTTAGACAATAAACAAATCTATTGATCTTTACTTGAAGAAGCAGCAGAACCAATGAGCTTTTTACAGAGACCAAAATGAAAAAACAGCTTTTGTGGAGACTTCATTTATATGGGTCTACTATTAACTCAGGAGACCAGACAATCTTATCTAATAACCTTGTTGTAATTTCCACACTATTGGTTGTAAAGATGTACCATCAATGAATGGTGTCATGTCATACTGTATAAAGTACACCGAACTATAAGGCACATTAAGCGAGATAAGAGTCGGAAAAAAAGAGTCAGACTTCATTAACTGCGTTCAAAGTAACTGTGACATGCTAATACATGTTGGTGACGTTAGCAGAGTTAGGTGGGTTAATGTATTCACAATATCTGTATCTGACAACCTCGTTTGCAACACGTAAAAGAACACAGTCCAACACCGCTACACGTTAGCCACATTAACATATTCACAATACCTGTAAAAAATGAGTTATATAGGCCTGAGATACTATGCTGTTACCATTGTCCAAGATATGTAAAGAGTGACGCCATATTGGAAAGGGCAGTAAACAATAACACATGGCTTAGCAGATACAGTAGAATAACCATAAAAAGCTTAATCGTGGTTCAAGTTTGAAAAGAAAAACTGTTATCATCACATAAATAAGACCCAGGCTTTGGTATTAATGTGTACCAAGTGCAACAAAGTGCGACTTTTAATCTTATAAATTTATGACATTTAAAGTCATAAATATAAAACTTTATTCTCGTAATTTAGCAGTTATGACTTTGTTCTCATAAATTTACGAGATTTAAAGTCGTTATTTCAAAAATTAAATGTTCTTTATAAAGTGGCCCTAATACTCTCGTACTTTAGACTACTGTAATAAAAACATAAAAAATAAAATTAAAGCTTCATAGTTTGGAAAAATCAGAGCACAAAAGACCAAATATATATATATATATATTAAAAAATAAGAAATAAAAACTCGTAAAATGAATAAATAATTTTGTTTGACACCCTTTCAAAGAATCAACAAAGAATGTGGGGCTACACAGAATTGTAAATATAGGGTGCAGAAAAGGGTTGTGAACAACTGGTTTAGAAGATTTTAGCTGGTCAAGCCACCATTAAATCAAAAGGGTAAAGCTGTCTCCTAGATATTATATGCAAATGTGTGGACAAAGCAAATAAATAAAAACAGATTAGGTTGTTGCTGATGGGACCCTGAGGCCAGTTTGGTTGCATCTAATGTGAGAAATCTATGCTCGGCCATTACAGCGCTATTTAGACAGTTTATCGATCATTCACCGAATAAAGGGGTCAATGACATTAAAATATCCAACACCCAGTGCTCTGCACATCTGCAAAACACCACATGACCGATCACAGAAAGGAAGGAAAAAAGAGGCGTTTGTTTTCCTCACGGAGACAGTCCGCCGGTGAACGGCGCTTCCCCTCACTCACTGCCTTCTCATTCGCCGGGCTGAGAGGAAACCCAAGCAGCCTGAAACGAGGAGCAGCAGCGAGACGACCAGGAGGAGCGGAGCATCAACATGGACCCGACGCTGCTATGGCTCGCCTGGGCTCTCGTGGTTTTCCACGCGGCTCCTGTCCAGAGCCTGAACGGCGACGAGGACCAGAGCCAGGACACCGACTGCAAGATGAAGAGCGTCACCGTGTCGGCGCTGCCGTTTCTGAGGGAGAACGACCTGAGCATCATGCACAGTCCGTCGGCCTCCGAGCCCAAGCTGCTGTTCTCGGTGAGGAACGACTTTCCCGGGGACGTGGTGGTCGTGGACGACCTGGAAAACACCGAGCTGCCATTTTTCGTGCTGGGTAAGTTCGGCCCTTTGATGTTCAATTAGCGCTAATTAAACCTTCCCCGCGTGTTTGGTATTACTGCACAGCTGTACATTAGCTTAGGCCGGGCTACAAGGCGTTTGTGTTGTGTTTTGATAACATTTATAAACAGTAAAGACACAAAAACCGAGAGGAGAAGTAAATAAAACGTTTTCTTGGAGTCTATGTTAGCTAAAAGTTAGCTTAACACCTTTTGTAATGACGCAAATGTTTGATATTTTGAACCACAACAATAGGCCACATAGCCTCAAATGCTAGGGTACATTCTTCAACTATTTACAGAAACTGTTCTTTTTTATTTGAATGAGTCAAATTTAGCTAAACAAACGTGTAACTATTGCTCTTGTTTCTGGTCCAACCTGTAAGCAGGTGAAAGGAAAGACATTAATAATTAACTCATTAGGGAAACTTAGGAAAACTTTTTTGACTTTAGTTATATCCTTTTAGGGGGTATTTTAAGTACGTTCAGATGAAATTTTAAGTTAGAAAAGTAGATTTTAGGTTAAACCCGAACCGTATGTTGTAGGAGAATTTATCCGCCTCTGTCCATGGTGCTGAAATTCTGTTAAACTTTTCATGTTGCAGCTGGGGCTTGTAGTTCCTATTTTGGGGCTATTAGCTTGAACTGTGCATTCATACAGTTTGAATTTTTCTATTTTTTGTGTCAGTTTTTAATCGAAGCATTCTGGATTTTATTGAAAAGTCTAATCATTGTCCTAATTTTTTCGCATTTGTTAACAAATAGAATATAAAAAAAAAACCAAACAGGTGTTTTTGGTGCTACCTTTTCCCCCTGTTTTTAAGAACTACAAAAGCTAGGAACTATAGTCAGGCTGGACACTAACTTTATCTAATCATGAAAACCGCAAGATGACCTGCAATAAAAAGTTTAAAAGCCACACGCTCATTACCATTATTGTCAGTCTTTCTTGTTATTTCTACTTACTTTATACACAAACACTATAGAGCAAAACGTTGGTGAGGTAGTAGTTACTGTGTATTCTCCAGTATGAATTGTATATTTTTGTTTGTGGTTTTGCAGAAAATTAGTTACAGTCAAAGTTTTTTTGATGAATTGGATCTGCTTGTTCTGAGCTTTAAAGCTTGCCTTGATTTTGATGCATGTGAAGCTGCAGAGGCAGGCAGGGACCATCCGGAAAATATCCCTGAGAAACAATAGCAATTTCCAGTAAGTCACCATGAATCTCAAATCTCAAAAACATCACAAGTACTCATTATTGTTAAAACAAACTCCACAGAAATTCAAAATATCATTTCTCTTTCTCTGGAGTTTTAGAGAAAGAGGCTGTTTGAGTATTATAAGTTATAGACGTTCCTTGACTTCTTGCATTTGCTACATTTGGTACAAATATTGTAGTCCTGAAAAAAATTACAACGTAAAACGAAAAAAAAAAAAGTGACTATGATACGTAACTCTTGGAATGTGTGCCCAGTTCTGAACTTATTTTTTGGCCACACAGACCCCGAGGAAGAGTTAAGGTTAGAATCATGGGTTAAACGACCAAATAGTTCCTGACTGTGGCTGTTTCTGCAGCTCACCACTCTTCCTAGGGATGATCAAATGCAGAAAACACCTTTCACACTCCTAGGTCCGTGACAACTACAGGGACTTTAAGTTTAACTTTAAACACGTGTGGCCAACAACAAAATTCAGCCTTGGCTGCATGTATCATGTGTGGCCAATATGAATTTCCAACACTTTTTGTGCTGGTCGCACATAAATACCTGCAATTAACATCAGCCAAAAAAAAGATACAAAACATAAGAAAACCACACAATATCTTAATCTTTATATTGAAATGTATAAAAGAAGGATCTCAGTTCATCTCAAAATCCATTAAAATAAATCTTAAAAACAAAAGAATTATATAAAAAATATATATAGTTCTAAAAATAAAAACACCTTTTTTGAAAACCAGAACACTTTATATATATAGATATAAAAAATCTCAAAAAACAGACTGTTGTGGATGTGGTCAACTTTGTGGTCAACTTTTTTGTGCCCGATGTTGTCATTGAGATTGACTCACTAACAAAAATGAACAGATCATAATGGACAATGTAACCAAGAGTTGGCCAATGTTTTACTCTGCAATGTTTGTGGATAAATCAAGCAGGAGGAACAAAAGACGCAAGGGATATTATGACAACCACAAAGACAGAACAGACACAGATCAAGTCTGTGACACGGACTAATTGAGTCTTTTCAACTTTTAATTGCAGGTCATCATTTATTATTCATTTATTATTATTATTATTAACAGTGAAGTTGTTTAAGTACGTGTTTTATTTTTTAGAGAATAGTATAATTTATACGGAATCCTGTAAAAGCTATTTCTGTTTATAGTCCTACTCCAGTCATCTTTTGATCTATCGTAAAATCCTTCTCAGTAGTCTTTTATTTTTAATTGTGCTGCTTTTAGCCAGTCAAGCAATATTAAAGCTATCCAATCACACAATTCTGAATCAGATGGCAGCTCGGACAAGGAAAACAAAGACGTACATGAACCTAGTCGTCTACAAATGGATGTATCAAAATGGATCGGACCGGGGAACTTGGGGATTGCAGTTGTAGGTTCTGCATCACACCTACAAGCTTTTTCCGACGACAATTTTTCATCTGCTTTACAACGATTAGACAGAAAAAATACTCAGAAAGGCAATTGTGAGCTTAACTTTCACTATAGATGTCCTCTATCATGACAAAAATGTCACAAGAAAATGTTAAAAACACCAAAAACACAATTTTTATCAATGAGCCTTTAAAACAAAGTTTTTGTTAAGAATGTTCAATGTCCTGATCTGCGCAAAAATAATAAAGACGTGGTCCCACTGAACATGTTTTTGGGAGGCAACATTGACTCATAGTGGTAGTGCTTCAATTAGAAACAAGTGTAATCATTCAGAAGAAGTCCTCTTTAGGCCACGTTGTCAGATTAATTGAATTCCACGTGTGATGAGTGGATTAACACATTTTCGGAACAAAACCGTTTTCCATCGCTTAAATGAATATTCTATTGCTTTTAACAGAAACAGAAATGGCTCCAGGTGAGAAAGATAGACAGCTTTTAATAATAGAACACCCAGTGCATTGTGCAGTTATGCTGCATTTGGTGACATTTCTGTGTTAGACAGCACAAAGAAAGGATGTTAAAAATAAAGAGGGAAGAGAATGAAGCTGCTGAGAAAACAGTTTAAGAGAGATAGAGTTTAGGGTGTTCTAAATGCTGTATTTCCCTGATTTTGCTGCAATTAAATAATTCATAGCTGTTTATTATAAAGAAAATTATTTAAGTTTAGCAAGCTTTGGAAGAAGATAGAGAAATAAAAAGCAATTCAGGCTTTAAAGAAGAGAAAAGAAAAATAGTAGTGAGAACTATGAAACCAAAATATAACTTTTTACTGATAATTTAATGA
>NC_050528.1:20505059-20514347 GCF_002922805.2 Oryzias melastigma
AAAAAAAAAAAAAAAAAAAACAGACTAATACTGCTAAAACAAGCATTACTGTGACTATGCTAACTCCTAATCTTGCTAGTAACACCTAAAAAAAACACAGTCCGAAACCGCTATCCGATAACTGCATTAGCATATTTACAAAACACACAACTATGCTTGCATCTCTTAAAGACACGGACTGATATTTTGACTGAGCACCGTGTACCTCTTAAATCGCTTTAACATCAGTAAGCACAACCAGAACTAATCCATATATTAGATGCTGCGGATTACTAGGCCCCATGTTGTTTTTTTAGAAAAAAAATAAGTCTTTGAACTTTATGGTATGGAAAATTTGTTGCATTGAGAGTTTAAATACTAAAAAAGCTGAGTGCATTTGAAAACACATTTCCTGCTGTGAAAAATGCACTAGCAGGGTGTGCCCTCTGCCTTTCAGCAGCAACAAACTGATGGCAATTGAAGACAAAATGTGACCCTGTAAAGCTATAGTTTTTAGGTAAAATGAGCTGAAAATGTGGCTACACCCAACTTTTATTCTGGTGAACGTAAGAGAAAAGTTAGATGCACTGGAGCAACTAGTGCAAAAGGTTATCCTAGAACCCAGTAATATAATAGCATTGAGCTCATTAATCCACCCCAGTCTTACCAAATGTTGCAAAATATGTCAAATTTTGTTTTGTTCTGTGACTAAATAGTTATTTCTATTATATCTAATTCAGGGGATTTTGGCATGGCATAAACGGAATCATGTGATTTTGTATACCTTTTCTATACTGGTAAATTCAGAATCAGAATCAGAAGCAACTCTATCGCCAAGTATGATTTCACATACGAGTAGGGTCGGGCACCGAAGTTCGGTTCCAAGTAGGAACCGTTATGATTTGCGCGGTTCTACCGAAACCGAAAGATGCGGCTGCAAACGGTGCCGGATTTCGGTTCCAAAGTTCATTGAAGTTTCATTTGTCTGTGGACATGTCAATCACTTGTACTCCCTTCTGATTTTTTTACGATTCAGCCTATCTATTTACTTTCTTGTGTTCGTGGGCGGGCTCATATAAAACCGGCGAGATGGTCGGCTTCCGCAACGTCGGTGGGCGGGACTTTCGCTGTGAATAGTGGAGTTTCCGCAATTTTTAAAAAACGCTGGAGCCCCATCCCAAAATGAAACAATGAATCGTTTCCTCCTTGTTGGGCTGCTAATAGCAGAAAGCTCGGCTCGGCTCCGCCCACCACCACAGCGGGTCGTCATCATCTGCTGCGCTTTGCAGCCGTGTGATTGACATTTATCTTCCGCCTTATTTTATTGAAATAAAATATTGCTTTTGCCCAAAAACAACTGCAAATAAATGCCACATTCCTGATTTAATTTAATAAAATGTCAGGCTAAAATTTCAAGGACGTTTAAGTTTATTTAAGACAGAGTTTTATATTATGCTTTATATTACGTGCGCACAGCTGCACGGCAGGAGGGAGTCTGCGCTTGTTTGAAGCCGTTCTGCTTGGATTTAGGAAGATAAAGGCATAATTTTTTATTACTGAAGTACCGCAATAAGCACCGAAAGGGAACCGAAACCGAAACAAAAGAACCGCATCAGATCCCATCGGTGCCCAACCCTACATACGCGGGATTTGTCTTTGTTATGATGGTGCCCAACATACACCAACACACCGAGGCAGCCATTCGTGGCGCCAAGCAAAATGGTTAAAATGGTCTTAAGATGGTTTAAGATTTCTCAAAATGATGGTAATTTACCACAATTTCAACAAGTTGAAAGATTAAGTCAGTTGGACTGACAAAATGATCTTAAATCCAATAGATTACAGGGACATGTATCAGTATCCTGGACAGCAAAGGATCTTCAAATGCTTACAAGAACCAGGACTTTGTCTGCATCAGAACGTTTTGGTTTCAGTTAATGTTCTTCTTTGAATCTTAATGCCAATTTTTCTCACCTTTTTGACAGAAAGTTAAATGGGAGAAGACTGATGACATAAAGTCTGGGACAGAATATTGTCATTTGTGCAGCCCAAACTCTATAATGTTCTTAGCCAAGAAGTGATGTGTCTGTGATGTGTGTCATCACCTGAATACTGTCTGTACTTACAAAAATAGCAACTTGTTTAACTTTTATTTTGGAAAGTTATTTTCTTTCTATTCATTTTTATTTGAAAACTTTGGACTTAAACTATTTTTGGAGTCAAACTGTTTATGTATTCATAGAACCAGAGCCTTTGACCAAAAGGGTCCTAACGTTGACATGTCTCTGTAACTCTTCTTTTTGGGATTCCTTGTGAGAATCTGTTTGATCACATCTCTTGAAAAGTGCATGTAGCTATAAAGTTTCCGAAGTAGAACTTGAAAATTTCAATCTCTTCCAAACCGACTCACCCTCTAAGATGTGTATTTTTAAACTTTTATGAGTATGTTTAAAGTTGAAAGTTAAAGTACTGTCAGTTGTCGCACACTGGGGTGTGCAAACTTTAACCCTTCCCTGGGGGAGGGGTGAGCTGCAGTCTCAGCCGTGTACTATACCGGGTCCATTTGACTGCAGTGGCTGCATGTTTTAGCTTTACACCACATAAATCAAAACAGGTTTTACATGCAATAAACACAAACAACAACAGAAATTTGACCCTTTACCAAGACAGAGCTATTATTTGATGCCTATTGTAAGGAACAATCCATGACACCTGCTGAGTCTTGCTAAAGCCTTAGTCACATGCACCTGTATGGGTGCTAAGGGTTTTTGGGTTGTTTGAGGGATGTAGATGGTTTTTTTTTTTTTTTTTTTTTTTGCCCGCAGACAGCCAGAAGGGCTGTTGTGACTAAGGCCTAAGGTGGAAAAAAGTATATCCGCACGCCCTTATAGAGTCATATTCGACTGAGTGTTTATTAAATTGAGTATTCTTTCCTCTTCAATTTTCGGAATAGAAGTTGCATAGCTGTAACATACACTAATGTTGGAGATACTTTGGCAAATAAGGTCTGAGGTTATTGAGGGACCAACTAAGGCAGGACTTGAACATGACAATTTAAAACACGAGAACAATTTAATGAGAAAAAGTAGAAAATGATCTAGTTAAAACTATGAAGAACTAAAGGGTTGTAAAAATATATGAAGCTGAACAATTTTAATACACAAATGTAGTAATTAGGCAAGAAGACAAGAAGTTTTAAAACACAGAACAAGATTATATCTATAAACAAAATGAAAAATTATCATAAGTAAAAAGCAAAAAATAAACATAAAATCCTTAATTTGAAGACAGAGTAAAACAGCTAACCTAAATAAAGCAAAAAAAGAGAGAAAGTCTTTCTATATCCAATAAATTTGGGCATTTTTACTCTACGCATCATTTTATGTTGCAAACCAAGAACTAATAATTCAGAACATAGAAAGATGTTCATTGATCCCCACAGCAGAGGTATCGAGCACTGCAAGTGCCCTGTTTAAATGGTCAATTTAAAGCCCTAATTTGGACAACAGTTAATTCATTATGAGCTAAAACGATCTCTATTGACTGCTGGTGCATATTAATATTCCCGATATGTGATTGGTTTTTCTGAATTTTGTTACAGGACAGAAAATATTTAATTAAAACTCATGCTGGGACTCCAATCACAAACCAACGTTTGTAAAATAGTCTGGTTTAAAATATAACCCAGAGTCGTAAATGTAATTGTTTGCTTGAGCGTGCAAGCTATAACTAAACTGAATTGAGCTAACCAACCGCGGGCCCCTTATCTCACGAGAGTCTTCATTTTGATGGTCAAATTGCAACAGTTGCATTCTGTCAGTGTACAAAAGGAGCTTGAATGATTTGACATTCACTTCTTTGTAGTTTAACAAGCCTGAAATTTTGGAGTGCTCTGACCTTTATGTAAACTGCACCAGCCCGCCCTTTGGCTTTCAGCTTCTTGAAGAAAGGAAGCAGAATCTTTCATATGATGTGCAACTAAAGCTACCTCACTTATATATTAGTTTTGAGGCACTGTAGGATTTTACACATTTAAAAATTCACGTAAAAGTACGTCTGTAGGTGACCAAGACAAGAACTACAAACAATCTTTGGGTTTTCTAGATCAGGCATGTCCAAAGTCTGGCCCGTGGGTCAAACGCGGCGTGCATTCAAACATCTTTAAAATACGTTTTTGTCATAAAATCAATAATACAAGGCCCCTAATGTATAAATTCTGCTTCCAGCTAATGATGTCTAGGCGCCATCTTGTCTGCAGCTAGGTCCCCCTCCTTTATTTACACTCTCTCCTGCTAGCTTACAGCCCCTCACAACCCCAACCTAACATTAGCAGTGCAGCAATAATGGCGAGCAATATTGGAGCTATCCAGCCATACGGTTTTGAGCCAGATGCCGGCTCAGTTGAGGAATACAAAGACGACCACGTCAAAAACTACCAATAATCTTTGGTCCCTCGTAATTTAGGTCACACAGCATCTTCTTCTAGATAGTCACATTTGATTGGCTGTGGGGTCACACAAATTTCCCTCCATTTGGAGGAAAACATAGCAAATCAGTTGGAGTGTAAGATTTAAATTGCTTTGGTGATGTATCGCGATACTTTCTTTGGGGATTTAAAATGGCGACATGGCGATATTCAATTAATTATTTATGGGCATCTTCAGCATCTCACTTTTGTTTTCCACCTTTTTTTTCCTGTATGAGAAAATATTTACCATATTCACCATGAATTTGCTTAGGTAAAAGTAACTTGTATATTCAATTCAATTCAATTTTATTTATATAGCCCAAAATCACAAAGAGATTTGCCTCATTGGGCTTCAAAATATAAACAATTGTTAAAGCTAAACAGACCACAAAAACTGGTTATCCCTGCCCTTAGACCCTCCCTCCCGGTAAGGAAAAACTCCTAAAAAACCTGAGTCAGGAAAAAAGAAGAAACCTTAGGGATTCCCACATGAAGGAGAGATCCTATCCCAGGACGGACAGGCGATACCAGAACAGTTAAAGAAAAATTAGCTTCTACAACTATGAATCTAAGAGTTCATTCAGATAAAGCTGAGGGAGGAGTGATGATTAAGTCCATAGTCAAGATGAAGCAGAAGTGCAGTCCACGACCAGGAGGAAAGACGACCCAGCCGGAATCACTCTCACTCAGAGATGCAGGATGGTGTCGGGGGCGTGGTCCACGGGCAAGAGTGGGAGCGTGGGCGATCCACCGGATCTGAAATCTCTCCCGCTCCCCAGAGGAGAGTGGGAAAGAAGAACAACATGTGAATGGAACTGCACCAACAAAAGCATGGAGAACTAAATACAATAAATAATAAAGAACAGAAGAGAGGAGAAGTAAATGAGAATAGAGAACAGAACCCCAGAGCTGATCTGAATAATAACCATGATAGAAATCTAAATTTATATTTAAACGCATCAATATTAGTTTATTTATCTAGCCTCACAAGGACCACAGCAGAGGGAATATTCTCTGATTACTAGCTAGCCTGGCAGAACGCCTGTCCAAAGAGGAATATATAAGATACAGTGGTACTGCTTAACATTGTGATCGTTAGATAAAATAAATGTTGCCATTTCATTAAAATGAATTAATATTCAGGAAGATTTTTTTCTAAGTCATACTCTTTAAAAAAATAGTAGACATTTTTCTAGTACAGCCTTGGAATAAATCCCATTGCAAATTGGATCATGAGCCGGGCATTGCTACATGTATCGTTTTGCCAGACTCTTGCCAATACACACCCCTAGAAATCAGTAAGTCACTGATATAAATACAGCGGGTTAGTTTGAAAATATGACTTGTTATAATGCAGGGGTCTCGAACTCAATTTACTTTGGACCCACTGAAGGCAGAGTCTGACTGAGGCTGGACCGTACGGGGTTTCATTTGTGCCAAAAATATGCTTTTGCGTCCACTATCTATATCTTTGGTCCATTATCTATGTCTACTGAACATGTTTATTGAACATTTGTTCATGACTATGTACTACTATGCAATATCTTCCGTGTGTCCAATGAAACGACAACAGCTAACGATGCCAGCAATTGTTGCTAAGGACTTTTCTGACGAGGAGATCGAACAACAATAGCAAATGCAAAGTTTTAAACATAAAGCAAGGCGAAACATCACAGAGCAAATACAAAGCTATTAATAAAGAGAGTGGAGATCAGAAGATATTGCTTAGTAGACATTAAATTTTCATGTTGAGGCGGGGGTCGCAAACTATCAACTTGGGGGCAGCAAGTGTCCCACGGGGCGCCAGTTTGAAACCCCTGCTATAATGCATTGTTTATTGAACTACTTTACCATTACACTGCTGATATTAAACTTTTATGGGGTTATATAAGTAATTCAAATGTAAAAACGGTTACTAGTAGGAGTTTAGTGTGGCTACCCCTTTTTTTTTTAATTCAAGCCTAGCAGTGTAGAAGGAATGGAGAACCGTAACCTCTGTGGTTTGTTTAAGATCCAATTTGAGTTTATCACACCCTAACCTTCTCGGCAGCAAAGCAAAGGCCTGTTGGCATTTTCAGTTTCCTGTCTTCTTCTGCTGCTACTGCCTGTCAGCACCTTTGCTGAGGTAATGTCTGGTAATTCTGCGAGCAGTTGAACATCCCGCGGCACAAAGACTCTAAATACCGTTTGAAAGGAACTATTGGTAGGGTGTTTAAACTCATGCTGGTTGTGTTAAAAGTTTGATTACCATGGTAAGAACATTTGAAAACGATACTGTTGTTTGTCTGTAAAACAACGATGTAAATCCCATGTTTTCCATTGTTTACCGTCTCTCCCATTTTTCTTGCCAAATTGCCTCTCAGTTAAGTTTGTGAGAAGCTTTCTGAGGAGAAAGGATTTCAGCGACTGACAGATAATTCCAGCTGCAGGCCTGCAGCCACTCGTTAGTGTCAGAGATGCCTGGCAGTGTTATTAGAAGTTTACCCTTTTGGTGTTGTGTCATAAATTGTAAGGGAGGGAGGTAATAAAGTTGCCCTCTTGGAGACTCTGGAGGAGCTTTATTTTCTCTGACAGTGAGCTGCACATCAGGACTGGAAACCACTTTACACAGATTCTCATTCAAACTTGCTTTTGGGAACATTATGTTAGACCGGGGGTCGGCAACCTGCGGCTCCGGAGCCGCATGCGGCTCTTCAAGCACTCCCTTGCGGCTCAGTGGCGCTTTTTCAAAAATGTTTTGATAATAATTTAAAATGTTGGAAGGAAATATATTGTAGTGATTTGGGTGGAGACAGAGCCACAGATTACTGGCAAAATCAATCCAGACAACATTTGTGTCCCATACACTGCACGATCCCTCGTGATTGGAGTTAGAAGCGCACACGCAGGCCATGGAGATCAGTTGGTGTCAACATTTTGACTACCATTATTTTTAACAGTTCCGAACCACAGAACAGCAGACACTGTGAGGACCCTCACTCATACACACACCACTCTCACTCATGGTGCCGGTAAAACACTCAAGTCCCATAATGCAACACAAGAACAGACACTAACTCCACCCACTAACAAGGAACTATTTCTAAATTAACAGTCAGGCTGCCACAATATTTTTGTTTTAATACGATTTCTGTAGGAGGACAAACATGACACAAACATCCTTTACGTTTTCCAGTTGTTGTGAGATGAGTGTAGATGCTTCCACGCCGTCTGAGTCAGCGCACAGCAGAATTCCTGCCCGTGCGTCTGGAGCGCACGTGAGCGCACGTTGCTACGCGGGTTTTTAAGTCGGGTCGCGAGCTCCACGTACAAATCGGCACGTATTGAGCGCGCTGAATCTTCAAACCGGTTCTAGATTTCCACGCACAGTCGCACTGTAACTGTGCGTGGAAATCTTGAACCGGATTGAAGATTCAGCGCGGGAGCTGCTTGTGGGCGGAGTCTGCTTCAAAGCACAGAAGTACCAAACGTGATCACGAAGGAGAAATGAATCATTACGGTTTGTGTCCGCTCAGGTTAATATGACACCAAGATGAGATGAGCGCTAATGAACAGTAGAAGAAGAATAGAAGAAGAATCTCCTCCCGCCACTGCGTGCGTGACCGCGCTGCTCCGGTGTGGATACCACCTGCTGAGCGCGGCGATGTGCAGGTCTCACCCACCGGCCGCGTGCGGTGCGTGGCGGGGAGGAGATTCTCCTTCTATTGTATTTTTACTGTTCATTAGCGCTCATCTGCATCTACAACAGGGAGAACCGAAAGTAAAAGTGTTGAAAATCCCCCAAATCTTTCTGAAGACTTTTGTTTTCACAACTCTGTCCTTTTAAATGTCTGACTATAAGACTCACGCGCGCTCCAGACTTGGAGGGCAGGAATTTAGGTGTGCACGCGCTTATATTGACTCTTCATTGAAAGTGTTGATTGACGCGGCCAGTGTGGAAGCACCTTAAAGGTGCACGTTACATTTTTGTGTTTTTTTTTCAAATCCTCTAAATAAAAATGACATCAAAAATCGTATTTCTTTATTGCATTTCTTTAATTTCATCAAAGCAATGAAACAAACTGTAATTCATTCATATTGTAGTGATGGTCTCAGACACGCGCTGGGCTTGCTGTCGGTCTGGCAGCGCAAGGAATTGTGGGTTACCCATTCTTTTGCCTGTCTGACTGAAATTGGATTTAAGTTTGGGTTTTCGTCAACGTGTTTTGTTGTCTGACTGTTGAACATTTGTTGAACATTTATGATTTTGTCCTGTTATGTTTGAATTCTTCCTGCACCTGGAGTGAGAATGAGGGAGAGACTGATCAGGACCCCCCTCTCGTTGTGTCATTGAGGGATGTCAAAATAAAAGCTCAAATGTTCATTATGAGGCTATTCAGCTTTTGACAGGTAGTTTGACGCTGCAATGTCTCACTATCTTGTCATGAGGCCAAAAATGTAGTTTATATCACACGAGGACACGCAGTAGGAGAAATAATCGTTTATTCGACTCATTTTCCATGTGTTACTACCAGTGTACGACTTTTATAAGCTGTTTCAGTTTATGCGGCTCCAGACACATTTGGTTTTTATTGTATTGGTCCAAAGTGGCTCTTTCAACACTTTGTGTTGCCGACCCCTGTGTTAGACAATTCTCTTTGTGCCAAGGTAATACTTGTGCTACTGAAATAAATGAGAAAAAAAAATATTTTTTGGCTAGTCTATTTTTTATATCTTGATTGCAGAAATAACATGTTTTCTATTTCTGCTACATTATCCTGTCATAACTTTTCATTATATAGCATGGTCTAAAAACAATCAGGGATGATAACATTTTCATTATCACCTTCCTGTTTAATTGT